>NW_024423343.1:80314642-80498542 GCF_017311325.1 Ursus maritimus | reverse complement strand
AAAAAAAAAAAAACCGACAACTTTAACTTGAAGTACTCATTTAAAATAAAGTACATCAGAGGCAAGGTGGGAGGGTGGGTGAAATAGGTGAAGGGGATTGAGAGTACACTTATCATGATGAGCACTGAGTAATGGTGTATACAGAATTATTGAATCACTATATTGTACTTCTAAAACTAATATAACACTGTATGTTAACTATATTGGAATTAAAACTAAAAATTTAATAAAAAATCATCATCATACAAAAAAAGGGGAAACTTCCATTAGATTCTCTACTTTATGTGAAATATGAGAAACACAGATAAAACTTAATAGTTACCCCTTGGGAGAAAGACAAAAAGGCTAACTGTTTCACTATTCAAGTCATTGGCCATTCATCGATTATTAGCTCCTGAAGTATAGGTCTTTACTGGCATTAAGAAATCATGATCCTTGGGCAACATGTTACTTCATCTTCTAGGACAGAATAGCAAGCCAAATGCCAAAATTCACACTGACACCTCTTAATAAATCATAACCCAATGCTGAGTGGCTATTCCTAACAAATCCCCTTCCTTTTTCAGACACTCGCTTGACTGAATAAAATTTTTTTATCTTTGTCTCCTTACAGTATAGTATAACTTCTCTCTCAAATAAGATGGTGACTGTTGCTTCAGCCCCAACTTTTACTTTAAAAGTCCAGAATCTTATCAAGCAACAAGAATTTAGGGGGAAGAGCAAGAAACAGGTCGAGAAGAAAACAAAATAAACAAAAAAGAGACCAACCTCTGATGCAAGTATAAAAGAAATTCAAGATTATTTAGAATAAAGTTTGATGAAATTTTGTTAAGTCTCACATACATATTTGAAGTATGACTGCAAGGTCATTGATATCTTGTACTCCATCTTCATTGAAAACTAAATGCAAAAAAATTATGTTTAAAATTAGCCCATGAGGACTGCTGTTGGGCAAAAGGTATAATCTGTGCTCAATAGATACTTAGCAAATGAATAACACTCAGAATTATCCAACATCAGGAAAGATTACTGAAAGGGTCTGCAGAAAATCCCTGCCAGAGCTCCTTAGGCAAAGGGCATCCCAGGTGCCTTTAATGGTTGTTTTAGAAATATTCACCAAACTGCCTCTTAAAAACCTTTTTTTTTTTTTTTACTGTATAATATAAGCTCATCATGATTTACAGAAGATAATATATATTTCAAAGAGACTTCACTGACACCTGCTGTGGCTCAAACTACATTGCTGAGAGGAAGTGGAGAGGAAGTAAGAATAAAAGGAAAGAAGAAAAGAAAAGAAAAAAAAAGAAAAGAAAAGAAAAAAGAAAAGAAAAGAAAAGAAAAGAAAAGAAAAGAAAAGAAAAGAAAAGAAAAGAAAAGAAAAGAAAAGAAAAGAAAAAGAACGGAAAAACCGATGAGAGAGGGAGGGAGAGAACCAAGTCCAAGTCATCAGATTCTTTAAATATACTGTTTCAGGCACAGATAAGAGCTCTAAATGAATAGTTAACAGTCCTATCCAATGGATGTATTATAAACCCCACAGGCTTTTTTCCCTTTTTAATCAAAAACACTCTCTGATGTTTTTATAGGCAAAATAACTCCTTGAGATAAATTCTAAGGAAAAATATGGTAAGTCTCTAGAACCTCTTTAACTGAGAAGGCTGACAAATTAAATTTCTACCATCACCAATAACAAATTAGATGAAATCAGCTTATTTTAGTCAATAGCACCAAGACATAGAATCCCTTTTCAGTGACTCCAGTAGCCTCTTCATTAGAATACACTGTTGTTCTAGTAAAAAACAGCAGAGCATTTAGGAATATGTGCTTTCACTCTAATGAAGATAAGGATGATCATTAAAAAGATGAAACATTCCTAGCCTAGGGTAATATGTCTCAACTAAAAAGCATGGGCATGAGATCAAACCATGGGAAGTGTGCCTGCCTCAAAGTAAAAAATGATGGATGATGACAAGAGAAATCAGAAGAAAAATAAAGAGTTTATACCAATCTGGAAAGTACCACGGGGCACTTGAAACAGCTAAATCGTGTTTTCTGATCAATACAATAAAATGACATCAATAAACTAAGTAAGCAGCAACCCTCACAAGGCACACATGTCTCTGAAGCTGCACCCATAAGTCATCTCGGGCTCCACAAAGGGCGCTTCCTTCAAGAAGCTGAGTGTGCATGTACATTTATTGCAGGCTTTAAGACTGTTCTCACACAAATTTGATGAAACCATTCCTTCTTTGGGCCAAATACAAGTTTGCTATTTATTTTAAATATAAATATAGAAGGGACGCCTATATTTAAATGTAAATGTAGAAGGGCTCAGTCGGTTAAGCCGTCCACCTTCGGCTTAGGTCATGATCCCAGAGTCCTAGGATCGAGTCCCGATCAGGCTCCTTGCTCAGCTGGGAGCCTTCTTCTCCCTTGGTCTGCCACTCCCCCTGCTTGTGCTCTGACAAATAAATAAATAAAATGTTTAAAAAATAAAATCAATGAAGATTTTAAAAATAAATAAATATAAATACAGAAGAAATTTTAATAAGTACCTAAAAAAACCTGTAGAACCCAAGGAGGTGCCTTGAAAGAGTTCTAAGGCAGCCTACAAGATAAATGTACCACGGTCTTTTGAAAGACAAAAAACACCTGAAATAGTTCCCACAGAAGGCAGTCATGCATGTAGTATGTCACATAGCAGCAAGAAAGGGATTTTCAGCAGTAAGAAAATGCCTTTCTTGAATTAAGGATTGTGGCTCAGTTTTGGAAAGGCAGTTTGATAAGCAAGCTTACAGACCCTAGTGTGAAAGGTTTCCGCAAGCCCTCTGAAGAACAGTGGCATGGTGAATCCAGTGAAGCAAAAAGCCCCTCCTCCTTGGGAAGGAAGACTGGATTGAGTGTTTGGAGGCCCAAAGTCTGGTCCTGCCCTAAAGCTAGGTATAAGCATGGTCTAGACTAAGTCATACCACTGGTCTAAGCTGTAGTCTTCATATGGATAATGAGAGGGCTATATTGGATCTCTTCCAGGTGAAATTTAAAATCACATTTAAATCTAAGCTTTTAGCAGAACACCAGAATACACATGGTGAGCCTGCCATGGTGTATATCTTGTGTTGCTAGAATCTTAGGAGAGGGTCAAGGAGGCAGCACAGCAAAACTGATGCTAATAAAAGACCTGAGAATTTTAATAGCAAGGTCATCTTATCATTTCATAAATATCCATTCTCACCCTTCATATATGTATTATATAAACTCTCTCCCATGATTTCCTCCTTTGCCACCACCATTGCTATTTAAAGGCTTTAATATTATTCCTTGTTTATTTTAATATTGTGGCACCTATGTAGTAAAAGTGGATTAGGACATATCCTCTAAGGCTATAATTGTTCCTTCTCTAAGACATATGATTGACCTAGAGGAACTCACTGGATTTTCTTACATGAAAATCCTAGAGGTTTCCCCAACCTACCTGCAGGATTTGAAAAACAACTTGGAACCTGCGAAAAGGCTTTTACGTATTTTGGAGTCAGGTGTGGAATCAATCTGATTCATAGGCTTATTGGTCATGTGACCTTGGATTTAAAACTTTTTGACTCCCAGTTTCAACATTCATAAAATCTAGATAAAATATCTACTTCTTAGAATTACCAGATTTAAATTAGACAATTTTTGTAATATATTTACCCAATACTTAATAGTCTCCCAAACCCACCATAATGCCTACGTTTTAGCAATAACATTAAAGAGCCTAAGTTCATATTAGTAAAGCCACAAACCATTTCTAGGACTGCCAATTAACTTCACTGTCTCCTGAAGAAAACTGTGGGTAGACAAAAGGGAGTTCAACTGAGGCAGCCTGGGAGAATCAGCAAAATCCATTCCTCCTGGAAATCAACCCAGAGGTAGGCCAGGACAATGCTCCTTTTTTTATTTTTTTTTAATTTAAATTCAATAAGCCAACATATAGCACATCATTAGTTTTTGATGTAGTGTTCAACGACTCCTTAATTGTGTAACACCCAGTGCTCCTTTAAGTGAAGGACATTCTGTTATATTGTACTTCCATTGCATTTACAGAAACTATCTACAAATCTAAACTAAGCCAAACTGTTTGAGAGGTATTACTCATCACAAGAAAAAAATAAAAAATAAAAATAAACTGGACTTTTGATGCAATCAGTTCAAATAACCACAGAGTGCCTGTTTTTCCACTTGACTTAACATCAGTTCAATGACTGGCAGAATGTATTATCTCCAAATTCACAAATGAACTTTGATCAAAGTTATTTGTCTTTTGAATACAAGACAGGAGTTGGCATCCTCCATTCTAAAATGTATAGAAATCACATCAAAAATCCATGTACCAACAGCTTGCTCTATTCATCAAAATTTTTATGTCAAGATTCATTCACTTACTTTTCAAGTAAAGGAGTTATTTATAACCCATATTCCACCAGTCTGAAGTTAAAACAAGCATCTAAAACTATCTGAAATTCCATCAAGCAAATATTCATTCTAATGAATTGAAAAAAAAGTAATCCTGAATATTTATTATCATAATTGGAAAGACATTACAGTGAATGTGCATGAATGCACCAGAGAAACATTTAAGTCACACAGAGACCAGGGGAGAGAATGCTTAATGGCCAATAGTCATATCTTAGCCATTTTCCTGATAGCATCACATCCTGTGCTTGTATGTCTAAATATACTGTGCATTAGGATGCAGTATCATCTTAGGATAAGGATGCCTTTTTTCCTTGTACCAAATACCACTCAGGCAATTCTTCAACCAGGAAGTAACTAATCCTAATTGCATTACTGCTTATTTATTTTGCTAAGAGTTATTTGCACTCATTACGTAGCTTTAACATATGCATTTACATCATACTTCATTCATTTCCATGTAGAAGAAAAACATTTCCTATCCAATATTGTACAGTATTATTTCATACTGCACACAGGCCCACTTATGAGTTTGTTAAATGACACATAATTAGGTAATTGGTGTTTTTCATACTTTATATATTCTGCAGAAATTCTTGGCAGATATTATATATGTGTTTTAGTATATCTTAGTGACATTTGGGAAGTTGCTTAAAGTTTTGAGATGGGCTGAAAATAAATTGTTTTCTTATTTAAAAAATATAAGATTCAACACTTTTCCAGGAGCAGAATAGATTCAGATGATCTAACATTGGCTTTTGGGGTTAACGTTAGTCAAAATACTGTTATCTAGATATACCAGTAAATTGTTTTCTTAACAACACTGACTTGGGGACTTCTAGTTGCGATTTATAGAAGATTGATAAAAGCTCAGATATTTAAAACTAATCTGTTTCAGTTCAAATCCTGTTTCTATCACTGTGTGAACTCTGACAAGTTACTTAATGTGTCTGTTCTTCATTTTCCTCACTTATAAACTGGAAATAATAGTACTACTTCATAGGCTTGTTATGATGATTAAATGAGTTGATATGTGAAAATTATTTAAATAGTTTACTTAATAGTATATTTAAATAATAGTAAATGATATTTAATAATTCAATAGCAAATAATATTTAATATTTAAATAATATTTAAGCAATAATATTTAAATAATAGTATCTGGCACATAGTACTCACTAAATATTTATAAAAAAAGAATGAAAGACCCCTTTAATAATATTAAAAACACTCATTTAATAAAAAGTTGTTTAAATCACTCAAAAGAGATTTACCATTTTCTTTTTAAAGTGGAAAATGGGGGATGCATAATTTAAGTTCAAGTGACAAGGCCCAGAGTTTATGAAAATTTGGTTTGAGAACCTGACAGAGAAGCTACAAAATGCAAACGTCCTAAGGAATACAGGGGAGGTCAAGTTTGTTGGCAGAGAGCTATAGTTTGGTTACCAAGGTAACAGAAGTAAATTCAATTGGGTAGAAAATAATGATGGGACAAGTAGCCTAAAAGGATGCCATGTACTTCTCCACTGAGTTTAGTCTGAATAGAGTTTGTTTTGGAGGCTGAATGATAAAAGACAAAAAAGTTCCATTGTATCAAGTAAGCAGAGGAGAACAGACTCTTTTAAAATGGAACGCTAGTTATTGAAAAAAAAAAATGTGGCTCTGTAGCGAACTACAAAGCAAACCTTGACACTGTTGTTAGTGGAGTCAGAGAGAGCAGCACTTGTCAGTACTTCTTACACAGACATTAAACAGAGGAACAGAGCCATTAACATCTGAAGCCAAGCATTTATCCAGTTAAAGTGACTAGCATCACTATGTGTTTAGGTTTGTGTTGATTCTTGTTTCAAATGCCATCACCACATTTAATGTATCTTAAGAATGGGTTATGTAACTCATGTAATAATAATGAATATTTTCATTAAAATCATCTCAAACAACTATACTGAATGCTTACGTTTTCAAAAGCCTGCAAAGAATGCCTGGAGACCCATGGTTGGCAATATACTTAGCTACTAAATGTTATATGTATGCCATCTAGTGCCAAAACCCTTTAACAGCACTCAAAACAAACTAGGTCTAGAAATGCACATTTCAATGTGTGTGTCCAATGAACTGCATACCCTACTAGTGTAATTTTTATTGTGACGAAGTCATAAATTCTATTGATTATGACTGTTTCTACTAATACTTTCGACAGGCAATTTTATGACAGTCTCTCAATGTAATCACTACCTCTAATAAACTATACAGAAATTAAAGTTTATGAATGTAGTGGGGGAGTGGGATAGGCTGGTGATGGGTGGTGGGGAGGGCACGTATTGCATGGTGCACTGGGAGTTATACGCAACTAATGAATCATCAAACTTTACATCAAAAACCGGGGATGTACTGTATGGTGACTAACATAATATAATAAAAAAATATTTTAAAAAGTTTATGAATGTAAGTGCTAATACTTACGTATTAATTTGCCAATCTATAACTTCATACCATGAGCAGCTCAAATTTATAAACAATGGAGATAATAACTTCTAATTCTTCTGTACTGCTTAGGATGACTTTGGTTGCAAGTAACAGAAGAACATGATACAAATTATTTCAAATAATATGCAGAAAATATTTCCCAGAGGCCCTCCCTCATCTCACTGCCCACAACAGATTGCAGAGTATGCCTAAAACTGTGGTTCTCAAAGAGCAGTTCCCATTAGCATTGTCAGCATCAGTAGGAACTTGTTTGAAATGTTAAGTTCTCCAACCTTACATAAGACCTACTGAATCAGAAACTCTGGAGCTGTGGCCCAACCATGTGTGCATAAACAAGCCCTCCAGGTGATTCTGAAACACACTCAAATGTTCAAACCACTTCCCTCTACCAATTATGGGAAAGGAAAAATGACTACAATTGGTTTAAACTATCTGAACATACATCCTGGAGCTTAGGATAAGGGCCTTTCTTGAGGGACAAGCAACTGAATACAACCAATACTCTGTTAGCTAAGATAGTAGGAGAGGATGGGAGTGTGGAGTTATGAGTGAATAAATGTGGACAAGGTAAGCTTTTCACATTCATTTCGAACAGTATAATGGAGTAGAAAGACCATAAGCTTTTGAATTCAAACAGATTCAGTGTGTAAACCTAAATCTGCCATTTAGTAGAATAAATGGCAAGTTATTTCATTTCTAGATACCTCTGCTTTCTCATCTCTGAAATTAGAATCATAATGCTTTTCTCAAAGAGATATTGTGATTGGGATAGAGTGAGCACGGAATAAATTGTACTTTTCCATCACAATTTCATCAGAGCGCAAGATTAGCACTTTATTTTTTATCCCATTTCTGAGTACCCACTTTAGATGTCTTATCTTAATTTGTGTTTATTATTTCTTTATACAGCAAGGGTGTTACCTCAAAATTAACAGGTTATGCCTTCTGCAAATGTTTTTCCATTATTATTAAAAGTTGGTTCAGCTAGTAGGTTGGATACTAGATTTCAACAGACCTTTGTCTGAACTTTCAGGACAGAAATGTTTCATTGTTTCAAGTATAGACTATTTTCCAACATTCTACCCAGCATAGTTATTAGGGTTACCATATTTAGCAAATAAAAATGCAAGACACCTGGTTCATTTTAAATTTCAAATATGCAAATAATATATTTTAGTATAAGTACATCCCAAATATTATATGGGACATATTTCTATAAAAATACATTGTTTATCTGAAATTCAAATTTAACTTGTGTCCTATATTTTATCTTGCAACCCTACTAGTATTTCCGTTTTCCTGCCACATGTTCCCAATACTAATATAAACTATGGAAAGCAGTTGAGAAGATTTATCAGTAAGTTTAATCCTCCCACAGTCATAAGCACAAGTAGTGTCAATACGCTGAAACTCATAGTCTACTCAGGTGTGAAATTAGGATGCTGGAAAAAAGGATATCTGAGGCCCCTTTCTTCTCAAACTGATGTGTAGGAAACTTCACAGCATTTCTGGGATCATATGAAAAGTCAGATGATGAACTATCTCAAAAGCTGAAAAGTACTATACAAATACTGGTAATAGTACTAATAGGCTAGCCTATCATTTTAAATTATATGTCTTACTATAAAACAATTCAAAATGTTCTCATATATTTAAATTTTGTTAAAGATGTCCCCCTAAAATGTTGCCACAAAAGAGGTCAATATAAGTGATATCTTTGAGTTTATGGTATTTTTATCGCCTATAGGTATTTATAAGGTAGTTTTTGAGATTTTTTTCTACCTTGGAATTCTTCTTAGTTTAAGAGTAAGCTACATTTATCATCAACAAACTCAGTAACAATCCACAAGGTAAAATATGTGTTGGGCAAATATGCTTCTTGTAAAACTGTTTTCAAGGAATAAGTAAATAATAAAAATACATGAATAATCAATATATAGTTACTTTTGTCAAGAGGTATATTCTAATAACTGACATAACTATAAGCTATTTCTTAAGTAAATACATAAGTAAAATTGTTCTTTTCTCGGTTTAAGTTAAAGGTCATTTGGATAATGAGTAAATTATAAATTGCATGTTTTCCATCTTTCTACTACATTAATAATATATTAAATGAATGAAATAAAAATGAAAATAATGTTTACACTAATAAAATGAACTATCTGTTTATGTATGTATTTTGTATGCTACAATGATAACTAAAGATGGAAACTTTGTACGCTGAAATTAAACATGGTTAAAAGACACATTAGCATTCCTTATCTATTTTGGTCATGGAATCTTTAAAAAATTGATCCCACATGTAAATGTTCAAAAAATTGCCTAATTTTATCAGCATTTTACATGCCAATTTTCCTTAATGTAACAAATTGATTATATTTCTGAAGATCTTTCACTCCTGCCAACTCTTGGCAAAATAATGTAGGTAGATACCATGTTTTTGTATAATAAAACTTGATTAATAAAAATTCATGATTGAATACAAGTAATTAAGCAAATCAAAAAAGCAAAATAGAAATAAAAAATTGATTTCAACTTATAATATTATGCTTAAGGAAAGAGATTTAATTAAAGAGATGGGATAGATTAAAACATAAGATTGTAAAGTAGATTTTATTTATCTTAGATTTATTGAAAGGTTTATTCATTATTTTATATAGGTATAAAATCTCTATATTTAAGGTCAAATATTATCAAATATCAATAATCATATGATTCAACTTAATGAAATTACCTCAAATGCCCACAGATTTATGATTTATAGTTTGATACATAAAGAGGCTTATTGCAGCAAAATATAATTAAATAATTGGAAGTAGTTTTAATGTTCCTTAGTAGGTGCATAGTTAAGAAAACTATAGTTCATATATACTGTGAAATGCTATTTGGTATTAATGATAATGTTTATACAACATTTTATAATACCTTACAATAAATTTTTTTAAAAAAGCAAAACTGTGTAAGTAGTATAATCTCAATTATTATAAATACATATATCAAAGTATCATCAGTGGACTATCTGTGGGATTTTCCTGTAGCTGCCAGATTTTCTACTATAAACATTTAATTTTTTATGATTAATTTTTTTAAGAGCTTATGGTTCTTCCTCTTCCCAATGGAACACGGACAAAAGTCACCATGTGTTAGTTCCACATGGAAGCTTTGCAAATTCCTTCTATCTTGCTCAAGATTTTATTTATTTATTTTGGAGACACAGAGAGAGAGAGAGAGAATGCGCGTGCACCCGAGCGGGGGTTGGGACAAGCAGACTCCGCACTGAGCGCAGAACATGATGCGTGGCTCCATCTCAGAACCCTGAAATCTTGACCTGAACTGAAACCAAGAGTCGACATAACTGGCTAAGCCACCCAGGCGCCCCTCCTCAGCTCAGTTTTCACACTGAGAAAACATACAAAACAAACCTAAACTTAACTCACAGCCTGAAGTAGAGCCACCAAAGCTGACCTGAAGATCCATGGATGAAAAATAAATATTATTGTAAACCACTAGTATTTAGGGCTTAATGCCATTGTGGAGCATTACTGCAGCAAAAATAAACTAATAGGAGAGAAAGATCAGGAACTAACACATGTTAAATTCAGCATATCTATTAGCACCCAAGTGGGGATATGGTTATACAGTTGGATGTAGGGATGTACCTGGTCTTTGAAAACTACACACTGCCATCCCCTTGGGTAGCTAAGGCCTCGGACATGGTCTCTACTGGGAGGTCTGCTCCACTTTACATCTTCCCTGACCTCCTCCCAGATCTCTCTGGCCCTTCAACTTTCTACCTGCTCACCTTTCATCTATCTTCCCTGGCCAGCTGTTTCTCCATATTACATACACAAGAGTTGCAGGGTCAGGCACAATGTTTTTCAAGGGCCATGCTAGATAAGACTACTCTTAAGAGGTTTGCAGCTTCCTTGGGCTCCACCTAGGAAAGTGAGGCAGAACCCCAACCCCCACCTTTAGACCAATGGATAAGTCTATCAAAACCCCCTGGAATATGACCTCTAGGAAAAAGAAAATGTGATAGATTTCTAAAAACTCTTCATTCCAATTACTGACTAGAATTCAGGTTGGGGTAGAAAACCCATTTTTATACTGTCTACTACTCTTTCAGTCTAGAGGTCAAGATATAAATTCTAAAAGTTGCCAAGATATTGGAACCTTACAATCAAGCAGTATTGGACATGCAAATAAAGTTTGTTTTGGCTTCATAACTATTGTGTACTTTAAATTTCAAGAATATTTTGTAACTTAAATTCAGTAACATGGTGCTCGCTCTCTCGAGATGTATCTTCTCTCTGAGTATTATGTTTACCTGCAGAGGTAGATAAACCCTCACCCAAAATTTGGTTCTAAAGTCAAAACTGATGATGTCACGTGTGTGTGGACACACCCACACCAAGAACATATAAAAAAGATGTAATACTTACATAATTGAAGACCCTGGGAAGGACAAGGCAAACCTCTCAAGCAGGTCCAAAATGGTTTGAGGGAGCAAAGAAATGAGGCAAGGTACCCAGGCTTTATTACCAGCTTGCCCAGATGTGGGAAACTGGATGCTCTGACAAAAGGATTAAAAGCTGTTAGCAAACACTAAAAAAGTGGCTTCAGCCTTCTCATTACACTGGGACATTGCATGTAGAAAGGTCTGGAAGTCAAGTAAGAAAGTGACAATGGTGGGGCGCCTGGGTGGCACAGCAGTTAAGCGTCTGCCTTCGGCTCAGGGCGTGATCCTGGCATTGTGGGATCGAGCCCCACATCAGGCTCCTCCGCTATGGGCCTGCTTCTTCCTCTCCCGCTCCCCCTGCTTGTGTTCCCTCTCTCGCTGGTTGTCTCTATCTTTGTCAAATAAATAAATAAAATCTTTATAAAAAAAAAAAGTGACAATGGAGACAGAGGGAAGCAATTTCAATATCACCTTATTACTTCAAATTAGTCTGCATTAGCTAAAATTAGGCCTTTTTTCTTTAAACTAATCAATACATCATTTTTAGGTAAAAGGAAAAAAGGGGAGCAGGAAGAAAGAAACTTCATAAGCTTACAATATATTCCAAATGCTGCAAAACACATGGCGGAAAATTTACTGAGATATATGTGTTTTGTTCTAAATTAATTTATACATTTTTCTGTCCCCTTTCCTATCAAAGTACCGATCAAGCTTTCCTCCTTTCTTTGCCCACAGGAGGAATCTGTATGGAAAGTCTCAAAACAGAAGTATCTGAAAATAACATTCTTTACTAGGATTTTGCTTTTCAAGGTCTAAAGAATGAACATCACTCTAAATTATATCCAAAGGAAACAGGAAAAAAAAAGGTGGATATCCTGAAGAGGTACTCAGGGTCAGAAGAAAGAAGAGAGTCTTCCTGGGTGCAGAAGGAAGACAAGACTTATGACTCTGAAACTCATTCCCTTGATATGCCTGAAGAGAGGCAGGACTTAATTGAACATGAGTAAGTCTTGCACATTGTGAGGTAGGCCTGTGTTCCTAGGCCCTGTCAGATTCCCTTAAATGCACTCGATGTAAGAGCAAAATCATTTAACTTCAGGGATTCTGCAAATCCAGAAAATGGAAAAATTAGTGGTGACCAGTGTATACTAAAATCAGGAGGTTTTACCACAGTGTTGTGTTCCACCCAAAACCCTGGTAATTTTTTCAGAAGAGGATGAGAACCAATCATCCCAATGGCTGAATTATCTGCACACCTCGCGTGATGAAAGCAGACAATCATATTTCATTTGATTTTAGTTAAAAAGAAGACATGCAATATTTCTTATACACCTCAAGTTGAATAGAAAAATTCATCTTATTGAAGACATTTTTATCACATTTGACTGAGCTAGTCAACAAAGGGCTAGTCTATGTTCAAAAGACAGGAAAAATGATGATTCAGATTTAGCTTAAAGTGCTTCCACCATTAAACTAGCAAACATTTAGGTGAAAAGGAAATGCATAAGAAAGGATAAAGTAAGGGGCCCTGTCCTCAGTGACTCCTTCTTCTCTCAGTTGCATGGTCAGAATTCAGTCGAGACTATACCCAGTGCAAAGTGAGAAGTTCGGGAACTCAGGAACTAGGCCACAGGACTTTTATACCATAGGCTGGGGAGGGGCTATGGATGCTCAAGGGTCTACATACCACTATCAAGAAAAAGCTTGCTGTGCCATGGCTAAATACCTGCAGGTCTGCTTACCAAGTCATCACCTGGCATAAATTTAACAACCTTAACAGCCTAACAATCCCAACAAGTCCATTTTATAGATGAGGAAACTGAGACTCATAGAGATTGTGCAACTTGCCCAAATTAACTCAATTAGTAAAAGTTACTGCTGACATTAAAGATGACAAGTATTATGTCCATCACTCTCCTGCAATAAGTTACAATATATGGATTTCCATCTGTGCTCTCCTGACTCCCAAGTCCTTAAATTCATGGTAAACCTTTTAATGCTGCTTCTAAAGCTGAAAGGTGAAAACGAAATAAACCTCACCTATTCTGGAGAAAAAAATGGATAAGAAAGACTACAGTCACCTTCAAGTTCCCCATGTACGTATGTATTCCAAGAACAAAAACATAAACACATTGAATTTAACCTGTAGCGACTGTTGCTCAGACTCAGACTAGGGAATAAGTCTCTAAATCCATGATTTAAAACAATAGATTTACTGGGAAAGAAATAAAAAAAAAAAAAAACTTTTTCAACTAGAGATCCTATGAAAAATTTTCTGTTGTCTATGTACATAATAAGGGCATAATAAAAGTGACCCTTAGAAAGGACTTGTCCACTCTTGGATGTGGACATCTTTTCTACTTAATTTAAATACTGAAATAACTATTTAAATATAAGTATTAGAAGACCATTAATCAAGTGAGATAATTTTGGTTTTCTTTTAAGAAGACATTAAGCTTCATCTAAAACTTAAAAAGAGAAAACTATATGATCCAATAATTCCATTACTGGATATTTCCTCAAAAAACTGAAAACCCTAATTTGAAAAGATATATGCACCCCTATGTTCACTGCAGCATTATTTACAATAGCCAAGATATGGAAGTAGCCTAAGTGTCCATTGATAGATGAATGTACAAAGTTGTAGTGTGTATGTATGTGTGTGTGTATGTAAATATACATATATATTTACATATATATATAAAACTTATATACATAAAACCGTGGAATATTACTCAACCATAAAAAAGAATGAGATCTTGCCATTTGTGACAACATGGATGGGCTTAGAGGGTATTATGCTAAATCAAATAAGTCAGAGAGAGAAAGACAAATATTATATCATTTCAGTTATATGTGAAATCTAAAAAACAAATGAATAAACAAACACAAAGCAGAATCACATCTATAAAGACGGAGAACTGATGGCTGCCAGACTGAAGAGAAGTGGGGGGATGGGCAAAATAGGTGAAGGGGAGTGAGAAATAGAGGTTTTCAGTTATGGAATGAGTAAATCATGAAAATAAAAGGTACACAATAGGGAACATAATCAATGGTATTGCAATAGCATTGAATGGTGACAGATGGTAGCTACACCGGTAGTGAGCATAGCATAAGATATGGAGTTACTGAATCACTATGCTGTATACCTGAAACTAATGTAACATCATATGTCAACTGTATGCAGAAAAAAAGATATCAAGTTATATACGGCAGTTTCCTACTGCATTATGCAATATCCATTGATATTGCTTTAAAGATAGCTCAAGGGCAACCTTGATGAAGATATCAGCCAGCATACAACTGAAAAGGTACCTAAGGCACTGAAAGAGAGGTGTGCTTTCAATGATATTCCAATTATTACCAATGCTTCCAAGATTTCTCATCATAGGATAACACAGAACTTTCTACCAAATTTTACAAGCAAAATTTAACATTACATTCCTGAATGATTTTCATTTGATAGATGGGTAAGTTTGGGATTATGAATTTCCCTCAAACTTAATTTCAGATTAGATCCCTCTTGGCCAGCCCTTGCCTGAACCATGCTCAGAAAGTGATCACTGTCCATGTTTATAGAATCATTATAATTTTTACAATCATTTAATGTAACTCCCTTGTTTTAAATATTAGAAAAATAAAGCCCAGAGAGGTTATGCAAGAAGTTAAAGGTATAGCTGGGGTAAGACCGAAGTTTCCATATCTCCATCTAATACAGTAATACCCCAGAGATAGTGCAGCTTCTGCTCCGGACCACTGCAATAGAGCAAATATCACAATAAAGCAAGTCAAATAATTTTTTTGTTGGTTTCTGGGTGCATATGTAAGCTATGTTTATACTGTACTGTAGTCTATTAAGTGTGTGATAGCATATTACATCTAAAAAGAAACGTACATACTCTAATTTAAAAATACTTTACTGCTAAAAAACGTTAACCATCATCTGAGCTTTCCGGAAGTCCTAATCAGTGACCACAAATGACCATAACAAATATACTAAAGAAAAACCTTGAAATATTTCAAGAATTACCAAAATGGGATGCAGAGACCTAAAGTGAGCAAATGATGTTGAAAAACTGATGCCGACAGACTTGCTCGACACAGGGTTGCCACAAATCTTTAATTTGTAAAACATGCAGTATCTGTGAAGTGCAATAAAGCAAACACAATAGAACCAGGTATGCCTGTATATTAAGCCATTCTACATGGCCCGCTAAGGCAGCTGTACTATGGGAGGGTAGCTGGCCTTATTTCCTACATTGGGCAACATTCATTTAAAGGAAACTATATATGGGCCTCAAATTGCTAGGATCCGAATTAGACACAATGGATAATAAGTGGCATAAATTCTGCCACTCCCTTCTGAAATTATAAATGGTTATACACAAACATGTGTAATTCAGGCAAAGAGGCTATCAGTTTCTATATGGCATATTTTCCTTGTTCAACCAAGGGTTACAAATCGACACATGGTAAATATGATCAGTGTGAGTAAGCTGTTAAGCACTGCTGTTTATTTTATTTATTTATTTACTTATTTATTTATTTACTTATTTATTTTAATAGAGCATCATCTAGGCACTGAACTGTTACACAAACACAGGAATGGCAAGCAGCAATTAACAAGCTAAAACTGATTCACACGTAAACAAGCTTGGGCTTGTATCTCAGAGAAAATACTGAAAAAAATTTATTTAATTCCTATTGACTTGATTTTTTTTTCTGCCTCATTACTCAGGCCTTCATGTCTCCTCTATAGATCGCATCTAGTTTCGCCTTTCTCATATGAGATGTGGTTTTCTTCTCTGAGGGAAAAACAGAAGCGTAAATGGCTTTAGTGTTACTGTCCATCCCATTTCACTGTAATTATGGTAATTAGTGCATGGATTAATGTGCTCTCCTTCCTATATTACCTTTATCTATTTTTTTTACCTTTATCTATTTTTGTAGTTTATTTGCTCATCAAATACAATTCCTTAAAATACAATTTTACTTGGATTTATTCTCCACAAATTTGAGAAACCAAAATGTAATTTTCCCTGCTATGAAATATTATGTGACTAACTCATTTCCTGCTTTATAATGCATCAGTGGGTCATGGCAGCTCATAAGAACCTTCTGACATAGCTTCCTAATTTCGAAAGATTTCATGTCTATTCTGAAGTGGCAATCTAAATCACTATATTTTTTTCCTAGAAGTGCTTCTCAAACTTTAGTGTGCTTAAGAATTATCTGAGAGCTTGTCAAATGTAGATTTCTGGGCCCCACTTTTTGAGATTCTGATTCAGGTCTGGTCTGGGGCCTGAGGTTTTGCATTTCTAACAAGGTTCCAGGTGATACTGTGTAGCTTCTGCCTTCAGTCTTCCAGAAATGCCATTCGAATGTCCTTATAAACATGCATAGCAAATGGACACTAAAATCCACCCTTGCACACTATAAAAAGGGATATTCATTGTATAGCTCACATCATTCAATCTATGAAATGAAACAGGACATTTAAGAGACAATAACATAGTGGTTTCCATCAAATCTGTCACATGACAATCCCCTCCCCCTATAATTACACCTTCTTATTCAAAAGTCACATATCTGTACAAAAGGAAGTAGGAAACAAACCACTATAGAGCTCCATATGTATTAAAATATACATGTGTTTATGAATTCTCATGATTAACTGTAACTGCCCCCAGAGCTACAGTAACGTGGGGATCCTCATCTCTAATAATTTACAGAATGAACTGGTAGGTCTGTGGACAAATCTTTGCAGAATTATAGAAAAGCAATAGTAAATAATAAACAAAACATAAAATACAGATAGATGTGTCAGTCAAAGGCATGAACATCTCAGGGACAAGGGTTTCAGGGGTCATGGTTTCAAGAACACCTCAGATTTCATAGGGAATGGTGACAGACAACTATCAATGGTGTTCACTTCTGATCTAGAAAGGGATTAAGAAATTAAACTTTCTGGATAAAATGAACGATAAGAGAAAGTTGAATAATATGGGGAAGGATGTCTTCTGCTTTAGAAAAAGAACCAAGGGGTGCCTGGGTGGCTCAGTTTGTTAAGCATCTGCATTCGGCTCAGGTCATGATCCCAAGATCCTGGGATCGAACCCTACATCGGGCTCCCTGCTCAGCATAGAGCCTGCTTCTCCCCCTCCCTCTGCTGCTCCCCGTTTGTGCTCTATGTCAAGTGAATAAAATCTTAAAAGAAAAAAAGAACCAAATTACTTTGATCATGCCATCTATGAGTAAAATATTTTTGAGCACACACACCCAATATATGTATATTTACTTATTTAAAAATACTTATGTTCACCATTTTAACCTTACTATATATAAATATTATAAAACACACACTAAAATATATAGTTTTGAAAGTTGAGATAAAGATGAAATAAACATGTTTAAATGTTTTACTCATATCTTCATATTTTTTAAAGATTTATTTATCTGAAAAAGAGAGAGACAGAGAGAGATCACAAGCGGGGGGGGGGAGGAGGGTAGAGAGAGAAGCAGACTCCCCACTGAGCAGGTAGACCGAAGTAGGACTCGATCCCAGGACTCTGGGTTTATGACCAGAGCCGAAGGCAGATGCTTAACCAATTAAGCCACCAGGCGCCCATATCTTCATATTAAAAAGGTATAAATATCTCAGGGAAAGATTATCATTAGTGATGTTAAATATAAAATCATATTTTAAATGGACTTCTTGATAATTTCAACTTTTTGCAAGAAAATGTGTCAATATAATTGGCAATATATTTTTTAGCCTCCTAATGTGGCAAAATGCCCATATCAGGAATAGAAGAAACATCAGCTGTGCCAGTTTCTTGTCATTTGCCTGTACTTGCCCTATTATATTACATTCAATTTGCAGTTGCTTTGCTGGAATCTTTAAGCTTTCCCTTTACACCCTAGCTGGAAATCATCTCTTTTTCCCCAACTTCCTTAGCACTCATGGTGTGTGTATCACTCTTCGGTCAATGATCAGTTACAATCTGTATATTCTTAAGCATCTTTTATGCCTTATATTCCTCTCATTACTTACCATAGTTTAGCCATAGCAAGCGATGAATAAATATTTATTAAATGAGAAGTGGTAGAGGGAGAAAACACACCTTTCAATTAGAAGTAAGTATGCTAAGAGGAAAAAGCAGCTTTCATTTGTTTTTAGTTAGGAATCAAATCTACTGTATTTCTTCTTTTATAAATAAAGGCTTTCAATTACAATTAATTTTCAGCAATAATGACAAAAGAGTGTTCTTCTACGAATCTCCTTGCCATGCCAACAGGATGATTACTCATACTCCACTAGAAATCTGGCACATCACATTACTTTCACTTATTTTTATAGTGTGTAAATTGTCTCACATCCGATAAGTCGGCAACAGAACTCCCTGGAGATGGACTAAAATAATTTAGGAGGAGCAAACGTCTTTAAATCTAAAAAATTCTCAGAAAATATCTACTTCGAATGTTATACAGAGAGCATAATAAATGTACATTAGCTGGTCTCTTTCACTGGTGTTTCAATATATACATCTATAATTCTTATGTTTCATGAAAGAATTGACTTTTTTTTACATAAATTTACTGAAAACATTAGCTTTACCAATAGAAAATGTCAAGTATTTCACATGACATCTCCAACTTCATAAGCTAAGAATCTTTAATATGAATCAAATATATAAAATATTGAAGAAAATCTAAAATCACAAACAGTACTTGGAAAATAGCAAAAGAATCAGTGAATTCACATAAGCAACATAGCCAAATCAAGCAAAAATATTTGGTTCAAAAAATCAGAAGGAACATTTCATATGTATCACATCCCCTCTTCTCTGATTAATAGATTGGGCTTGAAGGTTTATTATACAAACTTCACTTAAAAGAAAGTAATCAACAATTATTTTATTTTTTTTTATTTAGTAGTTAATTTAGACATGGTACTTAAAATCCTCCAAAAATACTTCATGATAGTTTTGTTAAAAAAAGCCTGGGGTTCTTCCTACCTTTGAACTTTATCTGTACGGGAAGAAGTAAATAGCAACAGGTGCCCGTTAGCTTTTATTTCCCCTCCATACTTAGGTATTGTCCAGTTTTAGCAAGTCTGTGGCACACAAAAACATTTAGTGAAGCGGGCCCTTCAAAATCGAATTTATCTTTCACTTGGGAAAAAAACAAAAAGATTTTATACTTTCCATTTTTTATGCCACATCAATGAAGAATCAACACACCAACTTTATGAAAACCCCAATTCCTGATGTCATTTGGGATTAAAATTCGGCTGTACATTATTATTTGCTCCAGACAGAAACCACTACCAGTGGTTATAAAGGTGATTGCAGGGGCACAAACAAGACCACCGAGGACCCTGACATCTGCTGTTGCATTTGTATATGAGCATTACACAGATGAAGAGATGAATATAGTGTTTTACCTACAGGAATGCCAAATATTCTGAAACCCAGGATGGCAGAAGATCACCAAGGGGCCCACTCAACAAAATATGGTTCTTTAACTACCACCTGCATATAATCATCCTGGTGCTAAAAGGAATCAATGGTGGCATGTACTATGATTCTGGAGTTTTTTTAATTTTTGACTCTTAACATCCCTAGTATTTCAAATCAAATCTAGTAAATCCCCTGGCATTTTGAATGACAGTGTGAGTTAATTGAGGAAGATACAGTCCCTCAAAGAGGTAAAACCACCATAGCCCCTGAACATTCTAGGAGGGAAAATAAATAGACATTAAATCTAAAGACATATCCCTGTCCTTTAAGAAGACACATATCTAATTCTAAAATTGTGTCACTATATAAGGTGACAGACGAGGGCAGATGACATATTTTTTAAAACTTTCACAGTCTTAGTGATTTAATTGATTGACAACAATTATGCTTCTCTTAGAGGGAATTATTAATAAGAAAGTATCTTAATTATTCAGAGTGAATGCATTTTTAAATGCCAGAATCAATACGCACATACTTGTGTATGCTTACATATTAGAAGAAAAAATATTTTATGAAATAAAGATGAAAATGTAAAAAAAAAAGTATTTATAGGAAATATTTCTAGCCTATTATTCCTAATTAGTGTTGTGTTTTCTCTGGAACTCTCTTATTTAATCTTGGAAAGAGAGCTTTAAAATCTATTTAGAATTGCCTGACTCAGAAAGAAACAAAATACAGTATCACCAAAGTAAAGACTTTTGCTGTGGTAAAACATAAACATTAAAAACATAGATAAAAATTAAATATCAGAAAGAACTACCTGAGTAATAAGCATTTCAACTGTCATTAATAGAGCAACCTTTTCCNTACATTCAAGTGAGACTCCTGTGAGCGTCTAGGAGGCTTACATGAATACAGAGGCAAGAAGTTTCTAGTCCACAGAGAAAACATAAGCTGTGGAATCTTAGGAAGAGCAAGGCCTTATAAGAGGGTGATGGAGGCAGAGAGAATCCAAAGCAGCAGCTCAGGTCTTACAATTATCTATAATCCTTGATGCTCACAGTGTAATCCCTGGGCCAGCATATCCGCATCAACTATGTGACAGGCAGAATAACTGGCCCACAAAATGCCCACATCTTAACCCTGAAACCTTACATGAAAAAGAGACTTTGTATATATGATTACATTAAAGGTCTTGAGTTGAGAAGATTATCCTGGATTACCCAGTTGGGCCCAATGGAATCAAAAGAGTCTTTATAAGCGAAAAAGGGAGGGGCAGGAGAGTCAGTGGTCAGAGTCTGAAAGATTTGAAGATATTATACTGATGGCTTTGAAGATGAAGGAAGGGCCACAAGCCAATGAATGCAGGCAGCCTCTAGAAGCTAGAAAAAGCAAGAAAATATATTCTCCCCTCCAGCTTCCAGAAAGGGGACACTTTGATTTTAATCCACACAGACCTATTTCTGACTTCTGACCTCCAGAATTGTAAGGTAATATATCTGTGTTGTTTTAAGCCACTAAGTTTGTGGAAATTGGTTATAGCAGTAATAGGAAACTACAATACCTAGAAACTTCTTAGAAATGCAAATTGTGAAGAACCAAACTTGCTGAATCAAAAATCTGGAGGAAGAGGGGGTAGCTGTTTTAACAAGCCCTCCGTGTGATTCTGATATACACTAAATCTTGAGAACTACTGCTCTCTCAACTCCTTTTCTTATACACTAAGCATTGCCTAAATATACATCACACAGTATACATTTTAATGTCAACACATGTCATACTCAAGAAGTTAATCACAAAATTAACAACAGAAGTATGATTAAGAAATATGTATTGGCTATCTATTGCTTTATAATACATCACCACAAACTTAGCAGCTTAAAGCAACACAACTTATAGATTCTGTGGGCTGGGAATTTGGACACAACTTAACTGGGTCCTCTGCTTCTGAGTCCTCACAAGGATACAATCAGAGCAACAAGCAGAGCTGGGAGTTCATCTGAAGGCTCAATTAGAGAAGTATTCACTTCTAAAATCACTTACACCAGGTTGGCAGAATTTCAGTGCCTCAAGCGCTCTTGGACTAAGGGCCTCAGTTCCTAGCAGAACTCAATTTCTCTGTTCCAGGGGCCTCGTTTCCTTGCCATGTGGACTACTCCACAGGGGTACGTTGCTTTATCAAAGCCAGCAAGGGGAAGAATCTCTTTTTAAACTATCAAGCTATTGAGTACAGGCTACAGCTATCAAATTAGAAGTTAGTCTCTTATAAGCTAAGCACAGAAGGGAGATCCCATTACCTTGGCTCCATTCTATGGATTAGAAGCAAGTCACTGGGCTAGTGCACATTTGAAAAAAGGTGACTGATTATACAAGGGTGTGAATACCAGGAAGTGGACAGTACTGGAGGCCAGCAGAGAGTCTGCTGGCTATACTTCAAAATGCTCAATAAGATGCCACAATCCAATTGAATATTTCAATATTTTATTATTACTCCTTATATTACCATCTCTTCTTCCTGCCTTTATATATTATTTTAGGAAAATGAATGCCAGAATAAAAGATTCCTCATGCTTTCCCAGCAACTACATTGCTTCTCTTCAGATTTCCCCTTAAGACTCAGACATGAAAGCTATCCCTCAAACCACTGCATCATTCAAGGCTGTCCCTGTGTCACTGGTGTATAATCTACCTAGCGTTAAACATATTACCAATAAATGCAATTACAATTATTAGTGATCAACCAATTCTCATGCAAATGCACTATATGAATAAAAGAATATTTATTATTAAGATAAAATCTGCTTATACAAAAAAGTTATCCAGGAGTACCACATTCAGAATCACATTCACCAATAACAAACCTGACTCATAATCCAATGCCCCATTCCTTAAAACAAATATCCTAGACACTGAGATTAAAAATATGTTAAATCAGCATGTATTTTCATGTTGGGAACTCTTCTGTTCTGTTAGATCCATATCCTTAAAAAACACTTCTCAAATGCTGATAGAATAATTCATTTTTTATGTTAACTACCAGAGGACTTATTTTCCATCTATGGAATATTTTTAGTAGTAACTAAAATATATCCAGTTTAAAATAAAATTGAGGTTGTGGGCATAAATCATTAAAAAAAAAAGACTGTTCTTACTGGCTTTATAATTCCCTATCGTCTTTGGAATGGAAGTGGAAAGCCACTTATGTTTCCCTAGCTTTTCTAAGTCTTGATGAGTAATTATATCTAGAATGCTATCAGAACATTTCCTTGTGGCTTTGGAGAGCAAAAGAGGAGAGGTGGGATCATCTTCGAGTCTCCTAAGTTCCTCCAATACAGGTTGATGTGTGGTCATTAGAATACTTTCTAGACATTGAAGAGCACAGCAGAAATCACATGGTATTCTCCATCAGTCCCCCTCCGAGGCCACATTTGGAAATCAGGATAAACACGATTAGTCTACATAAATGCCACAGAAGTGCTTCGATCCCGTATATGATATGTAATAGAAAGGGGCAGCCTTTTCACCAGGTTGTACAGTGGAAGAGAGATAGCTTAACTGCTGATTGCAAAGAAGGATTGTTTCTCTGGATATTTTTGATACTGTTTAATACTGGGACAGGGTTGCCTCATCCATCTTGGACAACAGTCCTGAAATCCTGCTTCTGTACAGTATGATTATGGACCAAGGCAAACCTCCAAATACCATGCATCCTAGGGAGATTTCTGACAGAGCTCCACTGGGCAGTATAACTTAAAGAAATGAACACACAGAAAGAATCAGTGTATTCCTCTTCAGCTAAAAAATTGAAGACATTCAGACCCTTGGAACAGAGATATAAAATATGCTATTCTCTTTACTTTGGTAAGATATAAGCAATCAATTTAGCTCTACTAGAAGAAAATCAAACTTTTTAAAAAAATTTAAATGAATACAAGTGGGACCACATCTTTAAAATCCTTGGGAAAATATATTTTTATATTAGTTGGCAACTATGCTGGATAGGGAAATTAATTTACAGCACTTAACTTGATCACTATAGCAGGACACTCTTAACCATCAAGACCAAACAACAGAATTAGGCATTTCATGTCAAATGAGATACATAGAACACCTAGAGGAAAAATTTTATAATTTTATCACGTGTTTTAATACAGATAATAAAAAACCTGAAAATTAAAACGATTCCAACATTTTGCAATTAAGTGAAAAACTGTAGAGAAATGAGTTGTTGGAAAGGAAATACAACTTAACTATTTATACTCTCTGTAATACTTGCACTTCTTCAACTGACAGGACATACAGAACAAGGGAGTCTTTCACAAATAGAAATAAAAAACAAATTGAAATTGTGTAACAAGTCTTCCACTCCTAGCCTGCCAAGATGAAAGCAATGGAACAATATACATTTTCCTTCTTCCAAGAGAACAAGCAATAGAGAACTTCAGGTAAAGCAGTTCCAAGGGCTAATACTATAATACAAAAATAACAAAAAGTACAAAAGGCTAAAATGTCCCAGAATTCCCATTCCAAAAGATTGTTAAAAAGTATACTTTCCTCAATTCTGCTTTCTTAATAATTTTTCTGAGGCCCGTTTATAAACTTTTACTGGTTTATGCCATGGTAACAAATGATTCAGTCTCAATGCCTTGACACAACAAAGTTTATTTATTTATTCTATTTAGAGAGAAAGGGAAAGAGCAATGGTAAGGGTAGGGGAGGGAGAGGGAGAGAGAATCTTAAACTGGCTCCCCAGGACTCTGGAGCACAGAGTCCAACGCGGGGATCTATCTCACAACCCTGATATCATGACCTGAGCCAAAATCAAGAGTCAGATGCTTAACCAACTAAGGTATCAGGTGACCCAATAAAGTTTATTTCTAATTTCTCACTCATGTCATACGCTCTACAGCTGTTTTTCATATTTTCTTTACCCCAAGATCCACAAGCAGCCCCTGTCTGGATAATGCCCTTCCCACTGCAGAGAGAAAAGACCAAGAGTACAGCTTCACAGTGACTCTTCAGAATTCTGCTTTAAGGCAGTACAGACCACTTCCAAAGCCAGTCACTTAGCCAAGCCTGATGACAATAGTACAGGAATGCAGAACCCAGAAAGAGGAGAAAATATGGGACAATAATCAAACCTATCACAGATCATCACACGCAAATACATAACATGGTATCAAGAACAACCAGCTAGGTCAGTCTTCGCTTAACTATGACAAAGGGAAGAATTGGAGTTGAGAGTTTCAGTCTTAAGTATTTTCCCTACATAGAAAAAAAATTTACTTCATCAGGATGCAGAGGTATACATACATTCTAGCAGAAATGAGTCAGCTCCTTTTGGTTGTCATGGCATCCATTCATATTACCTGAGTTTTACCATGAAAGTAACATGTGATCATGGTAAAAATTCTAAAAACAACAGAAAGCAACACAACGAATTTAAAAACAAAACACTACATCTCTTAGAACCACTCCCCAAAGATACTCATTACAATTTCTCAAATATCATTCTAGAAATTGTTCAAGCAGATACTCTTTTTAAGTTTCCTCATTTGAAAATTGAGAATAATAATATCACTTCAAATGACTGTTTTATCAAATGCCTTAAGAGATGTACAACATATAGAAGATTGCCTTACATATAATAAATTGCATATAAGTGTTAGCTACTATTATTATTTTTGTCAAGCACTGTTCTAAATGATTTGCATGTATGAGCCCACACATACACTCACACACATAAACAGCACCACCACCACCATCACACACATGTAACACTTCATTAACAATATTTTCTTAAAATAGATTTCCACGTTAATTCAATACATTCTGCTCATTTTTCAAAGGCTATAAGATATCCCACTGAATGAGTTTAACATGAATTTATTCAACCAGGAAACATTCTGAGGATTTTACTTTCTGCTATTACAAATAACACAGAAATGAACATGCTTGTGTCATAATATAAATTCCTAGAAATGGAATTGCTAGGTCAGAGCTATGCATTGAGTGATTCTGCCAAGTTGTCCCTGAGACAGTCATTGGGATTTTACCAAAACCATGGTTCTGGATGGATTGCACTTTCCTCCCTCACTATAATCAGGCATGGCTATATGATTTACTTTGGCCGATAAAATGTTAGCAGAAATAATGTGCTACATATTTCACTGTCACCCATCCTCCTCCCACCAGAGTGAAAGACAGTGTTCAAATAGTGGCTGCTCCATCAGTTTGTTCCTTTAGTGAGGACAACATGAAGGAGTGTTCTTCCCCCACTGATCTGAAAAGGACATGTACTGTAAAAAAAGAAATAATCTCCCCAGTTTTAAGTACCTAAGAGTTTGGGAGTGTTCGTTTTCACAAATAAACTTGTCAAAATATCAGTAAATATTACAATGGACTTGCTCTTTATTAAGAAATGACATATATATATATATATAACTAATATATACATTATATATTTTATATATTATAATATAATCAGATTCTTACTCAAGAAGAAATCAAATTATAACCTGTTACCTGATCTAGGAATTAGAGGGAGAGGACTAGGTATATTAAAGTATATCTGACAAAGGCATTTTTCTGAAAAGGACAGATTACTGTTATTATTAGTCAAATTATAAAAGGTTTCCTTCTCTGATTCCATAAGAAAATAGGTTTTTCGATAAACTACAAAAGGCAGTTTCAAGGTTGATGTCCTTTTTAACTTGATATTCAGTGCATATCATAAAACTGAGACAAATACTTGTCACTTAAGTCTATGCAGGTACATAAAAACCAGCTATAACATTTTACTGGAATGCCATGATGGTCAATGGAATTAGAATCTGAATTCCATTTCTGAATATGTAGGACAACATTATGTACCAATTCTTTCAGGCATATTTATAACATGCTACATTCTATCTTTCCTAGACAGTACCCTGTAAACCCAAAGATAATGTACCATGTACACAGCAAGGCAAACAGAGATTAAGTCTCTAAAGTGCTTCATTGTTTTCCCATCTGAATTGAATTGCCTCCATTCAAATTGCCCCCATGCCTGATCTGAGTGGAGACCTGAGTCCACACCAAATCCCAACAGCAGTTGATTCTTCTTGGACAGAAGCATATTGCTTCATGCCTTAAGGAATCTCACAAATTTCTGATTTTTTTTTCCTGAGCTTACTTATGACCTCCATGAGTGCTGGACAATCACCTTCATACCTCCAGAGGTAGGCATCTTTTTCCTGTTCAGGATATCATCTGTTGTGTCCCCCCCAAAAGACCATGTTCACCTTGATGTACCTTTGGCAAAACCTTTAAAGAAGTTCCATTGTACACTTCTAGGCATTCTGGTTAAACTCTGTAAGACTTGTAACTGTTTTGATAGCACACTTCCATTATGGTTGATAGATAAGAAGAAACATTTATTTACTGGATGAATTACTTAGACAAATAAGGATTTTGACCAGACACTGCCCTGAGGTCTGATAGGAGAGAATGTCAAACAGCAGGCTGAGCTGAGGTGGTAAGGGAGGCCTGCCTACCTTAGAAGTCTCTGCTCATGCCATCTTATTCTGCTCCTCAGATTTCATGCTGCAAAAGAAACGTTTAGATTTTGTTAAAATTCATATTGGAGATTCAAGGCGAGAAGCCGATACACTACTATGCATGAAACAAAACAAATATTTCATGAGGTGAAAGGAATTCATGTTAAAGTACCTTTCATTTTAGGGCTGAACTATTCTTCAGTGTTAAGTTTCAAAATCTTATGGTTTACTGACTATCAATAAAGGACCAGAGAACACAGATGAATGAGGATATATTTGTAAATCATATGCAATTTTATTTCAGGAGTATTCTAGGTTTTGCTACAAAAATTAAAAAGTTATCCACATACAGTTTTGGTTTGAAATAACCATGTAATGTCTTAGACATTGAAAATAATTGCTATAGTAATTGTTTCCCTTTTGCATTTTTTAAGCATTGACTTTCCAGTAGAGCTCAAGTTGAAGTGGGAATATTAGCAATTTCTATAACTTAGATACCTAAAATATATCTGTTACCCAATGCGTAATTGATATTCTTACCCACTATTCCAAAATAAATACTGATTTGCTAAATATTGCATTGGGGACTTAAAGGAAAATTATATTGCTGTTACATTACCAATTATCAAAAACATTGCTTAATAATTTCTTGGCTTTGTAATGGTATACTTTAAATCCATGAATCAATCAGAAATTCAATATCTTTTATTTAAATTAAAGTAAGTAAAGGCCAATTTGCATTGTTCCTTTTAGGATAAAATTCTTAGTGGAGCTACTTAATATTATGGACGAGGAATACTCTTCATCACCTATACTGTGCATGTATGTGTCTGTGTGAACTATAAAGGATTCTTGTGCTTTTCATTTGCAAATTTTTTAATTTAAATTCAGTATCATCTCAAAATTATTTTATGCTTTACGAAAAAAATCAGAGATTAAGTAATTATTCACAAGTAAACACAGAATGGAGTTTTAAATAGTTCTTAAATACAATGTGATTTTACTCTCCATTCCAATGGATGCGTGGCCTTTGGTATTCTATACTTTCAACATTGTCAAGTACATTCCATATCTCTTTTGTAGAAGAACTACTTACTCATAAAACACAAAAGAACAAAAAGCAGACTTACTAATGACTGAAGAATTGAGAGTCAAAGTAGTAAAGTAACTAAAGTGTCACATTAATTTACAACAATTTCTGGGCTTAAGTACAGGTACTTAGGCTTCAACTTTTGTGTTCTTTCTTTTTTTTTTTTTAAGATTTTTATTTATTTATTTGACAGAGATAGAGACAGCCAGCGAAAGAGGGAACACAAGTAGGGGGAGCGGGAAAGGAAGAAGCAGGCTCATAGCGGGGGAGCCTGATGTGGGGCTCGATCCCATAACGCCGGGATCACACCCTGAGCCGAAGGCAGACGCTTAACGACTGAGCCACCCAGGCGCCCCAACTTTTGTGTTCTTTCTTGAAACAAACTGTTTGCTTCCAAAGTTACCTGGAGGCTTCTGTTAAAATGGCATCGGGTTAGCAATCCTAGAGATTTCTTCACATAGAATTTCTTATTGAAAGCCAAGAAACCTCAGAAAGAGTAATTTGCAACTGTTATTTTATTAAGCAGACTCCACACCCAATGTGGGGCTTGAACTCACAACCTTGAGATCAAGACTTGCACACTCTACTCACTGAGCCAGCCAGGTACCCCTACAATCATTATTTTAAAATCAGTATTTGTTTTACTAATTTCCCTATAGAGTTTATACACACTTGGATTAATCACAGTTGAAGTTCTAGGCTGTGAGTTTTAAAGTGAATGAATTTGGGAGATTATTTCTCAGTAGCCTGACAGAAGTGAAGCTAGTAGATAACTGCTTAATCCAAGTATGTATAAACTCTATAGGGGCTTTCAGACCTGCTTGAAAATCCTTTTGGCTTTCTCAGTCAACTCTCTCTTCTACTTTTCATAGACACTACTGAAAACTTTTCTCCTACCACTACTCACAACATTACCAAAAAGCTCCTCAAAAATCATGGGAGATACTGTAAAGATTTAAGGATTTCTATATACTTGATGTGAGGGCTCAAATGATTTTTATATGAATGTTACAATACAGAATGGCCTCAGCTGTCAGAGAGATCAGAGACAACCTAACTGCTAACAAGCAGGTAACACACACGTCAGATAGTTATACCCGTTTCATCTTCCTCACCATTTTCATCACTGTAGAAAAAAAATGCAGTTCTCGCAATCATTAAAATAAGGTCAATTATCATATAATCTCGGGGGGGGTTATTAATCAATCATTCAACAAATATTGAGTGCCTGCAACTATATCTTTCAGATAAAGTTTCTCAAAAAAGTTTTATTTTCACTGTGGGAGGAAAAATAGGATCCTCAGCTTGTATTACATAACTTGAATATTTCTATCCCATATACTCTTTCTTCTCCCTAACTGAAACTCATGGAGCTAACACCACTGAAGAGGGCAGGGGCTCTATTCCTCTTCTTTACGTGGCTAGTTTTTGAAAAAGCCATCTCCAACAAATTCTGCCTATTTTAATTACTGTCTCCATGGGGTATATATGTGCTGTGAAACTAGATGCTACACTAGCCACAGAAGATTACACTCAAAGTTATATAGAAACATGCCTAAGAAACTGCATGAATAAATAAGCACATATGAATGCAGGTCCCTTCTGAGATAGTGCTCCTAAACTCTGCCCAATAGAGGTGCTCAGTCTCAGGAGTGCCAAACCAACCCTACAGAACCCTCTTATAGAGCTAAATCAGGGTGCAACACTCAGCTCAGGGTGCTTCCCCCAAGGCCTGCAAGCAACTCTCACAATATGTTTATAGATAAATGGTTGTATCACTGGGATAACTGTAGCTGGTAGAGCAGATAACTGTTCTTGCAAAAACTTCTACCACTACACGAAATCAACATGACTCTCTCTTTTGTGGTGTGTTGAGAAAATCTACCACCAGTTAGATCAATTAATATTAGCAAATGAACTGTTAATTAACCATATTGTACATAAATTATTTATTTGTTTTACAAAATATATAAGGGTAATTTGTACTTTTTTTTTGAAGCCCTGTTACCTCATATTGATTCAATCCCACCTGTGTATCTTTAAGCAGAAATGTTAAATGAAGGAAATTTTGATGTAGGATAATCACCTTGACAAAATACAAGAACCTCAATCATCAGTTAGACTTGGGTTCCTCTTTAGATTATAAAAATTTTAAAAAACAAATTACACATTTTGCACATTTTATTTGTTTAAATAACTTGTCATTCATGGGAAAACCCCAATCAGTGAGCTAATCAGAGGGAAGTACGTGAAGAGAGAAGAGGTCTTTAGATTGTGTTCACCACTGAGACAAGACTTGCAGAGGTTAGGTAGGTGGGCATCCCTTCCAACGACAGGCTGACTGGTGGTAATGATAACTATGTGATGGATGAAGCATCATAAGCCATTCCAGAACCAAGTTCGCAGGTCTAGATCCAACCAGGTAGACTTGTGTAGAGCTGGAGATGGGCAGGTAGGCAAGAGTCAGGTTGGGAGCTGCCTACTGAAACAAGTAGACTACTGAGGAGAATCAGGAGTAGAATGCTAACATGTCCAGGTATGAATTGTATGGTCAGAAAGTCAGGGTAAATCCCCAAGGAAGCAGAGAAGTTTTGGGGAGGACACACTCAACCTTTCTGGAAGGAATAATAATTACTTTGTTGTGTTTCTTGAGAAAACAGTAATTGTAACAAGACTGACTGATCATAGATATAGTACAGTATGGTATGTTGCAAAAAGAGCCTTAAGTCCTTCTTTGCTCTATCTGTGCCCTTTAATATGTTACTTTGTACCTCTTCACATCAAAACCTAAATCTATTTTCCCTTCTCCTAAATCTTGGCTGGCCCTATAGCTTCTTTTGGTCAACAAAACACAACAGAAGTGAAAGTGTACTGGTTGAAATTCGAGGTCTCAAAGACTGCTTGCCTCTGTTCAATTTCTTGGAACTCTAAGCAGTCACCATGAGAACAAGCCAGGCTATCTTGCTGGATGATGAGAGAACACACGGTCCAAGATGAGCAGTCTTAGCTGAGGCCATTCTATACTAAGCAGCCCCCAGTTGACCTGGCAGCTGACTGCAGACACAAAGTTCAACTGAGTCCATCCCAATTTAATGACCAGCAGGATTATGAACTAAAAAACTTTTTTAAAAGGCTATTGTTTCAAGCCACTAAATTCTGTGATTTTTTTTTAAACAGCAAAATCTAACTGATGCAGAAATAATTGGTTCCTAGAATTGAGGTGCTGCCATGACAAAAATCTAAAATAACTGCCATTGGCAGTGAGTACTAAGTAGAGGCTGAAAAAATGGCAAACAAACTCTCAGCAAATGCTGGGAGAAATAAAGCAAATTGTTATTGGAGGTTCGAAAAAATGGCAATCTGTGTTTCTTAGAATAAAGTAATAGATAAAAGTATTACCTACGGGAACATGAACGATGACAAATGTATATAATTAACTTTGGATTTTGGCTCTAGAGATCTCCACAAAATGTAGAAATGTCAGCTGGTTGGTCCTAGCTACATATAGGTACAGGAAGAAGGAAATGTGCTAAATAAAGAACTGGCCAGTCTGCAAGGGGAATTTTGAGGGAATACAGAGGGGACATAATTTTCTGGGATGTAAAACATTGTTTCTTATCTTCAGGCTTCCCAGTCAGTAAAAATCCTCTACATGTAATGAGGACTAAAGAAAAAGATCCATTCAAGAGTATAACTCCAAAACCCTTTCTTAAGAAATCTGAAAGAATTAGTATGTTGTCAAACAGACTTTCAAATAGACAAAACTGCTTCTCAGATTCTTAAGAAGATGGTCTCACAGAAGCGCAATCCCAAAGTGACAGTAAATAAGCCTATCTGTAGAGAGGCATGTCTTGAAAACAATCATGGGTATACCTTTTTAACAAATGGAGTGGGCACACATCAAACTCACAGTCTACAGTAATTTAGAAGAAATTTTATATGTAAAAATGACATCAACCTGGATTAAGAGAGAGTGATTTTACGCACATGCAACTATAAGCTATTATTATCCTTATTGTTGTATCTAAAGAGGAAACAAAAAGGCCTCTGGGCCCCCAACTTTCTAGGGCTAGCTGACAAAATATTTTAAAGGACTAATAAGGAAGGATACTGAAAAAGGAAAGATGTCCTAGAGGGCAGTCAATAGCCCCAAGGTAGAACCAAGAGCTATGAAGAACAAACTGGGAAACCACTTCCAAGGAGTATAACCTCACCTTAATCAAAGAATACTTACTATTCCAAGATCCCACCTGGATTTGAAAATTGCTATGGACCAGTGACTGCTATATACCTCCATTTTTTTTCTCTTTTAGAATGGTATTTATTGAAGTTATTCTATTTCTGTGTCAACACCATACCCTGGATGTTTGTGGGATAACTTTTCATTTCATGAGTCTCAGGATCTAGGGAATCTATATATGAGGAGTTTCATTTGGATATGCCATAATTATATTCTAGATTTCAAACTTGATGTCATAGTTCATGGCATGACTTCTAGCGATCCTTGAATAAAGAAGAGAATATTTTCCATGGGGGAAGAATGTGAAAATTGTAGTCAGAAGGCAGACTGTGGTAGATTCCAGGATTGGTCATAATCATTCATTCTTCCTTGTATCTATGTTCTTTGTAATGTGTCTGTAAAGCTTCTCTTTAAGAGACACATTCTATTTCCAATTATTTTGAGTCTGGACTGGTCTTATGACTTGATTTGGTCAACAGAATGAAGTAAAAGGGATGACGCACCAGTTAGAAGCCTAGGCCTCAAGCAGCTTAGTTTTCCACATCTTCTCTTGAAACCCTGTCCAGGAAGCAGGTAAACAAGCCCAGACTCTCATGCTGGAGGGTGAGAGCCTTCATGGAAGAATGATGAGCCATTACAGCTAAGTCCATTCTTGACTAGGTAGTTCCAGCCAGAGAGCTAACTATAGACACATGGCTGAATCTGGATGTATCCAGAAAAACCATTTAGCTGAGCCCATTCCTAATAGTTGGCTCATAAAATCATGTTCTAAATTGTTGATTTTAGCCACTTGGTTTGAAATGGTTTGAAACAAAATGAAAGCTAACTTTGGGCATATTTCTTAACTTTTCTCAGCTTCTCTTGTTCACCCAGAAAATGCTGACAAAAAGAATACCTGTTATATAAGTATTTAAGATAACACCATGTATACAACAAACACTCTAACTGTAAGCTATTATTATCCTTAAAGGAAATAATGGGTCTTCATCAATATTATAATACATCTTTCCATTTGTTGTGTACCTACTACCAGGCCACTATGCTTGGCACTTCCATGTTATCTTTAATCCTCACAACAAAACTCTAAGTAATTGTTTTGATTTCCTTTTTACAGATGAGAAAACCAAGTAACGATGATGCTGAGTAATTACAGCCAGACTACAAACAATTAGGCCACTAAGCCAGGGTCTGAAAGCCATTCTGAATTTTTCTATTCTACCATAGCTTCTGTGGTAGATTAAATTTAGTCCTAATTTCCCCCTTGTAGTATTAGTAGTCATCCACTCCTTTACCACAGCCTCATGGTAAGTGGCATGTACTTCTCTAGCCCTAGGGAATAGGGCTTTGTGACTTACTTTTTCTAAGCCCATGTGACTTACTTTAGCCAATGATTAACAGATGTGACCTAAGTAGAGGCTTGAAATATGGTTAGGCACCTATGCTTGTCCTCTTGTGCATCTGTCAAAGCCATGAGAAGAACAAAGCCCAGCTAGCTGCTTCCCCTCCGGGTGCTACTCTAAATGAGACACAAGAAGCAGAGCTGCCCTGACTCACAGACACAGAACAATTACAGCCAATTCACATGTTCATGAGAGAGAAATAAATGTTCAGTGTTGTCTGTTTGCCATAGAGATTTTGTGGTTGTGTGCTGCCTAGCAAAATGTGACTGGTACAGCGGTCTAGTCTTCAAATGTTGCAATAACAAAACATTTGATAACATAAAGTGTGCTATAACCTGGTAAAGGTAGACAAAGTTCAACCAGAAGGGGAAAAAAACACTTTCATATAGGAGATAAAATTATAGTTTCAAATTTGAGCTATCCTTCTTGGGAAATATATGGATAGATACCTTGTTTGAAATTTAGATGTAAACTTCACACAGGGAGAGATAGATTCAGCAGTTCTAGGGTGTTTAAGCCCTGCACATTCCAAAGAAAGGTTTGGTCGTTGACTGGCTCCTGGGAGATAACTCAGTCTTTGGAATTTGCTGCCTCAAGAGTATCTTCATTTATCTGGGCCTTTGGGCCATGCCAGATAGTTTATGCTAACAATATAATTTATGGTGGTGGTCTTGAGTCACATGGTACTAGCTGGTCCTTTGGAGGGGCTGGAGACTAAGGTCAACCATATAGGCACTCCATGCCTATATAACCAACCCCAAATAAATTCCTAGACACCAAATCTTAGGTGAGCTTCCCTGGTTGACAATACTTGTATGTGTTGTCATATATTGTTAACTGGAAGAATTAGGTGCTGAATTGATAATGTGAGATGCCCAATAAAATATACTTTAAAAAAATCCTCAGATAAATTTATGTTTCTTGCCACCACGTAAACATTCCACTTATAATAAAAAATATACCTCTTTAAATATAAAGATTTTTATAGAGAGATATTATTTCAGCATCATAAATGCTGAATTCCCCAATTGTCATTCAGTTATTGAATAATTTTATATAAAAAGAGCCAATTATCTAATGTGGAACTCACTTTCTTCTCAAAGTAATTTTCCATCCTATTAGTTTTATATCACAAGTGATGCAGAACACGCTTCAGACACTATATATCATTTCCCAGTATAGTTTATAAAAACTCAAACTAACAGAAATTATTCAAATATTGGTTAATTTGTAACTTATCTGAAAGCTGGAATATATTTTCCAGTTAACTACAGATTATGTTCTACAAAACCTACTTTCAAATCTAGCTGACTTGACCAAAAAAACAAAACAAAAAAAGACCAATTTGCAATTTTCTCTTCTGAAATAAAATGTGAATCTGAAGCTAATGAACATATCCATAAAAACATAAAGATCTACCCAGATAACATCAAGTACAAAAACTTTGTTTCAGTTTTCCAAGTATATTAGAGGATAATCCATAGCCCATATGACATTATATAAGCAGTAGTCTGATCTGTCCTATGTGTTTTCATATTTTGCACATGGAATGAATTTGATAATTATTGCAAAACTCATTCTTGAGAGTATAACACTTTTCATATCTGCTTCTCTCTTACACACAAACACAACACACACACAGAGCTGTACATACACTTAACCAATTATATTAAGAAACATTTCTGGAAAAAGGTCCATTTCATAGCAAGCTAAAAATCAAAACCACCCTGTTACGAGCAAAAATGTTTATCAGCTGATGTGGATTTATCACCTGAACACAAACAGCAGACTCATCAACAAAAACATTCTTAGTCCAAAGTACATCTGAACAGATCTTTCTCAAAAGTCTCCACCACAAGGGCGCCTGGGTGGCACAGCAGTTAAGCATCTGCCTTCGGCTCAGGGCGTGATCCCGGTGTTGCGGGATCGAGCCCCGCATCAGGCTCCTCCGCTATGAGCCTGCTTCTTCCTCTCCCACTCCCCTTGCTTGTGTTCCCTCTCTCGCTGGCTGTCTCTCTGTCAAATAAATGAATAAAATCTTAAAAAAAAAAAAAAAGTCTCCACCACAGGCAAGGTTTGTGACTTCTAAATAGCACAGCAACTGATAGTCAGGGTTAGTGAGCAAAAGGTTTAAAGACTCTCAATTGTTATCAGAAGTGCACATATCTATTATACCAATACACTGTGAAGAAAACCAGAAAAGAGTTCCACATGAATTTGCCTTTATGATTTAAAATGCTACCAGAAAGTATATTTTGGCAGAGAACTAACATTGAACTCTCTGATCAATTCATTTTAATTTGTACATTCTTGACTAGAGCGAAATCTAGCATCAATTAACTGGATTTGTTTTGTATAAAGATTTTTTTCAATTACATACAATATAAGTTATTTATGGTGACCTTCAAGGTGCATTTCCATTAGGAGGCATTATGGTGTTTATAGGCATATAGGTATATATAGGTGAATATACACATGATCCTGAATTGTCTAATTGTCTCCATGAATATCTGGCCTTAAGTATTCATGTGGACTAGAACAAAGAAAATTTATGTATTACCCTATCTGAATTAGATCAGGCTATAGGGAAATTCAAGAGGCATTTATTAGCTGTCAATAACCATTACAGTAGTTATTAGGCTTGCTCATATTTTACCCATTATTATTAAAATTTGGATAGTGCTCTAGTTCCTAACACATAACATAGACCTAGTCCAATTGTTAGGCAAATTAGTTGTGTTATACCTGGCTTAACCGAGAAAAATGATGCTCATCTCTTTTGTTATTGTTTAAGGTGAAACTGACATAATATCTAAAAAAGTTTAACCAGATGTGAAGACAATCAAAAATTTCATCGGAAAACATCATGCCTTATCTACAGTTAGTCATTACATACTCACTGAATAATAAGATAATCTATTATACCTCAGCTGGGGAGTAATAAATGGAAAGAGAATTTCATCTCTACTGTCCATCACTACCCAGTGAGGGGTTCTCATGCATCCCACCTTATGTGTAAATGTATTATGACCTGGTCAGGAACATTGAAAACACCTATGAACAAAAATGATGTTTCTTAATACTGTCCCTTACTTCCCACCTGGTCATCTACAGTTTTAGTATGTCAAATTCAAAACAAATAGCCATACTTCCCATTTATCTTTAACAATTCATTTTCCTTTTTGAGTCATGAATTGAAACTAGAGAATTTTACCTAAAAAAGTGTTACAGATTGCCCAGAAACCGAAATCTTCACTCTGGACTTGAAAAATGGGTACTTTGTTAGACATAGTCGAAAGAAAGAAAGAAAGAAAGAAAGAAAGAAAGAAAGAAAGAAAGAAAGAAAGAAAGAAAGAGAGGAAGGAAGGAAGGAAGGAAAGAAGGAAGGAAGGAAGGAAGGAAGGAAGGAAGGAAGGAAGGAAGGAAAGAAAGAAAGAAAGAAAGAAAGAAAGAAAGAAAGAAAGAAAGAGAAAAAAGAAAAGAAAAGAAAAGAAAAGAAAAGAAAAGAAAAGAAAAGCCTAAATTGGGGAAAGAGGCTATATTCCAAGATAAAACCAAAACTGGGAAGGAGAGGGACAAATACAATTTTGCTAATTCTTAATAACTCTGAAGTTGTTGATCAGACATTCTTTTTTCCAGTTGTTAAACTTCTAAACCTAATTCTCGTTTAACATTTGATAAGCTCTCTTTTCTTCTGTGTTGGGTACAGAGTCTATTTGTGCCAAGACAATAGCTGACCCACTGTCTCCCTTGGAACTCTTCACTCTCATCTGGCTGAAATTTAAAGGAGTAAAGATGACAAGACTGCTGGAGATTAAAATTATTTCTTTCAAATTATTTCCTCTCCACAGACCCCCACTGGTAAAGCCACTGAATAGAGTCACAGTATTAAACTGATTGCAGCTTTTCTTCTTCTTGGATTGTATATATACAGGGGCAGGAAAAAAAAGTGTCCTTAACACACAGAATTCTCTCTGCCAGCATAAAAAAGGTACTAGGTAGCTTTTATACTTTCATGTGGAAACATATTTCAACATCAGCAAAGCCCTGACAACTGTCCTTGTGATCGATCAAGGGTGGAAGTCGGTTATTCTTTAAAAAAAGGAAAATACATTAAAAAAATCCAAATTAGAAAATGTTTTCAATTGATAACATAATTATTATTCATATTCTTCTATTCGACAGTACCGTGTTAGATCAATTACTGAATTTCTTATCACAATATATTCCATGCTATATCTATCTCAGGAAAATGACACTGATATACTCACCTTCCTTGAGAATGAAGCTTATGGTACTTTCCTTTAAAGGTGCTTCAAGCTTTTACTTCTTTGAGGTTTAATGATATGTCTTTAGTTTTTGTAATTTCACTTTGTCAAACATTATGTTATCATTCATATGGAAGACAGGATATTAGGAAGATAAAAATCTACCAAGGACTATCTACCAATCGCTTTTGATAGAGAAGATTTGAAGAAGATTTAGAACACAAAATAAACAAACCATCCTAAGGACATATCAAAACATCAAAAAACATGAACAGTTTACATTCTTAGGAAATTAAAAACACTTTCAGTTGAACTCAGAAAACATTAACTTTGGACCATAATAAAGATTTCACATCCTAGCCATAATCATAGAAGATAATAATAGTTGATTACCATTTTCAAGAATAAAAGCAGATTCTGTGACTATAGGACCCAAAATCTAACAAATAAAAGTAAACTCGGGATAGATTATCCATGCAATATCCACCCCTGAAGTTTTCACCTTACAACTGAGATGATACTTCACTGACAAAGCTTAAATACAGTAGTATTGTCTTCAAAAAAAAAAAAAAATCATCTACTTCATAGAGAAAGTCACAAGAAAAAAAATTCAGCATTAAGTTTTAAGGATGAATTCTGAAAATTTTCTCAAGCCAATCCATATTTCTTTATAAAAAAATACACAGAAAGAAAATAAGTACATGATAAAGACGAACTAATACTAATGAAAGTTTTTCTCTTAAATCCCCATCAGGTAAACTCTTATTTTTAAGACCTACCACAATACCTTAAGATAGAGACATTATCAAATGTTCTGTATGTGATTTTCAGGAAGCAAACCCTTCATTACAGTGTGCTAAGTCAGTATTCTAATGGTCAAAGATATATACGTAAAATTTATAAAGGCTTCCCTAGTACCCAAATCACAACAAATGAATTGCTAAAATGTATCTGACTTTCAATATGTCATAACCCCAGTGTTCATTTCCATTTTCTCTCTCAGGCAGGGAGCTGGCTCATAACCCATGTTTTTCACAACCATGAGTTGTTCTTTATCCCTAAATAACCAAATCCTCAAGAGAGCAGCAGACAGCAGGAGAAGACAATTTATTTAGAGAACTATTATGTGAGGAAGAAAACAAGTTGCCATTTCCAATTTGGAACATAATTAGGGAGACAATAGCCTCCTGACTGATGCTCTTTGTTCCCTTTGGATATTTATGTAGGACAGTAATTGGAGTGTATTTTCCTGTTTCATTTCACATTGTCTAGAAAAGGGTTTTTTCATGCTCCATGACTTTCTAGTTAGTTTCGGAAGAAAACATCTTGCAGTTACTGCCCTGTACCATGGCTACACGTCACTACCTTTTGGACACTGTCGGCTCCCCAAAACTTTTTTTTTTTTTTTTAATTCTGCCAAACAGCAGAGTTAATAGGATTGTTAGAAGGAAATGGTGGTGACATAAGATTTGGGCGATTGAAGGCTTTCTATCTATTACTGGAGAACACTGGGAAAATCAGCCATTCTTTTTTTGAAAAACTGACATATATATTCCAAAATTCAACTAATATAAATATGTATGTAAATATACCAAAGGATTTGGTCAACAATAATATCAAATGAAAGCTAGGATTAGGAACCATTACATTTCCAAGGAGATCCTTTCAAGAGTAGAGCAGGGCAGGGGCGCCTGGGTGGCACAGCGGTTAAGCGTCTGCCTTCAGCTCAGGGCGTGATCCCGGCGTTATGGGATCGAGCCCCACATCAGGCTCCTCCGCTATGAGCCTGCTTCTTCCTCTCCCACTCCCCCTGCTTGTGTTCCCTCTCTCACTGGCTGTCTCTATCTCTGTCAATTAAATAAATAAAATCTTTAAAAAAAAAAAAAAAGAGCAGAGCAGGGCAGCTACCTCCTTTCCCTGTATAAGCAGAGAAAAATATGTCTTCCTCATTGCTTGCCTACAGACTGTCTAGCTACTCATATGGGAGAAATTCCCATTGACTCTCATGATGTTGCCCTAGTGATAAGCTGTGGGCAAGGGGGACGGACATATTTATTATTTACTGTGAAGTAATTACTAAGAAATCTATGATCCAAACCATCTGATATGCATATTCAGGATAACAATTTGAAAGGTAAATATTAAAAATCCATCTTATATCTTCAGTAAATACTATAGTGTGACACACTTCTCAAACCTCCCAACAAATTTATGGGGTAGTTATTATTATCCTCAGTTTTTATAAGATAAAATTAGAATTCAAAACTTAAGTATTTAAGCCAAGTAACACAGCTATTAAGAACTAAGACTGACCCTTTTGGGTGTCTCCTTATTTATTTCATTGCAATATATTTCTTCCAGGTAAGTCATTGCATTAGTCTGACCTATACACCTTCATTTTGAAGAATCAAGAATACTTTGAATCTCTGAAATGGGGTCAATTTAAAGATCTGCTTTATTTTGAGAAGTGAATAAGATATCTACAAGCACCTGCAACAGGACTAGGCATATGTTGACCAATGGACCAGTTCAGACCATCTTTGTAAGCCTCAGGAAAGAAAATGGGCACTTCCAAATATTATGTAGATAAATCATCACCATGGTGGTTTACTAACCTTCCCTGCCCCCATAATCCCAATTGCGATGACATTTTATAAAAAATTATATGCTATATAATAAGCCTTAAGTAATCAGAAATATATTAAACCACTTCAATACCCTTCTATTTTCTAGGCTGCATTAAATGTTAAGGTCATTTTCCCGTAAGTTTTGCTTTCCAAATATTGGACAATTTGGACCTTAAAACTTGATACTGTATTTCTTTTCAGATTTAATAGTGGATGTATTATTCATAATGGGATTTGTTAGGCTGCAGCAATAAAAACCCCTAAGTATCAGTTGGTTAACACAGTAAAAGTTTGTGCATCCACACATTTTTTTCATTTTTACTGAAATATATATAACATATCCAACATACAATATTGTGTAAGTTTAAGGTGTATAGAATGTTAATGTGATATATTTATATACTGCAATATGATTGCCATTATAGCATTAGCTAGCACGTCTATCATGTCACATAATTATTTATTTTTGTGGTGGGACTAATTAAGATCTAATCTCTCAGCATAATTGATATTTATAATATTGTTGTCTATAATCATTATCCTGGCTTTTTCCCACACATTATTTTTTAAAAATTCATTCATCCATTTTAGAGAGAGAGAGAGAGAGAGAATGAGTAGGAGGGGCACATGGAGAGAGAATCCCAAGGCAGACTCCACACCAAGTGCAGAGCCCAACGTGGGACTCGATCCCATGACCCTGAGAGCATAACCCCAGCCAAAACCAAGAGTCAGATGCTTAACTGACTGCGTCACCCAAGCACCCCTTTCCCACAAATTTTTTGCCCATCAGAGGCTTGGTAGAGTTTGTGTTACTCATCATCTTCATGAAAGAGCCAGTATTGGTAACACTGCCAGTAAGTACGCGGGAGAGAGAAAGCATTGCAAATCTTGCACTGACCTTTAGAGAGTACAAGTATGTCATTTCTGGTCCTATTTCATTGTTCAAAACAAGTCACATGACCATAGCTATTTATAAGCAAGGGCGAAAAGCAATCATACTACTTGTTCAGGTGGACCAGAAACATTTGATAAGAAGCTCTAATGACTAAAAAGCCTGCTTTTTGGTTACAGAATAAGTGGTTCACTCTCCTTCCTGCATGCAAACACATTAACCAACCCCAAAGGAAACAACCCATCTGGTCACAGTTTCAAGCTCAAAGTTCAGAATCTCCAGATAATGTCTGACGTCTCTTCATCAGATCCACTTATAGACCCTCTCGATCAGTATGAAGTAAACAGGCAAGTCTACTACCCTACTTTCTAACATATTTTGTGCTCCTTCTTCTAACCCTGTTATTTGGTCTATAAGTTACAGGATATACAAGTGGGTTTAGAGGGGCACCTCGGTGGCTCAGTTAGTTAGGCATCCGACTATCGATTTCAGCTCAGGTCATGATCTTGGGGTTGTGAGATCGAGCCCCGCACACGGTTCTACACTGGGCATGGAACCTGCTTGAGATTCTCTTTCTTCCTCGCCCTCTGCCCCTCCACCACACCCCTGCTCATGAGCATGCACGCTCTCTCTCGCTCTGTCTCTAAAAATAAAATAAAATAAAAATAAAAGAGGGATTTGACTTGGCTAGTAAAGGACTGAATTTCACCTAGAGATGGGTAACATGACACATGGGACTTTGTATTGTTCCTTATTCTAGAGAAGTTGATAATGGCTTCAGTCAAATGAGGGATATGCATGTGTATATAATATTAAAATCATGGTTTGGTGGTGGTCGTGAGGGTGGTGGCCAGAAGTTTAAATACAGGTAGAAGAATATCATAGGATGATGAGATGATTAAACTTTCCTGGATTAAATGTCAACACCACTGCCATTACCTTCAGTGACCTTCTCAGCACTGCAGAAGAGACTAGTAACACATTCCCCAGAATCCTTCTTCCTGCATGATTTCCTGTAGGGTTAGAGTCTACCACTGGCAGTGACTTATGTGAGCTTTGGAAAATGAAAGGGATGAAAATATTATTCACTGGAGGCAGATCATACTCGACATGTGCACAGATATCAGATGTGAAGTTTGCAGGAACTTCAGGGTGAATTTCTGCAAAGTATCCACTTAAGTGTTCCAAGCAGCCGTGAGAACTGATGAGGCTTCTTGGGAATCTCTCACTTCAGTGCAGCCGGCTGAGCTAGACACCTGAACGTACCTGAGTTCTATAGCAGCTTCAACAGAAGCTCTGAGATCCACCACTTCCATTCTGCAAGCTACATGAGATCATGCCTTTCCTTCCCTGGTGTCTCACAATTACAGATGTCTCTCATTCTGTCTATTATCAAAGACAGAGTTGCTTCTGTTTTCTTAAACATTGATGCTCCAAGTAATACTTAGTATCATGGGGAAGATATCTAACAACTACCGCAGATATATTCTGTTATTTTTAATAAGTAGATTCTTAAAAATTTTATATTTGAATATCTATAAGAACATTTGCAAGTATACAATGAAAATGCAAACATATATTTTTGCTTATATTGTTACTAATTTTTCAAGCTTCAGTTACCAACAGTATTACACTGTCAGAAAAAATACATTTTTTAAGAAATCAATCTTAAATTTCCCATTGAATCTCTAAGTACAATCCCACAAAAAAAGGGAAATACAGATTTTTTTGCTTTTAATTTAAATTCATTCATTTGAAATTTGGTGAGAAGTAACATACATTTTGATAACAGTTTCTTGGATACTGATATTTTTCGTTTCAAATCAAAATAAAATCTGCAAAGAATGGCACAAAATTCCACTTATAAGCATAAGTAATCATAGATGAGGGGCACGCAGAGTTTCAAATTATCCACCATCTTTCACAAATGACATGTCTGAAAATCTAACAAGTAGCTCCCACCTCTAACAGACTATCACGTCCCTATTTAGTTTCTTATTTGTCTCTGTCAGGCTGATCCATGGGTTTAGTCCCCAAGTCATCAAGATGAGACTTGGCATTGATCACTGTAATTTATGATGCTTTGAAAGATTGCAACTGATTAATGGCACAGCCACACTTTATGTATTTTCATAGCCATACTCATTCACAGTCAGTCCTGGTAGCATGTTGAAATTGTGGAAGGACTTTTAGATAAATTGGAGATTGGCATAAATCCTGGGGTCTCTATCCCTTTATGATTAAAAGCTGCCACATCCCTTCAAGGAGTACCAACAGTTTGAAACAAACTTCATCCAATTAAAGGCTTCATTTTAGCCTAACCCTGCAGCCTAAAAGTTAACACTTAAGACATTTTAAAATCATTAGACCCCTAAAAATTTTAAAACTCTTGCCACTCTTTCATAGGCTCTTACTCACCAGTCCTACACTTTGTCCCTTCTCTTCTGTCCAAGCTCTCTATTAATAGATTTGGCATCCTCAAGCCTCAGTTTCCTCATGTGCAAAAAATGGCAAATAACATGTGCATCTTCAATAGGGTTATTTTGAGTGTAAATGAGGTACTCATGTAAGCTACATAGTCCCCCAGTGCTAGGCATCTAGTAGCTATCAACAAGTGCTATCTCTTGGTTTCTGCAATCAAACAGTGTCCACTAATATAAACATCAAATGAAGATTAAAAGAAATAACAACAAAAAAATAAAAAAATAAAAATAAAAGAAATAACATAATAGCCATCAAAAGTCATAAAACTGTTTCCTAACCTTCCCTATGTCAATTTTAGATTTTGGCAGGGGGGTTTCAGTTTAAGAACCCATATTAATTCATGGATTACTTATTGCATCAGTAACTCTAGAGTTAACTGATCACATGCACAACTCTCCTAGGTGGTCTTTTCTCCCCCCCACAACTTAACTTTGGACTAAACTCTGCTCAGTCTCGTAACACCTAAGGAGATCGCAATCCGGGGTGGTATGGCTCTAGGCAAATGAATGCACAAACAAAACATCTGATGAGAATCAAAGTAAAAGTCAATTAAGTGAAGGTGAACAAAATTCTTAGAAGTGATATCCACATTCCTTGAGATTCCTTTTTATTTTATCAATACTGGTTCCCTCATTGATGTATGTCTAGTTAAAGTTTTCCTTCCTTAAATCATCGCTTCCAACAATATATATAGACCTCCCAGGTATCTCACATGTGGGAAATCTGAGGTCTCTGCTCACCTGTCTTCCCTGCTACATTCCACAAAATATGAGCTCACCCTCCACAGCTGTCAGGAGCTTTTGAAGTTCCCTTCATGTATCCTGTCATGCTATTAAATCATTTTTCCATGTTATTTTTCCTTATATAAACTATACTGTTTTGCCTGTAAAACTGCCAAAAACACAAAGGAATGTCTAAACAAAATTCAAAGATCCTTATTTTTATCATACAGAAACTTCTTCAAGTCCTTCTGAAGTTTACAAACTTAAAAGTTGAGGTGGGAATTTGCACCTGCTACAGTGCCTAAGTTTCACACCTGGAACACTTGTTTTAAGGTATCCCTCTCTTATTCAGATCAGAGACTTGTATTCTCTCACAAATAATTTCTGAGCCTTGTCACCTGACTTATTTTTAGTAACAGAAACAGTTTACTTACTAAACCCTGCAGATAAAAGAGCAAAAAGGAAAGCAGATGGTAATTAAAAGTGGCATTCACATGGACAATATGGGCAATTAAAAGCAAAACATTTCTGATTCATAAGTTATCTTGATCATCTTGACAAAGGGCTTAAAAATGCAAATAACTGGAGATTAGAGAAGAGGTATTCTAGACATGAGTGCAGAAGACAGGGTTAGAACTCCATCCTTCTTCTAAAAAGTATATGTGTGTTTTAAGTGAATAGTATTTTCTTCACTCATGTAAACAAAGCAGAATTGCTTAAGAAATTTTGCTCTGAGGGGTACCTGGGTTGCTCAGTGGGTTAAGTGTCTGACTCTTCATTTTGGCTCAGGTAATGACCTCAGGATTGTGCGATGGAGCCCAGCATGAGGCTCCATACTCAGAGGGGAGTCTGCTGGAGATTCTCTTTCCCTCTCTCCCTCTGCTCGTCCTCCCCACTCACTGGCTCTCTCCCTCTCTCTCTCTCTAAAATAAATACATAAATCTTTAAAAAAATTTTCTGTTCTGCTTTTTGTCAGTGACTATAGATCCCATCCCTGAAAACGGAGGCTGCCTAATTCAACACTGTTTAGTACACAGTTTATACCTGAAATTTTTCTAACAGGAGTCATCATGATAGACAGAAAAACAAAACAAAGAATATAGTGTATGGACAGACTTGGGTTCTGATTTTTATGTTAACCATGTACATAAAAGCCTCATCTTCTTCATCTTAATGAAAAAAATGATCATTATCTTGCAGGGTTAGGGTTTTGGAAAAAAAAGAAACACTCAGTAAATATTATTTTCCTTTGGTCAGCATTTCCTGGCTCCTCCCCCTCTACAGCACCCTTCCCCCACTGCTGGTTTGTCTGTTATTCTATCCCCTGACTGTATTATTCAGGTATTTTACAACTGTAATCCTCAAAATAGCCCTCTGAAGTAAGTAATTTTTTCTCTCTTTTCAGAGGAGGAAATGGAAGCATACAGAGGATCAATCAAGGTCTAGTCAGGAAAATAAATACCACTCCAGGTATTTCAAACAGAGGGACTTTAAGCTTGGAAACAGTTTACATGAGTGATAGAAAAGCAGAAAGAGCTCTCAGGGTAGCTGAGGGAACACAGGTATTAGCAAAAGCAGGAAATTCACTTCCTCCCCACCCAGGGTTGGAGGTCAACAGGAAGGAAACCCAGAACCAGGACCATCCTGGGGGAGCTATCTCAGGTAGATGTTAAGAGGAAACTGAAGCCACTAGAATATGCAGGCACTGCTGAAGGTACTGCTTAAGTCAGAACAGACAAATATAGTTACATTCTTGAGGTCAGATGGTCAGTAAACAGAAGATTTAAGACTGGAATTCAGACCTTTCCAGCTCCTTTATTATGAAATAAATGTCATATGTGAAAATGCCTGTACCGAAGAGAACTTTTGGAACCTCCTTCAAGAAAGAAATTAGAAAGAATCCTTAGCTCTAGAACATACTCGATACTGTTTCCTTGAGTGATTCCATTTATTCTAATGGCTCTGGATGAAAAGTAGACATTCAATAAAGATTTGCTGACTCCAAGGGATTCCAATGGGTTTTTGCCATAGTTTCCATTATATCTTTTCAACCAATTGATGACCATGAAGTTTCATTTCCAAACAGAAAATCAGAAGACTAGACAAAATACATTTAGATAGTAGTTTGAGATCTTTTTTGCCTTTTTAAAATCTTGTTTATGTAATTGAATTAAATTTTGAGGAAAATATTAAGCAGAATATTTGAAGCAATAGATAATAAGACTGAATTTCTGAAATGTGGTTCATACCCACCTTATTTCCTAAGCCAAAATCCTGGGGTAATATGTAAAGGGATTTGCAATGAAAGATAGTCAATACACTGTATACCAATTATTCACACATTTCAACTGACAGTCCAGCTAGCAAACATTAAATGAGTAGTCTTTATTCCCACCAAGTAGGAAGTTTATAATGAATGGAAAAATACTCACTTTTCAATACTCCCAACAGCCCAGTACAAAAATGTTTATGTGTAGATAAAGTTTTCAAAGTATTTTTTTGAAACCGCTGACTAAACTACCCCAAACTACAACTGAACTTCCACCAAGCTATAAAGGGCTGTGCTTGAACTCCATTTCACAGTTTTTGAGTTTCATAGCCTTTAGGTGAGCACAATTTATACTCGTTTCTGTGCTTGGAAAGATCCATGTCAGGAACTGTTACACAAACAAAGAAGCTAGAACACATTATCCTAAAATGCTACTGTGTTTAATAAGTAAAAAACAAAGGATGAAGAAAAAAAGTCATACAATTTTTTAAAGTTCTATATGATACATCACTGTGACTTGCATATGGTCGATTTTAAAGCATTTGTATTTACAGGCTTTGAAAACCATTAAGTGTTAATATTTTCAGATATCGGAAGTGTGACCAACTTCTCTCATTTTTCCAACTAATCTGTGAAAAATAAAGGATACTTTGTTCTATGTACTTTAAAAATGATGAAAGCAACTGCATTTTGTATGAAAGGAAAGTAGTTATTTAAACTGAGCTGTGAAAAAAGGGTAGACAAAACTAGGAAAAGTAACTGGTTCCTTTTACTTATAAACACAAGTGACCATGAGCTATAGTTATGTGCATTAAGATAGCAAAATTTCAATGAATTAATTTCTTTCCATTGGAAATATAGGTATAATTTTCTTCACAATAAGTTGGCTAAAATATCATTCTTGACATCATGAAATTCTACATCTAAATATATAGGCAGTTAGCCTTGAAGCAACATTTAAGAGTTAATTAAGGACAAAATTAATGGAAAAAATCCTTGGATTCAGATCAGTAGAGAGAAGAAAAAAACAGATGATTGGGTTTGGCATAATACACAATAGGGCCTAGAAAATGCTGAACAAGATAAAATTAACTCCTTCCTTGTCAAAGAAGATGATACCAAAAAGCAAGGAAAACACAAAATTATGCAATTATTGCAATGCAAATCAACAAGTGCACAACCAGTAGCAACTGTATCATTCCATAATATTTGCAGATCAAAGCCAGTTTGGATTTTTAAGGGATGGGAAACAAGGGCTCTTTCCAAGTCAGACTGCAGTTTGAAAAGATAGTGGGGTGGGATGGTCCTATTTAGATGTGATTGGTTCCGTTAGTGCTTGCCCTGTGGTCTTACAATTGTTTTAGGATTGGAATCTCCTTCCTCTCCCTTTCTACTGGCTAACTTCTTATCCAGTAAGACTGAGCTCCACTGTCACCTCTGGTAGGTAGTTTTACCCAACTGCTCTTTCAGATTGGGGCATGTCACCATCTTTCTAAATGCAGTCTGTAATGTATTACTATCCTAGCTACTCCTCTGTCTTTCCACCTAAATAGTAAATTCCTGGGTAGTGGGAACCACTTTTATAACCTCCATACCTAACACAGGATACACTGCACATGAGTAGGCACTAAATAAATGTTTGCTAATTAACCATGTGAAAACTCTTCATAGAAGTTGTATTTGGTAAAAAGTGGACCTTTCCAATTTGCCAAACTCTGTTCTACAACAATATTTTCCTGTTGAGTGTTGTTTCCTTTCAGCCCAAATTTTAAAATGCTGGTTGTTAATGTTAGGAAGATTCTAGCCTCTCAGGTTTTTAAATGAGGAGACCAATATCTATCTAAAGCCATTATCTTTCTCAGTTGCTATATTTTAAATAATATTAGACTACATCTACTTTTAATGGAAAACTATATTTTAAGTATTATTTATATATATGTGTGTATATATATATATGTATATTGTGTGTGTATATATATGTGTGTGGTGTGCATATATATGTGTGGGGGGGGTATATATATGTGTGTATACTATATATAACTATAATTACTTAAATTGTCAAAATAATTTTATTAGGTTTTTTAAACTAAGGTTTTAATGAAAGTATACAAGTGCACGAATTATTGGTGTGTTGCTTGATGACTTTACACTAAGTAAACACATCTGTGTAGCCAGTAATACTAGAAAAATAAACTATTCTAATCCTTTCAATTTTATATTGATTATTTACTTCTGAAGTTATAATCCTAACTTTACATCTACAGGGTTGAATTCTCAAGTATTTGAGATTGCCTGACAAATTAATTGTTTTCTCGAAGAACATTCTTTTGGCTACTCGGGATAATAATGCCTGGTTTGTTCAATTTCTGGTGACTCCATCACTGGTAATGGATCATCGCAATGTCACCTTGCCTGTCAGACTCAACAGAGGAGGGATGAGTATGGGCACTTAACTGCTTTCTCTCTTACTGGAATTGGCAGCTATTATCGAGTTAGTACACAAGGGCGTGATGAGCCAAGGGAGAGTCTTAGCTTTGGCATATATGCTATACCTGAAAAAAGAACTTTGATCTTCAAATCTGCCAAGCTGACACCCTGCACAGGCATAATGTTCCCTAAACATTTTAAAACAAAAATAAGACCGCACCCATCTGGGATTACTGTTGTATAATTTCTTATACTGTTGGCTTCAAAGGACTGAATCTTTCCCATATTATTTCAATCATTTTAGAAGTGAAAGAGAATGGAGTCAGGATGGCTGTCCCACACAGAAGCTCAGCTGGACAATGATAATGCTTCTGAATTTCAACTAGAAAGTAGCCATTCTTTGCAAAGCCACAAACTTTCCATTCAGAATTTACGAAAAAGAGAATGCTCCCAGTGGGATGTCTCTCTGAACTAGTCATTTAGCTAGTTATAGCCTGCTGAGTACTAGATAGATATTTTCACACAGATTTTGTTTGTTTAAGGTTGTATTTGAAACTCAGATTTTTGTATTCCTCATTCTTTTGTGTTACAAATATCCATACTTGCTCAGTTAGTTTAAAAGGATGTATAGTTTAGGGGAGAAAAAAGAAAAAAAGAAAGGAAAATTGACCACCACATCCAAAAACCTCACTGTCCATGTCCTAGTAACGACAGCAGTCATTTCTTCACCTGTAAAGGATTATATGTGTCTATAGATATGTAAATACTATTAATCAATATGTAACCACAATAATTTCATGACTGATCTTTCCCAGGCAGTCCTGCAAATGAAACAGTCTACATATTACAACAGGGAGATGTAGAAGGGAAATGAGAAGGAGGAAATATCACTGAAATCGCTGGAAAGATCCCAGGACTACAGGTCGTGGTTCCATTCTCGGCTTGACTGGCAACTAATTGGCTTGTGGTCTTAGATAAAACCCTGAACATCCACATCTATTTCCTCACATATAAAATGAGGATGATCACTATAATTCTAATCTACATTATCATTGGGCTACAAAGAAATGTGAAAGAGGTATTTCTCTCTCTTCATTCCAAGAACCAGTGAAAGTTAAAGTGGGAAGAAGTGCTCTAAAGTTAATACACCTAAATATAAACTATAAACCTGTCACATTCTCCCTGGATAAGTTGGTCACTTAGAACTCTATGCATCGGCAAAACAGGTATAACAACAATTTCTACTTCACAAGGCTGTGTTACAAGTTTAAATAATGGAATGCACATAAAAGAATATACCATGGTAACCAAGTAATACAAAGACTTCAATGAATCTTAGCAGCTAGTTCTAGTAATAATAATGGCAGACAAGACATAGAAGCCAAAGCCAAATACATTAAGGAGACAGAAAGCCTTCAAGGTTAACAAAAACTTAGCCAGAACCTGATTGAAGATAATAAATAATTCAAAATAGCCAACATCAACCCAAAGCAAGGTTATTTAGCAACAGAAGCACAGATACAGAAGAGCCACTGAGGAAACAGCCACTGATCATGCAATCGTTATCAGTGTAGGAGAGGTTGTGTTAGATGAATGGAATACAGCTCCATCAGACAGGTACACTCCTATTACAGGAATTGACATATCAAGTTTTGAGACCCTGATAATATTAAAGCTCAAAACACTGTTAAGCAACATCTATTCCTGTTGTGATTCCAAAACAGACAAACAACTATCTGATAATTTTTCTTTTTGTGTTTTTATCTATATTGAGAAAATGTAATGATCAAGGTAACAAGAGAATTCATTCATTCTGCCTGACACATTACTCATTGTGAGTCAACAACCTAATATTCTGGATTTCTACTTCAGTCTCTGTGAGCTATGACAGCAAGAAACAACACCTGAATTTGATCAAGACTTCAACACTGAAAAAGTAGAATTAGTTTATCAGCCATAAAGCCAGACTCTGGCTTATAATGAATTAATTTGAACATTACTTTTAAGCCATTCTTAGCACTTGACCTGTTTTTGATACAAGAATCTCTTTAAGTCCCATTCTTTTGATTTTCTAATACAATTCAAACATTATGCAACACATTAACCTATTAGCAAATCATCACTGTAATACATACGTAAATATATATATAGTAAATCAATGTCCTACATTACTTCTTAAGGTAGCAAAAAGAAATTATATACATATATATCCCAAAGCCAAATGCTAAGGATAAAACAACAAATTTAGGAGCGCCTGGGTGGCTCAGTCAGTTAAGCATCTGACTCTTGGTTTCAGCTCAGGTCATGATCTCAGGGTCCTGAGATTGAGCCCCACTCAGTGCAGAGTCTGTTTGAGATTCTTTCCCCTACCCTCTCCCCTACTTCTGCCTCCTCCCCCCACTCCTGCTCATGTACTCTCTCTCTCAACTAAATAAATAAAATCTTTAAAAAAAAAAAAGCCTATACTGTTCAGGTAATGATGGTGGAAATCTAAAAGAATACAAATACTTTCAAAAGAATTTTTTTTCATATATGGAAAGAAATGCACTAAATGGAAAAGGCAGTATAAATTCAGTCTATATAAATCTATAATTATGCTAAAAAATTAAAATAATAAAACATGAATATAAAAATTGACTGAATTCAGGTTTTACAACATGGTGGACTGAAATACAAACTTCTATCTCATTCTAAAAATGTAAAAATGCTGAGTAAAATATAACAATTAGAACAAAGAAAAAAACATAGCTGACCTTAAAAAAAGAAAAATGTCTAGGTGTCAAGAACTTGAAGTTAGCAAAGCACATGAGGTAACACTCTAATATAACATCTAAAACATGAGATGAGGGAAATAGGAAATGTACAATTATTCCAATGCGTAAAGAGCAGAGTACAATACAAGCAGGGAATGTGTTCTTGGTTCCAAGAAGGCCACAGAGTTGGAACTGTAGTCCCTGAATGAGACTTGGACCCTGAGAAATCTTCCCTCTTAATGAAAATGGAATTAGAGAAATTATGCCTTTGGGCTCAGAAAGGTCATAAGTAAGTTTTTGTGTCTGACTAGGATTATTTATTTATTTATTTATTTATATTTAACTTTTTAGAAACTGAAACCTCAAAACTACTCTTCATATATAAAATTCTAATTTACAGTATACCAGTGGTGCAGAAATGCCTATAAAACTTACATAAAAATTGATAATTGACCAATTAAATCTCTGAAGGCACTGGCAAATGTAAACTAAAAATCACTCTGAAAATTACTTTCACTACTTGGGCCTCATAGAACACACACAGGAAAAAAAGTAAAAATAAAAAAGAAACTCCTAAAAGTGATTTCCACCATGAGGGAGAAAAAGAAGATGTAATGAATAGAAGAATTAGTACCCCAAAAAACTTGTGAAAACCATCTACAGTGTCCACAAAATAAGTATTTCAAAAACTATTTAAGGTACAAAGGAAGGAATAGAATCCTGTAAGTAAAGACAGACAAAGTAAAAGAATAGGAGGGTTTCAAAAGGAAATCAAATATAATTTAAATTAGGAATGTAATTATTAAAACTAAGAGCTTGCTGAAAGTGTGTAGCATCAAAGAGAGCTCAGTTCAGGGGTGCCTGGGTAGCGCAGTCGTTAGGCGGCTGCCTTCGGCTCAGGGCGTGATCCTGGCGTTCTGGGATCGAGCCCCACATCGGGCTCCTCTGCTGGGAGCCTGCTTCTTCCTCTCCCACTCCCCCTGCTTGTGTTCCCTCTCTCGCTGGCTGTCTCTCTCTGTCACATAAATAAATAAAATCTTTTTAAAAAAAAGTCCTAAAAAAAAAAAAAAAGGGGGGGCGCAGTTCAAGAAGAATACATACACTAGAAATAAATATGACTATATTATCCAGGGAGCAAAAGAGAAAGATGAAGGTAGACAGTACAAAAGCAGAATTATGAAGGCATAAATGTGAGAATCCGACTTCTGTCACATAAAAATAGTCTTCAAAGAATAAGTTAATTCTAGGATAAGCAAATTGCAAAGAAACGATGGCTGAAAATTTTACAGAAGAGGTAACCAACAAACCATGAACTGAATAAGTAAAATGAGTCCTGATTCCAATAAATAAATATAAACCTTAACTTACAGACATTATGATGAAAATGAAGGATTTTTTTAAAGATTTTTTTAAGTTTTCTTTAAAGTTTTAAAGAAAAATAAACCTCATGACTTAAAAAAGAATTAAAATTTTATAATACCTTCTCCAAAATGTAAAAACATAATAGAATAATATTCAAAAAGTTAAGAAAAAATAACATTAGCCTTAAATTCTAAAGTTTCAGTAAAACAATTTCACATATTAATGCAAAATAAAGGCATTTAAAAGAGAAAGTGAGATCATTTAACATTCAAATCCTCATTGAAAGGTCAATCAATATATGCTCTTCAGTAAAAAATCTTGACAGAAGGAGCAAGAAAGCAAAGAAATTGCTTATATATTTCTAAATTGTTTAGAATATGATGAATTTAGACTTTTAAATAATTTGTGTTTTAGATAAATCATATGAATAAAAAATCACAACTACTGATTTAGTGGACAGTTATAATTAGAATTACAATTCTAGACAATTTGAGAGTGATTGGAGTAAAAATCTCTAAGGTCTTTTGACTTTGGACTAAGTGGAGACAAACCAACTAAACTTAGACATCAAGACAAGTGGGCATGTTAAAATTTTAAGGCCAATTACTAATATAATGAAAATTGAATGATTAATTTCCAAAAAAGTACCACAGAATGTGGAAAGGGTTGAAGGAATAAGTTAACCATTAATAATCCAATGAAAGGGAGAAAGATAGAAAAAACAGACAAGGAAAACATGGTAAAAAAGGATAAGCTAGTACAGAATGCCAAACATAACAGCAATCACAGCAAATTTCTGTCAAATTCAACTCAATAATGGACAGATTTTCAGATTAAACACAACATTAGGAATTCAGTTGTTAAACTAAAATTCAGCTTATAAAATTAGTAGTCAGAATAGACTAGTCTATACTGTGATAAATTAACTCTACAAACTCAGTATCTTAAAGAAACAAGTTCTTTCTCCCATGAACTTGAAATATTCTATCTATGCCTAGATATCCTCCATCTATGAAACATAATCACCCTGCTCATTGGCCAGGTCTAGTCACAACTGAAGTGAGGCTGGGAAAAAAACAGAGATGACATCCATAACTTGGTGAACACTACCTCTTTCACACATTTTTTAATGTAACTCAGAAATATTGACAATAAAGCTATAGAACAAGTTACATGTTGCAAACACTAATCAAAAGAAAGCCAAGGTATTCATTTAATAACTATGAAATTGAGAAGAAATCACTCTTCTACAAAAACAATTCGGTAGGAAGACATAATAATCCTTAACTTGTATGTATGCAACAAGACAGTCTCAAAACATTTAAAGAAAATATTGCAGAAATGTAAGGAAAACCTAGTAAATCCACTATCCACTATATAACATAGATGTATTCGTTAAGTGTGTGTGTATATATATTATACATATATATTATATATATTATATATATATAAAATACACTTAGATATATATAATATATAACAAAAACTTAATTATCTAAAAGACAGAAATCATATAGAGCCCATGAATAAAAATGTAATCTAATAGACGTGCATTTATATACAGGAGACTACATCCACAGAATGTAGTTTCCAAACACACCTATAATTTAAAAAAATTGACTATGTACTATCTATGAAAGAAGTTTAAACAAACCCAAATCCATGATCAACCAAATCCTCTTGCAAAATGCAATGGAATGAGAATTAAAAAGTCTATGATGCACAAATGCATTTGAAATTTTAAATTACATTTGTAAAATATGTCTTTGGTCAAAGAATCAATCACAAAGGAAAATTAAAATATTTAAAACTGAACAATTAAACTGCAATGCATCAAAACTTTTGGGATATAGTTCAGCATAGAATGTAAAGTCTTCAAAAGACATACTTATGGAACAAAAGACATACTTATGGATGAAAAGACATATTTATTGGATCAAAAAATTAGACACAAGAAATGAGAGAAAAAGAAAAAAAGGAAAGGTATGATGATAAAAGCAGGAAACTGAAAAAAGTAAAGAATGAGTAGAAAGTATCAGTGAAACCAAAAGAAGTCTTTGAAAAAAAAAAGTATTTAGAAACATGACTAGTTAAGCAAAGATACAAACAACAATCATTAGGGATTGTAAAGCCAGATGTATAAAGACAGAGTAGAAATACTATGAAGAAATTTATGAACATGTAGATAAACTGCACAACCTTTCAGAATATAAATTATGAAAAATCAGTTCCACTGATACAGAAAGACTGAGAAAATGTATTACTATGGAGAAAATGGAATTTCTAACAGTCAAAAAACTACTCAAAGAATAGCCCTCTTAAATTAATAAATAGTTCATTTTTACGTAAATTGTTCCAGATTATGAAGAAAAAAGGAAAAGTACTCCCAGCTCATTTTATGATACTAGAAAAACCTTGATATTAAAACTGGGCAATGAAAGAATAATAAAGGAAAGTTATAAGCTAATTAAACTTTTAAGCACGTATGGAAAAATCTTAACTAAATGATTGGTGAATCAAGTTATAAAATGCCTTTTATGATGAGAAGGGTTTACTCAGTAATGAAAGGATATTTTAATTTTAGAAAATCTATTAATGTAATTTTCCACTTCAAGCTGTCATATGATCATATAATTATCTCAACAGACAGAGAAAAAGCATTTAATAAAATTCAACTCTTAATTGTGATTCAAAACTATTAGCAAATTAGTAACACTAGGGAGTTTCCCTAGATATTGACTAAAATTTTAGTAAATAAATAGTGAAATTCTGGATTTCTTTCTTTTAAATCAGGAACCTAGCAATGGTGCTTATTACCACCTCTATTAAATTGTGTTGACTATATTAAAAAATGAATATAAACAAAAAGATGACTAAGGAATTTCAAAAATGGAAATGGTAAGAGGAAATTGCCATGATTAACAAAAAATATGAAAGTGCACTTTGAAATGCAAGAGAATATATACATAAAACTTAGGTTTAATAAGAAAATTCAGTAAGTTTTCTGATTACACAATAAATAAACACATGAAAACATTTTTTATTCCTCAGAAAGTATATTTAAAAAAACCTATTCATTAGAATAACAAAAAAACATATAAAGTACCAAAGAGTAATTTTTGGAGAAAATAATTATTTTTTAATAAAAAAAAGATATGGATAAATGCAGGGAAATACCATGTTCATGAAAGGCAGGATTCAGTATTATAAATATGGTAATTTTCCCTTAATGAATCTGTATTTAATTAAAGACCAATTGACACTTCATAGAAACCTTTGAAGAATTTGAGAAGCCAATTCTAAAATTAGTGTGAAGAACAAAGGGAAAGGAGAAGTCAAGATGAGTTTAAAAAATAAGAAAGGAACACACTCTGCAAAGTTTTAAGTAGTTTTATATAGCTAATCTAAAATATGTTTATGTATATATTTAAATTGACAGTGTATCTTACATTTACATAACTACATAATGTATATATACATGTACATGCATGTCTAATGTATATATGTATATATAATGTATATATAAATAACAATTATGAATTATAAATACGTAATATATTTATACATTACTTATATATTAAACAGATTTTATGTAACACATTTATATTAATATAGTATTTTTAAATTTATTATATAGTTTATATATAAAAACTATAATACACAATTAAATTTTTTAGTAACTGAAAGGTTTAAAAGTGACACTGAGGGGCGCTTGGGTGGCTCAGTCAGGTAAGCATCTGACTCTTGATTTTGGCTCAGGTTGTGATCACAGAGCTGTGAGACTGAGCCCCACATGGGGCTCCTTGCTCAACGTGAAGTCTGCTTGAGATTCTCTCTCTCCCGCTGCCTCTGCCTCTCCCCTTGTGCTTTCTCCCTCTCTCTCTTTCTCTCTCAAAGTAAATAAATAAGTCTTTAAAAGTGACACTGAGTATTTTGACTATTATAAATATTTAAGACACAGGCTTCCAATTATGGAATGAGTAAGTCATGGGACAAAAGGCATGGCATAGAAAATACAGTCAATGATACTGTAATCGTGTTGTATGGTGACAGTTAGAAGCTGTATTTGTGTGAGCACAGCAAAACACATAAAGACGTTGAGTAACTCTGCTGGACACCTGCAACTATTGTGCCATGTGAGTCAGCTATACTCAAAAATATTTACATAAATAAATAAATAAAGATTTTAAGTGACAATATGTAGTAATTGAATGATTGAGAATTGGCACATTAAAAAGAAACCATAATAGGCAAGTTATCAAAAACCACTCCATGAATATACGACATAGCATTACAAATCAATTAGAAAATGAGCAGTATGTTTATTAGTTTGGATCTCATCAGGAGCCAGAAAAAACACAGAAATTTAAATATGGAAAGATGATATTTTTATGATAGGAGACTAACTATGAAATTATAACAAGATCTCTCTTATAGACTACCCTAGAGCTGAGGGAGTATCCAAAGAAAGGCAAACTTGAAATGAGAGTCCCTATCCTATAGGTGGGAGTCCAAAAGGTGTTCTCAAAGCCCACTCCTGTCAGAGAAGTCCCCCAGACTGCCTAGGCCACAGCAGGTCTGGAGCATGTAGTGTCCACCTCTGAATGGTCTGGAAAGATGTCACTATACAGGCAGGCCAGGATAGAGTAGTTGCCAAAGGACTGAGCACTCTGGGCACACAAATGAGCACTGTCAGATTTCCCCCACACTTGCACCACTGACCAGCCATGCAGTAGAAGCAAAAAAGCAAGAGAAGGACACACATCAGAAACAGGGAAGAGAAGTCCTCTACCTACTGTAATGTCCTTCAAGGCCCCTCTCCAGAAAAAGCTTAACATCATTCCCATTATGCAAGAAAAATGTTAGTAATTCCAGTCCATTAACATAACAGGTACTGGCAAACACTGAATCTTCAGAATTTGAAATAAATATATATGTAATATTCGATATTTGAATATTGAAACTTAAAATTTTGATAAATTAGACTATGTTTAGCTTAAAATTTTCTATACATCACAGGACACATTAGATAAAATTCGAAACAAACCACCATTTGGGAAAATATATTTACAACTCATGTAACTGATAGTTTTAGTTTCAAGAAAGAACTCCTACAAATAAGTAAGACTTACTAACAGAATATAAGCAGACAATTTAAAGAAGAGAAATATCGAGTCAGTAAATACATGAAAACAAACTCAATCTTACTACTACTTAGGGGCTGCTAATTAAAATAACAATGAGGTACATTCTCCCATCATTAAACAAAAATTTGAAATGCTGAAAGTACAAACTTTTGATGAGATTTTAGGAAGGAGATCTCTCACAGAATGGGATTATAAATTGTTATATTCAATACTAAGAGCAATTGGTAAGACTAATAAAGTTGGTATATGTGGATCTCATGTCCTAGTAAGTTCAAGTACATATTCTAGAAAAACTTCCATGTATGTGTAAAGAAAACATAGATGATGATTTTAATTTCAACACTATAACAAAAAATTAGAAAACAGTCTACATGTACTTACTAATAAACAAATTATTGTACATTTATACAATGGGATATTATGTATGCATTAAAATAACATACCAGATCTAGGAGTACCAACAGGGAAGTATCTAGAAAAGAAAATGAGTGAAATGGAAGATCAAGTTTCGAAAGAATAGCACAATATGATATGAGTCTTATTTGTAGGCACAAATATGAATCTAAGATAGCAAAAACAAGGTATTTAATATATATATATTAAATATATAAAAATGTAGACTAGTTTTGGTCACGTATGAGAAAATTGTAGGCATGTAGGTAGGTAGGTACAATTATTCCAATATGTACTGACTAGATTATTCCTTTCTCCCCTATATTTTAAATAATATTTTTGGCCTGCACTAAATTCCAAAATATGTGTTGATACATTTCTTGGCTTTCTGTCTCTTTTAATTCACCTGTTTTTCAGACCCCGCAATACTGCACAATTTTAAATACTACAGCTTAATAGAAGGTCTTGCTTTTAGATACAGTAATTCAGTTTTCCTAGTTTTAAGAAATTACCTGAGTTAATCTGGCCATTTCTTCAGGTGGTCTTTTTCTTGTCTATTATTATTTAAAGAACAGAATGAATTGGACTCAAATCTACCAAACATTTACAGAGCACCTACTGTGTGCCAGGGTTGGTACCAAGTGCTTTCTAAATTGAAAGCAAAATACTCTTATTGACATGTATTAACAATTTAGAGACTCAACTTCAAAACTGAGAGAGTAAACCCTGAAGGCAAAGAGAAACATTTTAGAATTCTTTAGCTAGGAATAAGACATTTGTTTTAAAGAGAGATTCTAAGTCCATACAACTGATTTAGAAGCTTCCTTTCATCTTGCTCAATAGTTCTCAAATGTTAGTATACATAAGGAAATAATACAGCCTTATACACAAACTTTATGCAACAGTTTAAAGAGTAGTTTTAACTACACATGATTTATAGCCTATGTGCTAATTTTAGAATCTGAACCTTGAGTTAAGTTACACTGATACATTATTAAGTGTTTAATTCCGTGGTTTATACTATATGAGAAAAAACTGTAGAAAGTCTAATGGCACAATGTAGAACTGGAGTTCCTTGTCATGATTTGGACTGAGGCAAGAGTTGGACTTTCCAAATAAAAGAAGCGCCTCAAGTGATGATAAGTGGGCAGAAATAAAGTGAAGTACTCAGAAGCATAATACATGTATGCAGTTGTACAGGCTGAGTACTGGACAATACAATACAAGGGGGTGCATTAATACTGTAGTCTATGTGAACTGTACAGTACATAAAGGGTACAGCAATATCTGACCACCTTAATTACTTAAAAAATCATAATGATATTAATCTCATTTAATTAGTTAAGTAAGCAGACTGGAAGAGACACAGACCAGTAAGATGCTGCTGACATTGCTACTTTACATGTGGACACTCACGTGCTCATAGCCACAGAAACAGTAAATGGTAGAAATGTTGACTTCTAATATTGTTATTATATAAAAAGAGTGATTGTGCTGCCCAGTCCCCCTCTGAAGGAAATGTTGTTAGGGGCCACTATTCTATCATGTAATCTTTCTACCACTTAACAGCCACTCACTATTAGACTAAGCACAGTGGACCTATGGGCTGGCAAGCATCAAATTATGTGGCATAGAAAGATAAGGTGAAACTATCAAATACCTACCAGGAAATTAGCTACCAAAACTACCTACACGTTTTTTTCTCTTTTTTTACTCCCATTTATTCAGTTTTTAAACACCAACAAACACGTATATACACAAGAGCACATATTATATAGTGTATCTACACACACACACACACACACACACACACACGTTTTGTTAATTACACAAAATAACTCTGGTAACCAGAAAACCCTGAAATCTCAGTGGCTTAATACAGGTTATTTCCTATCTGTGCAAAGTGCATAATGTGTCCAGTGGCTCTCTAGAGCAACTTATGCCAAGCGACTCAGGGATCCAGGCTAATTTGATTTTGAGATGCTATTGTCTCAACATGTGGATTCCAAAATCACTGGGCAGGGAAATGAGCGGTATTATTCCAAGTGGGCGGAGAGGTCTTCCTATCCACTAGGAAGGGGAGGAGAACCAGATATGGTGAGCACTAGTCATGTATGTAGTCTCTATATTCCACATACTACAAACATGTATGTAGAATTTAACAAATAGTTTTAAAAGGAACTCCTAAGTACCAACAGAGTAAAGAAGTAGAATACTGCCCATAGTCCCCAAGGGCTCCACATGCCCTTTCTAATCCCAAGACTCTCCCTGCTCCCTAGAGTTGACCACCATACTGATGGGTGATCATAAAATGTGGCCACAGTGACTGACTGACTTCAAAGTTATGAGCCAAAGAAAACAGAGTGTTAAACTCAATTAAACTTTAACTTAACCAAGTTATATTCTAAACTGATGTAAAAATTCAGTATTTTTTACTTATTGAACAAATTTTTGTCATAAAAATTCCTTACTAGTATTAATATATTGTTATATAAAACCACATTTATAATTAATATTACTCAAATATTATAGCTTAAAACTAACACTTGACACTAACTTGATTATTTTAGCATTTTGTTTTGATTAGTTGGAAGAGAAATATGTGTAAAATCTTGAAGAAAAGTATGTGTAAAACTGGGTAAAATTACATGGTGATACATATATACACACCCCCCCACACACACACACATAATACACATACACATTCTTTCTCTTTTTTTTTTCACAGTTGCTTAAATAACTTGGATGTTGCACTGTGTTTAAATGAACTTCCTGTTAATATTATGTAAAGACAGTACCCAAAAAATGAAAAGACGAAAAAGTGTCTAAGTACCTTCAGAGAAGCACTGGGGAGAGTGCTAAGTATTTAGATAGAATTGCATTTACATAATAAATACAAAAAAGTACAGATAAATATAAATTATTGAAACATTGCTTAAAGATTCTCCTTTAATACTTCATTTTTAAGAACGAAGACCAGCCAACCTTATTTATCTACTGCTGCCTGGTATCCCTCAGCTATTAGCCCTCTCTAGAAATTGCCCTTACCTATATTCAGCTGTCTGGCTCAGGTCATACACTCTTCAAAAAGTCAGACATCACCCAATGACTTGTCGAAATGAAAGTATAAAGACCTGGCCCCTTTGCTCCAACAGAGGACAACTCTAAAGGGCCATCACAGCTTCAGAATCTCCATGGTGATTCTCACTCAGCCAGTCCTCTTTCCTCCCCTTCTTTTCCACAGATACTGATCTCAGGATCAATCCCTAATAAACTTTCTACATGCCTATCTTTCAGAATCTACTTCCTAAGGGGATTCAACCTGCAATATCCACCTCAAGATTAGCCAAATTAACACACACGCGCACGCATACACATATACACAGTTTGTGAATGAAAATCTTTTAGAAACATAAATAGTCTGATAGGAAAGAAATTTGATGCTTACCTAGAAAAAACTATCTGTGAGTTAATAAAAGAACCAATTTAGTACATATAGGGTGGGAAGAAAGCTAAGCTATGGCTAGATAATTTTGAATAGTTGGTGTGTATGTTAATATTTTTCCTAACCTAATGTTTTGTGTATTTAAATATACTCATTAATAGAATTTGGCAAGATAAAAGGAAGATTAAAAATACAATCGGCCTAGGGAAAAGAAGAATAAATGTAAACACATTAAACAAGACTGCTTTGCCATATTAACAAAGAACCCATTAATTAAAATAACTACTTTTTATTGAGAAATTTAGTTTGTTAATTAATTTTGCATACTATAGAATGTAGGCCTATTCTGTGTATTTTTTGTTGTTGCTGTTTATCTCTGTTAGTTACAATGCACAAGGTCTTTGCAAGACAGTATTAAGGTAGAGCTAGAAATTATGCTAACATATATTTGATCTATCCCCTTACTTAAAAATAACTGGATCATCATTCCAGGTGAGAAAACAAAAACCTGCAATGGTCTTCAATGTCACTGGGTCTTCATATGATATCTAATTCCATGTTCATTTCCCAAGATGCATAGTATATAAACTGAGAGCATCAATGGCTTAATTTCTCTCTGTAGATATCTTCTTTGAATTTTGTAATTCCTTCCTTTTGTATTAAAAAAGGAATAACCTTATGATGTTGAGGTATGTTCCCTCTACCCTACTATGTTGAGTGTTTTTAACAAAAATGGATGCTGTACTTTGTCAAATGCTTTTTCTGCATCTATTGAGAAGATCATATGGTTCTTATCCTTTCTTTTATTAATGTGATGTATCATGTTGATTGATTTGCAAATACTGAACCACCTTTGAAGCCCAGGAATAAATCCCACTTGATCGTGATGAACAATTCTTTTAATGTACTGTTGGATTCAATTTGCTAGTATTTTGTTGAGAATTTTTTCATCCACATTCATCAGGGATATTGGCCGGAAATTCTTTAGTGGCGTCTTTGGTTTTGGAATCAAGGTAATGCTGGCCTCATAGTTTGGAAGTTTTCTTTCCATTTCTATTTTTTGGTATAGTTTGAGAATAACAGGTATTAACTCCTCTTAAAATGTTTGGTAGAATTCCGCTGGGAAGCCATCTGGCCCTGGACTTTTGTTTTTTGGAAGATTTTGATTACTTATTGAATTTCTTTGTTGGTTATCAGTCTGTTCAAGCCAAAGAAATCTTAAAAAAGAAAAGCAAAGCTGAAGGCATCACCATTCCAGACTTCAAGCTGTATTACAAAGCTGTAGTGATCGAGACAGTACTGTAGTGGCACAGGACACATAGATCAGTGGAACAGAATAGAAAACCCAGAAATGGACCCACAACTATATGGTCAACTAATCTTTAACAAAGCAGGAAAGAATATTCAATGGAAAAAAGACAGTCTCGTCAGTGAATGGTTAGGAAAAGTGGACAGCAACATGCAAAAAAATGAAACTCGACCACTTTCTTACACCATACACAAAAATAAACTCAAAATGGATAAAAGACCTAAATGTGAGACAGAAAACCATCAAAATCCTAGAGGAGAACACAGGCAGTAACCTCTTTCACATTGACCATAGCAATTTCTTACTGGATATATCTCTGGAGGCAAAGGAAACAAAACCAAAAATGAACTACTGGGACTTCAGCAAGATAAAAAGCTTCTGCACAGTGAAAGAAACAATCAACAAAGCTAAAAGACAACCTTTGGGATAGGAGAAGATATCTGCAAATGACATATCTGATAAAGGGTTAGCATCCAAAATCTATAAAGAACTTATCAAACTCAACACTCAAACATATAAAAAGATGCTCAACATCACTCATCATCAGCGAAATACAAATCAAAACTACAATGAGATATCACCTCACACTGTCACAGTGGCTAAATTAATACAAGAAACAGAAGATGTTGGTGAGAATGCAGAAAAAGGGGAACCCTCTTACACTTATGCAAACTGGTGCAGCCACTCTGGAAAAGAGCATGGAGGTTCCTCAAAAAGTTAAAAATAGAACTAACTATGACCCAGCAATTATATTACTAGGTATTTACTCAAGGGATACAAAAATACTGGTTTGAAGGGATACACGCACCCTGATGTTTATAGCAGCATTACCAATTATAGTAAAATTATGTAAAGAGGCCAAATGTCCATCGACTAATAAATGGGTAAAGAAGATGTGGTATGTGTGTGTGTATATGTGTGTGTACATATATATGTATACACACACATATATAATGAAGTATTGCTCAGCCATAAAAAAGAAGGAAATCTTGCCATTGGCAAAGATGTAGATGGAGATAGAGAGTGTAATGTTAAATGAAATAAGTTAGTCAGAGAAAGACAAATGACATATGATTTCACTCATATGTGGAATTTAAGAAACAAAACAGATGTACACTGGAGAAAAAAAGAGAAATGCAAACCATAAAACAGACTCTTAACTATAGAGAACAAACTGAGGGTTGCTGGAGGGGAGGTGGGTGGGGGGATGGGCTAGGTGAGTGACGGACATTAAGGAGGGCACTTGTGATGAGCACTGGGTGTTGTATATAAATGATGAATCACTAAATTCTACTCCTGAAACTCATATTACACTATATGTTAACTAGCTGGAATTTAAATAAAAACTTGAAACTATAAAAAAATAAAATAAATCAAAATAAAATAAAATAGAACAGGCTGGTAAGTTTTCTATTCCTGTTTTAATGTGGCTGGTTTTGGGGACTAGGAATGGCAGGAGGGTAGAAGTGTCTTGGTGGAGGAAGTGGGAGTGCGCTGTACACAGAGGCGTGCAGGGAGCAGTACAACAACCCAGTAATGGTCTAGTGCAACTGACCAGAATGCACACAAGCCTGCGGTTACTCAGTTATCCATCACTCTGACTGGAGATAAAGTGCTGAACCTCAGGAAGGGAAAAGAAGGAGGAGTAAAGAACTACTGTCTTGGCTGACCAGAATTAGTATGCTCTATTGTCACAGCTTTTGATTACAGGTCAATGGTAGAAAAATACATACATCTCCATCTCTCACCGCAGCCAGTTTGATGGCACAGTGGGGAGTAAGGAGGATTATCTACAAAGCTGACTGGATTACAAATCGGTGTTATAGATCATGAGTTCAGCTCTGCCTCTGTATTGTGCTGGCAATTTTTCTTCACTAACCTCCCCCTGGGCTTTCAGGAAAACCATGAAGGTGCCAGAGAAGTCACGAGCTGAGTTCTGCATGCTATTCAGCAGCTGCTCTCAATGGTGCAGAAAAGTAGCAGAGAGCACCCATTTGGTAGGAAATGAATAGGACCATGTTACCAGAAAAAAAAAAAAAAAATCACCTTTTGTCTCCTGAGCTAACACTTAACACTCTTCTCTTGCTGCCCCACCATCATTTTCTTCTTACATCTTCCTTTTTGCTGCAGTTAATACTAGAATTTTATTTGTACTTAAAATATCTGAGTAGCTCTTGAGAAATAAAACTTAAGAATATCAAACCCAAAATAACTTCATATTGATTCTGTAACCTCTTCTTTTCTTGCGTGTATTATCATTACAGAAGTGATTCTAACTCACAGTTTAAATCAGTTAAGAATCGCTGATGGTTAATTTTATGTGTCAACGTGTGCCGTTGGTTCTGTTTCTGTGGAAGACTCTCATAAATATGGAACCTAAATTCGATCACAGTTACCTTGAAACCAAATGGTTTTTGTTTTGTTTTGTTTTGTTTTAATCACCACTATTTCTCTATGGGACAAGCACATGTATATGACAGGGGCTATATATAGAAATCCTGACTCTGGAATGGCTTTCTCTGCAAGAAGGCAGCAGATAATACCTAAACAAATACAAAGATAAGCATCACATTGTATCTTTAAAACAATTATGTTGATGCTTTCTAAAAGCCTTTATTTTTTTCTTCAGTTAAAATGGTTCAAAGGGAAGTTAATAAAAATCTCATTAAGTTCTAAGTTTCACTGCATTATTTTAAGCTCCTAATCCTTTCAAATTTTTGCCTAGTTATATTTAACGTGACAAAACTATTTTTTATTAACATCAGTATCTGTAAATTGCTCTAAATCAGCATTTCTTCTACATCTGGGCAGTTTCTATTCATCAATATGATAGGTGGTCCATTTGTAAATCAGCTGATTTCTCCCTAGTTGTCGTAATATAATAAAATTAATGTTGTACGTCATATTCTAAAGTAACCTGGCTGATTAATTCAAGGTGATTCCAGGCTCCCAAAATAATTAATCAACATAGGGATTTATGTCCACGTCTTTCTACATGGATTGATGTCTGTGCAGTAAAGTAGTTATGAAAGTAGCCATTACTAAGAAATCATGTACAATAATAAATACAAAAATCTCAATTTTTTTCCAATTTTTAATTTTCAAAACATTTGAGTTTTTTTATTCTATTTAAATACTGGTATATTTTAATATAACCTTTAGTAGTGTGAATTACTGACAATTTTCAAGACTGCTCTACTAAAAAAATAAAATAAAATAAAATAAAAAATTCTGCCTCCAACCAAAGGAGCAAGAATATTGCTCTTGGCCATGTGCATACACTACAAAGGTTAATTTTATGTATCAACTTGGCTACGCTCTATGGTGCTCAATTGCTTAAAGACTAGTCTAGATGTCACAGTGAAAGTATATGTAAATATGATTAACACAATCAATTGACTTTAAGTAAAGCAGATTACTCTCCATAATATGAGTGGGCCTCATCCAATCAGTTGAATGCCTTAGAAGTAAACATAGGTTTCCCAAAGTAGAAAGAGAACTCCTCCTCAAGACTACATCATAGAAACCTTGCCTAAATTTCCAGCCTGCTGCCCTGCCCTATAAATTTCAGACATGCCAACCCCCACAACTGCATAACTACCTGAGCCAATTCCTTAAAATGAGTCAGTCTCTCTATATGTATCTTTCTCTCTTTCCCTTTCTTTCCCTCCCTCTCCCTCATTCTCTCTCATATATGTATCTCCTGCAGTTTCTCTGGAGAACCTTAATACAGGTATATATGATATAATATACATTATAAAATCTAACATCCACCTTTAATATCCGTTTTAAATTTGAAAAATTTAAAACGATATAAGATTTTATTTGTTTTTTTGGCCAATTACTTTGGAGTATATAATCCTTTACTTACTCTTCTAACTGACAAAGACCTGCAATATAGTAGACACTCCATTGTCTCATCCTTATTTGCTAAAAAGCAAATAGCACCCTATTATTGAGTGAGCACACTATTTTTTATTTGCTTTCTCCAAAAAGAAAAAGTGGTTCTGATTTATAGTTAGCTTAAATTGCTTTGGAGGTATTTGAAGGGTTAACCCTTGAACGCGAGGTCATTCTGTAGAATAAAAAGCAAGGCCTAAGTGTTACAATCCAGTCATAACCCAGACATGAGTTAAGCTGCAAACCTGACAGTAATGAGTTTGAAGAGAATTTCCTCACAACTCAAACCTAAAATTTTCTCTTTCCCCCTATATTTTACTATTTCAAATAGTTAAAACCTGGACCAATCTTAAAATTCAATTTTTATAACTTTCATCCTAATGTTCTATGTTAGGCACCCTTCCTAAAGATGCTCATGTCCTCATCCCCAGAACTGATAATCTTAATAGCAAATAGATGTGATTAAGTAAGAATCTTGAGATGGTAAGAGAATCCTGGATCATGCAAATGGGCCCACTGCGATCACAGAGGTCCTTATAAATGAAAGAGGGAAGCGAAACATTCGGAGGCAAAAAAGGAGATGTGGCAATAGAAGCAGAGATCAAAGTACTGTGGTCACAAGCCAAGGACTGTGGGAAGGTTCTAGAAGCTGGAAAAGATAAGAAATGGAATCTGCTCTGCAGTGTCCAGAAGGAAAGTAGCTCTGCTGACATCTTTTTTTTTTTTTTTAAGCTTTTATTTATTTGTCCGAGAGAGAGAGCATACGCAGGGGGAGTGGCAGGCCGAGGGAGGAGAAGAAGCAGGCTCCCCGCTGAGCAGGGAGCCTGACCTGGGACTCAATCCCAGGACCCTGGAATCATGATCTGAGCCGAAGGCAGCTGCTTCACCGACTGAGCCACCCAGGAGTCTCTGACATCTTGATTTTAGAAATATAAGAACCATTTTGGATCTCTGACCTCTTAAACTATAGGATAATAAACAGTGATGTTTTAAGCTACTAAGTCTGTGATAACCAGTAAGCAACAGAGAACTGGTAACACCTTNNNNCCCTAGACAGTTCATAGTTTCTATGTCTGTCTTAAATCTCTCACACAAGGTGTCTCTGGTTCCAAATTTATATAGTTACCTCAAGAATAATCTTACAAAGAGATCACTAACTATCCATGAACTGCTTTGCTGTAAGTTCCCATAGCAGAAATGCTTCATTTGAGGAATGAGTCTCCTACTCACTGTCAATTCATTTGCTTATCTTTTCACAGCTGCATTTGTGAGTACAGGGATCATGCTTGTCTTGTTCACAGCTGCATCCTTAGCATACAGTAGAGGCTAAATAATTTATTTTTTAAGTATGAAGACCTCTTCCTTTGCCCTTAAAAAACATGATGGAGGTAGAACATATACTGCTTTTTAAAGTGAATAATGATCTGGGGAAAGAAAAGCTGTCCTGTCACTGTCCCCAAGGGCTTTCTCTTATGTAAATAATGTTTTGCTAATCTAATTCAGTAGTTACTCCTCTCATACTATGTATTATATTGATTAAAATTTAGCCTTTGGCAAGTTACTTCATTTTTCTGAAACTGTCTCCTCATCTGTAAAATGAGGATAAATGAGACAAAAGCGTGATTCTAGACTTCCTGAAATCTGGGTTATAAGGGAAGGGAAGGAATTATAAAAGTTTTAATTAAAGGAAACAAAAGAAAAATAATAATTGTACCTGGATGCACTAGATATATTCATATACTGACTGTACTATATATACTCAGATATGATGCACTATATATATATTCATATGTATATTCATATGCATTATTTTACATAAGCATACATATATAAATAGAGATAGAACTAATAATATATAAATACATAATAATATAAACATAACTAATAAATACAAATATATTTTCAATATATATATATATATATATAACAGCTACTATCTCCACCATCATCATCATTTTTTTATTATTTTTTCAGGACCTCAACACTAAATAGTTCAGCTACACCCATGGCAATGACAGCAGTTTCAGGGACCTTTGGAGATTATTCTCATATTGCTCTAGAGTTACCTACAGAATCAAAAGTAGTCACTGCTACATAATCTATCAATATTCTATTGGCACTCTGCCCATCTCATCTTCCTCAGCAGCTTGCAAGGTAGACAACATTCACCGCTATCCATGTACAACTCCCTCAATTATATTATCTAGATGAGTGTATAACAGCTACAGTTTTCTCCTCAAATGCATTCACCCAGCCCTTACCAGATGCACATAAAAACACAAATTAAAATCATTTTCAAGAAATAAGCCCATGTAGTTAATGTGCCAAACAGGCCTAGAGTAATCAAGTCCCACAAACAAGCAATCCTGGCACACACCAACATTTCCATAATAATCCTCTGAAATGATCTGAGGCATCAGTGATGTAGTAGATGGGCTTATTGATATAAATAAGTTATATACAATATATCACATTGAACCAAGTAATATAAATGATACGGCTTCCAGGAAAATGACATTTCAGAACTTTAAGCTTGTGGAACCTAAACAGAAGCCCACTTTCTCCCTCTTTGACACCTCACTTAATATAGAAAAAGAAGCTAATTCCTTCCCCATTGCTCAATAATTGCTATGAAGAAGGACACTAGAAGACAGTGTATTTAGTTATTATAAAAATACATCTGTTTGGAATTTTTTTAATCATCGGGCATCATGGGATCCTGTTTTAATCATGGGATTGGCTTGTACCAGGACGTTCCCTAAGAACCTGACGAAAAATAACTCCTCCAGCTATATTGCCTTTAATCTTCTAAACCACAAGCTCATAACCAGAAATCATACCTAGATTTTATCATAACCAGAAAAATATTTACCCTCAAATAGCTTCATTCATACTCTGAATTCATTAATAAAGAGCCATGTCAAACTTCTACAACTTTTTCTTCCTTTATTGAAAATTTTCGGATGTGTAAAAGGTAATTTCAATTAATTCTAAAATGAATTATATACCTATACATGCAATACACACTAACAGTAGGGACTTCTTTTTAATTTTTTTCTTACAAATTTTACATTCTAAATGTAGAAAATGAAATATTTATTATCATGGGGGAATTCACACGCTTTCCCATCTTTAACCCTTGCAGTTTTTGAAGTAATCAGAAATATATTTATTATAGCTCTATTTCTCTAGATTTAGGTTTTATTTTGCAAGAAAAGAAGGGAAACTGTCATTTTCCAGACATTTTTCTAGACATACTTAATATATGTCTAGTATATTTTCTAGACACACTAATATATGTCTAATTAACCCACATTCTCTTATTTCATCCTTCCTTGTAGGAACACCTGAAAAGTAAAGTAGCTCACCTCCCTTGTGAAGTACTATGTCAAAATTCAACTGATTGTAATATACTGTTCCCAGGGTCTCAGAGAGAAGACTCGGCCAAGATGAAAACAGGCAAGAAAGAGATAGTCAAGTGTGACCTGTCTGTTCATCTCCCATGCAGCTCCGAATCAAGGTTTGCACAAACCTTCTAAGGAAGCAGCAGACTGCACACAGCAGATGGGGTCCTCTGATGAGCAGCTACTCCACCATGACAGTGTGCAGCTATCACTCAAGACAGCTCCAATTACTCAGTCTATCCATACCCTGGGCCATGGTCAAGTAGGCTAAATAAGGAAGAAAGTATTCAGAGATGTTAACCAAAAGAAGGCAGGGCTAGGAAACCTGGGGCACAGGCCCCATGAAGACATGTTCTGATTAGCAGTAGACAGCTCCAGTTTCCTTCCTACAGGAGGGGTGTGACTCATACTTACAGATTTTTAATGTTCTCAAGTTTCTTGAGTCCAAGGAACCATTTTGATGTGGCTTTTTGCCACATTTAAAGCATAGAACAGGTCAGCCATCCTCTGTTCTTTGATCTCTTTTCCTACTTGGCAGTTGTATTTCCTCCTGCCTCAAATGTGCTTCCTCTCTTTGGGAAGGCACAGGAAGCCACTGACTCAACATCAGAAGAATGTATGCTTCGGGCTGTTTTGCCAGCAGTGGGCACAAGCTGAGTGAAAGAGGGAAGTAAAGGAAGAGGTGGGGCACCCAGCTGGATCAGCTTCTCTCCTTCACCTACAAGGTACATGACCTTGGACAAATCATGCTGGTATCTCATATTCTGCATTTGCAGAAAATGAGGGCAGAGGATGTGATAACATACCCACAAAGCAGACATGGCTAATACAATGGGCTTCTAGAAGTTCCATCTAAATTAAAGTCCAAAATTATAAAAATAGTAACAGCTAATAAACTTTTTACTGTGTTCCAAGATCCTTGTTGAACATCTTATATACAGTATGTCTATTCTTCACAAACCCTACATGGTAGGTATCACTAGTCACGTTTCACAGAGAAAAACTGTCAGAAGACTGAATAAATTGTAGTGATGGACCTAAAGTTCTTAGTCCTTGGTCTACATGACTTCCAACCCTGTGTTCTTTCCTTTGTGCTCTGCTGTTCTCAGGTGTATGACTTAATGCTATGTGTGATTGACGTTCCCTATAATTCTTTCACGTTGAAAGCAGTCAACCATGTTTTGTGAGCCCCAGTCTCTGATGGCTGAGCATGCACAAGAGGAATTTTATGTTGCAATTAAAATTACAAGAAGGTTAATCAGACACATATTTAACGATATGTATAACAGCTATTGTGCTACACATCATTAGGCATAAATGGTAAGCTGTTCATATGAATGAAAATAATTATTTTTACACTGATGAAGGAAGCATGGCCATACTAAGACAGGAAGTGAGATGAAATGGAAAAAAATATTGGAATAAAAATAATTGTTGCCATTTATTAACTTATTACTAATACCAAGCATTGTGCCAGGTATTTTATATGCATTATCTAATTTAATCCTCTTATTAACAATAGGAGAAAAATGCCAGTAATAAATCTTTTTACAGATGGGGAAACAGAAAGGTTAAAAAAATTGTCCTAGCAGTGAGTGGGATGATATGCCACTCCAGAAAGTGTCACTTAACGTCCTTCTCTAACACTCTTGGGTCCCACAGCCACCTTTAAATGGAAAAAACACTCCTTCCTTTCTCATTTCACCAGGTTTGCTTGCTCTTAATGGGAAGTGCTGTCTTGCCTTCAACTAACTTATCCTTAGAACACCAGTGTTCATTCTGCCTAAATTCCAAATTTGTAATATATGAGCAACTCTTTCAACTTCCTGTTTAAAGAGAAGTCCATGGACTTTTTATCATGAGGGAAAACAGTGGGAAATATACCAGTTAGGACAAGCTAGCTTCTATTCAGGATTTGTTAACTTACAAACCAAAACTTCAGTGGCTCACAGTTTACCTGTTCAGGACAGGATGGAAGCTGAGAAGGCAGTCACTAAGTAGTGCTGACCATCTCAACAGAGGAAAGAGAAGATTGCAAAACCTTAGCTCTTTCCTTCTGCATGTTACAGGCCACAAAAAGTGAAGTTTGAGTCAGCCAAAGCCATTTTGGGATCAGGGCTTCAGGATTTCAGCAGACAAGGAAGAAGTTTTCTTTTTTTTTTTTTTAAGATTTTATTTATTTATTTGACAGAGATAGAGACAGCCAGCGAGAGAGGGAACACAAGCAGGGGGAGTGGGAGAGGAAGAAGCGGGCTCATAGTGGAGGAGCCTGATGTGGGGCTCAATCCCGTAACTCCGGGATCACGCCCTGAGCCAAAGGCAGACGCTCAACCACTGTGCCACCCAGGCGCCCCAAGGAAGAAGTTTTCTTAGTGATTAAAATAAGTGATCCATAAAGGGAAAGTTCAAAGAAAAATTTCACTAGGCCTTGAGAATTTGTTTGCAATCTGCTCTCAGTGACCTAAAAGGTCAATTCAGGTATCACTTAACTCTAGACCATTCCCTTTCCCAGCACCACCCTTTCTTCACCTCCACTGCCTAGAATCCTGAGATTAATTAGGCAGGGAATGTTGAGATATCCTGCTGAGCTTTATTATGTCACTTTGGATGGACTCTTTGATGTTAATAGCATTTACCTGCAAAGCATATTATTCCTTTAGTGGTGGAAAATATGTACATTTTGTGAAACTGTTTCTGTCCTAGGATATGCCCAATCACAATGTCTGGTTTGCATCAAATGTGGTAGGACAGCTAAATGGCCCATGTTAGGAATAAACATTGACCTGATTAGTTCAGCGCATGCATTGATACAAATAACTAAGTTCCAAGGGGCCATGGATTTATATGGCAATAAGTTATTGTAGTAATGGAATAGTTATTAAACAGAATACCAAGAAAAATGAGCCGTTAGTGACCAACTTCCTTTCTGGTCAATTAGCAATATTATTGAGAAAATGTGTACTGAACATTTCACAGGATAAAGGAAGTCGTTCTGAGTCAGAAATTTGAGGACTCCAGGCTTCTACCCCCATTAGATGTTATGATATTTGTGCACCTCAATTCCTCAATTTAAACAAAAAGAATTAATGAGATATATCTGAGGTCCTCAGAAACCATAGTCCAGCACTGTTTCCTCTTCAGGTTTAAGTACCACTGCAAAATCTTCCCTTAGTTTTGGCAAGTGAAAGCCTCCAGGGAGAGGATGAGGAAGAAGGAAGAAACACTCATGCTTCCACTGTGATACAGGACTTCAGATTTGAGTATGAAAATAATAAAGATAGTTTGGCCTCACTAAGATCCAATCGACTCAGAATTCACACAGTATAAAGGCATCACTCATGAGTTAAGATGCTTTACATCTCCCTATGAGAGTTGGGTACATGCATGGGTATGGCCTCAACTTCCTTGAAAGTCCTTCTCTCTGTCCAGAGAGGATTATTTAAGATTATAGTTAGAGACTGTGGCAGTGTCACTAAGAGCTACTGGGATCAGGCTCTGCTAGCATTACGAAGGTCTGACACCTCTATTCCTGAGATACAGAGCCTTTCCTGCTCAAACCGAGGTCCTTGATACCAACTGGCCTCCCCCTCCCTTCACCTGTCCCCTCTTTGCTTTATTCCAAGTTCACTCCTTTTCTTATCTGCCTCCAAATTTCTAATACAAAGCTCTTTCTGCCGATTATGTCTCCACTTCTCTATACCACCACTCTGACCCCCGCAGTGAAGTATGACCAGACTGATTTCCTTCCTGATGGCCAACTCAAAAATACTAGTTCTGCTGAGTCAGTTTTCTCTGCCCTCAAACCTTCCATGTTCAGAAGACCTGAAACCATGGTGGGAAGTGAGACCGAGCGCAGTTGGACAAGCTGTTCAAGGACTAATCGTGCTTGTGCACAGAGGAAAACAGATGGAAGGAGAGAGATTCCTGAAGAGCATATGGTTGATGGGGCAAGAAACAAGTCTATTGAAATGAATTGCAGATTTGGAGAGATGAGAGGCATGGCTCCACTGCCTACCATGGAATAACGTGCTTAGTTTATGCAGGATGTTTGAGATTTGAATTTCACTTTAATCATCAGCGAAATGAAGATCTAAGAAAAAAAAAAGACTACTTCTCAGAGTTAAGGAGATTAAAAGATATAATCAATGTGAAATTATCTGTTGGTTATTACTCTAATTACTATTACTGACTAGATAGCCTATTGTCTAACACATTAAAGTTCAGAATAGAATACTTTTACAGTCACAGATAATTGTGGAAGTCTGACTTTGCAAAAAAGAAAACAAGGGGAAAAAAAAGAAAGAAAATTTCCCAAGAAAAATGAACATATTACAAAATGTAGCACATTGATTTAAAGGGGCTCACAAACTCTCTGGAGTCCACCTGTGGATTTCTGGAATGAAGTAAAACAAAGCAAAATGCCCAAAGATAAAAGAAGCTTAAAGTAGGAACATTTCAGAGACTTCTTTTGAATTCCTACATCCTTACTCATCTGATTTGTTCCATAGGCTATCTACTCATTACTCATCCTCATCTCTAATTACTAAATTCAGAAATTCCCAGCAAAATAAATAACTCAACAGGTAACTAAGTAAATATATGGCTGAAAGAAAAATAAGATTTGTTTTGATTATTTTATTTCTATGGAACCTGTTTGGAAAGCCACGTTGGCAGAAACATGGCATTTTTGCAGATACTCCTGTCAACTAAGAATGTGTGTGTGTGCATGTTTGTGTGCAGAAAAAGAGAGATCATTAAGATTATATATAATATACATATATATATGAACATATGTGTGTATGTATATATGCATATGTATGTACATACAGATATATGAAATGTCTAAAACTAAAATGAAAGTATCTTAGTAAAAAGCTGAATACAGAATTCACAAGGAAACTTAGAATTACCACCTCCTTATCTCTTCCCTTCAGATACTAAGGAAGCATCATTAAAGAGGCCAGCAATCCCTTCACCATTTTTTTTTCATTTTCCAGGAGAAATTTGTTTTATAAATTTTTCACTCTGCTATCAGCATTGTGATACTGGAAAGTATGTACTTAACTCAGTAGATATTCAGTGATCATATAGTATGCTAGAGATTGATTGATAGGGACAGAGTTAAGCATGGGATATAAACATGTGAAAGAATGACTTGTACTTGCAATGTACAATATAATGAGAGTAGTGCATACTCTTGTACAGAAGAGGAGGTAATTAACACTACTACCTGATAGGGATCAGGGTTTGATTACCTAGGAGGTGATCTGGAACATAGAAATATGTCCTCCAGAAAAAAAGAGAAGGAAGTATAAAAAATAAAGTCTTTCAGAAAGGAAGATTATGTTGATAAGCAAAGAATCTGGGAGGCAAAGTGAAAGAGGGAGCACAAGAAGTTTATAGTTCTTTCATCTTGCAAAATGAAAGTTAGATTGTGAGATTAGTACCAATCTTGATGTGTAGCCACAGAAAGAGCAGTTGCATTTTTAGTAGCTCATCTAAGGACTCTAATTCTATTCTCAGGGAGTGAGGCGCTTATTCCTAATGTATCTTCCTTTCTTTAAAATTGTTCAGTGATAATCTCCCAATTCATTAATTCACCAAATATTTACTGAACACCTACATTATACTGGTTTCTATCTATAAAGGTAATCCTTCCAAAGTCCTGTTTTCTTAAATTACTATACTTTGGAATTTTAGTCCCTCCACATTCCGGGGCGGGGGATCTCCAAACTTATTTCTTAATTCCTCTAATAAACCTATCCTTTCAGCTAAAATCGGTTACTTCCTATCTCTCCATCTCTCCAGATCTACATTAATACTCCTGTCAAGAATATCTCGCCCTTACCACATCTACCTGTGTGGAGCTTTGCCGTTATTAAATCTCATTTTCTCTTCTACCCCAAGAAGATTTTTCAGAACCCCCCCCAAAAAATTTTCCCTTTCAACTATACATGCTATGAATCTTAGTTACTTCTCAAATATTTTCTTCTCATCTTTGCTACTAGATCTTAATCATCTTTGGAATTAGAACCACATCTTACACTTCTTGTTATCCCTTTTAGTAGCCAATATAGTGCTTTGCACATCCTACTTCATATCTAATACATGCTTGGTCTGAAATTTAGATTGAACCTCCACATTCAATTCCAGCAGAGATGTTTCAATGGCATGGATAAACATGGAAATACCTTTAGATTCGATTAAAAGGATACGGAAGGTCAATGCTTAGGCCCAGAACAGCTTGGCCATTCTTATAGTCGCTTTCCTTTAAATTACAAGAGCTTCAGAATGAGATCCAAGCTTTTGAGCATGAAACCATTTGAATTTTATTTCTTCTGAATAATTTTAGCTTTGCCAGAACCCTGATATTTCCCATTTCTAAACTTTAGCACATTATTACTAGCATCAAGAAGGCTATATCTCCAGATTACACTGCTCCCCTCTGCCTTCTTGGCAGTGTTATATTTGAGCTATATGAAAATCACCAAAGAAGTTCTTACTGCTGTTATGTTTTTCTGTGTGCTGTGGGAAGAACTGGCACCTAAGGCTATGTCTACATTATTTATACCACTTTGATAGATTAAATCTTAACTGTACCATAGAGCTTTTAAAGACATGTCTGTAAATGTTTAAGGATTCCACAGGTGTTCATCCTAACTGCAAACAAAGGCTCCTTTTTGTGGTTGAAAAACAAAATTAAAATTTAACAGTGTCCTGCAAGCCATGGTTTCTGCTTAAAACAGATCCTTGACTGGACATGTCAGATAGATTTGTAACTCTTGACACATTTTTGGAGTTCAACAAAGTAACCTACATCAATGGAAACATTTCTGTGATCCCATATTTCTAAAATTAATCTCTCTGATGGTGACATTTCATAAAGGAACTATAATGTTGGTATTCTACCAATGTAGCAAAATCCTAAAGTACTTTCATCCTGAAATGTCCCCAAGTTCTAAAGTATTCTTAAAACTGTTTCATTCTTTTCTCTGCACTGTTACCAACTCCATGGTACAACTTTGATGTGTTACTAAAAGACAAGAGCTTTCTTTTTGGGAAGTATTGTTCACAGGGCCCCAGAGGATTTTTCTCCTGTTTATAACTAGAGGATCTGATTCTAGTCCTTGAAACTCAAGATTTGCTAGAGTTTCTTTTCAAGCAGGTGGTATTTCATGAGTTTTCCCTGAAATTAATTATACTCACCTTTGATTCAGTGAAAGATAAATATATTCTCAGCTATCTAAGGTCCACATTAGTACATATCATTGATTTAGCCAAAATTACAGAAGCTGTGAGATAAGCCAATGAAATATTTAACAAAAAGAATAAGGAAAAGCATGATGGTAATTATAAGGTATAAGGATTGTAATCATGTTTTCCTCAATAGATAATTGAATTCTAATTGGATTTTAGTTTTTCAGATGTCATAGTTTCTAAGTAGAAATCCAGTTATTTATTGAATTCAAGCTTTCACTCCTCTTTGACCCTCCTTTGTATTTTTACTCTCCCATCTTTCTTCTAGGATATTATTATGGGAATATCCCACCCTGGAGCAGAGTGAAAGAAGACTCCTCTTAGACATGCTGAATTTGAAAGGCAGAAAGAAAAAACACATATAAATGGAGAATACGTTTTAAAATATTTGTCACTGGTCCTTCTTGAGCCATATTAGACTTTCTTCACATTCCTCCAATTCTCTTCTAAATCATGTAACAGATCTGTCTAACACAATGGATAGTATTTTACCATATCATTAGTGAGCTCAAGGTCATTAACTCCATAGGCAGGTGAATCATCAGGGCTAACCAAGGATCAATCAATTCCCCTTTGGACTCCAAATCTAAGACTCCCATCTAGGCTCGAGAGGATACTGTGCATTCTACCCTACATCAAGAGATTTCAAAATACCAGGAACTCATTATTTTTGTCTTCATCTAGTATTATACTCTTTAGTACGTCAATGTAGAAATTAAATTGTTGGGAACCCTGACTATGCTGACTAATAGAGAAGACACTAGCAACATGTGACTATTTACATTAAATAATTTTTATTCTAAAATTTATTCTAACATTTAAAATTCAGTTCCTGAATTGCACTAGCCATGTATCCAGTGTTCAATAGCCACAAATTACTAACAACCACTGTATAGAGTATCTCAGATACTGAACATTTCCATCTTCACAGAGGAATTAAAGCTGGAAATTAAATAATAAATTTTTAAACTACTACTTGTCTAAGAATAAATCACACTGATGGTCAGAAAATATTTTAAAATATATGAATACTAACCATCACATGTGACATATCGAAGCCAGGGGATAGAGCTAAACAAAGGAAAACACAGTCTTAAAGAAGTCCTACAGAAGAATATAAATGAGTAGAGTAGAATCCAGAAAAATATGAGGACACTAAACATAAAGAAGGAAAGAAAGAATACAAAATCAGACATTCACCATGGAAAATAATCCACTATAGAGATAATCAACAAAACCAAAGACTGCTTCTTTGAAAACATTAATAAAACTGGTAATGAAGTAGCATGAGTAAAGGAGGAAAAAAAGGTGACAATACAAATTGACAATATCAGGAATGAAAAGGAGGACATCAACAGATATCCTACCAACATGTTTTTTAAAAAAGAAGACATTATTATCAAATTTATGCCAAAAAATTTAACAATTTTAATGAGCTATAAAAAGTCCCTAACAAACACAATTTACTAAAATTGACAGAGACATTAAAAATCTGAACCTTCTTATGTCTAACAAAGAAATTGAGCCAATTTTTTAAAAAACTTTTCACAAATAAAACACCTAGCCCAAAACAACTTCAACAAAGAATTCTTTCAAATCTAAAGAAATAACCCTAATATTACTTAAACTCTTCTGAAAACAGAAAGAGAATTTCTCTCTTTTTATAAGGCCAGCATAACTTTGATAACAAAACATAACAAGAACATTGTAAGAAAGAAAAGTTAGAGACCAACTTCTCTGTTGAACATAGACACAACAATCCTTAATAAAATATTAGCAAACATAATCCAAATGTATATAAAAAGGATAACTTATTTCCAAGTAGTTTCAATCTAGTAATTCTAGGTTGACTTAACATTATAAAATCAATCCACATGATTTAACACATAGAAAATAAAGTGAAAATCATACGAACATCTCAAGTAGATTAAGAAAATTCAGTCGATAAAATTCAACTCTCATTCATGACAAAAATGCTATTCAACATTTCTTGGAAGTAACTGCAAGTACAATAAGGGGAGAAAAAAAGACATCATAATTGGAAAGGAAAAAATAAAAATAATATTATTTCACATCTACCGGAACTTTCATTCACTTCTGGACCGAATAAAAGTTGGTAAAACCAACCCCTTTGAAAACTCTTTGGAAATGTCCTCGAACTCTGAATAAATAGATACATGCAACTCAACAATTCTACTTCTCCTTGGTATATACCCAAAATATTCTGTAAATGACATTTACAATAATGTTTACAGAGCACATTTTTCATAATACAAACTGGAAAATTGCTCAACTGCTCATGAATGGTGATATAATTATGTAACGGAATACCATGTAGTAATAAGAATAAACCCATAGCAATTGCATAGCAATATGGTCAATCTCACAAACATAATCTCAAATGAAAGAATACATACAAGGAGAGTACATACTGTGGGATTCCAGATACATAAAGATCAAAAACCTGCAAAACTAATCTGTGATGTTGGAAAACAGTATACCACCACTGGGGTGGTAGTGAAAGGGTAATTACAAAGGTAAGAACAGTAACTTCATAAAAGAGAAACCTCTCAGACACCACCTTAACCTCAGATCAAAGTTTACATAACCACAATTGAGCGAAAATAATATTGTGATGCCTCTTGTCCTTCATTAAGAAGGACACATCACTTGGGGTTTTTCACCAGAAATGTGTACCCCAAATCTAATCAAAAGGAAACATCAAGTGAACTCTAAAGGATGTGCTACAAAATGTCTGCAGCAAAAATGTCAAACTAAAGAAGACAAAGACTGGGTGAGGAACTGTAGATACAACAAAATTTAAAAAAAAACAGTAGATTGAACCCTGGACTAGGGGATGGGAGAATGGGCTATAAAGGACATTTGGGGAACAATAAACAATTTGACATGGACTATGGATTATGTCACAACACTGTATCAAATTATAATGTTAATTTTTCTGATTATTATAATATGATGTTACATGATAGAATGCCCATTTTCCTAGGAAATACCGAGTTATCTGAGGGAAAGGGAAAATTATGTCTCTAATACATCATTAGAAAAATATTCCTGCATGGACATGTATGTATATATACCCAGATATACATGTGTATACAAAAAAAATAATAAAGAAAATAGGGCAAAATGCAAAGGATTCTTAAATCTGGGTAAAGAATATAATAGGAATTCCTTGAATTCTTCTCTCAATTCTCCTTTAAGTTTGAAGTTGTATCAAATAAAAAGTTTTTTTTTAAAAAAAGATTAAGGAATGAAGGGTTTTATTCATCTTCTGCAGATTACAATGGATGGAAAAATGAGATTTCAGAGAAGTCCTAAAATTGATCATTCAAGGATTCCATTGTGATAATGTTCAAGGAGGCTAACTCATGTTAACTAAGCTCATAAGACACTGATACATCAAGTGGAATGCCAGTTTATTAATTTAACAACAACAACAAAAAATGATACTGCTAAATGGGCTTGTAAGACTTCTGTGAGCATAGCTGTTACATTTTTCTTCTTGGCAGATGTAGACGGAAAATCACTTGATTATCACAGGACTGCTTTGTGAGCCAGGTTCGGAGCATATACAGTTGGATAATGGTATCAGATGCTTAATGTTCAGGTACTGAGAGTCTAATATATCAATTTCACAAATATTCTTTTTACCAAAAAGCATCTTATTTCTAAACTGCTTTTTTTGCCTAGAGTTAATTATATACATTATGCTTGATTTTACAATTAAACTCTATGTCAGGAGGGTCCTGTTTAGATCCAGCCTACAGACTGTATGTATTTTAAGCTCCTGTCCAGTCTGGAAAATCAGGACTTATTCTCACTATAGCTAAGAATGTCCTCATATTTCTTATTAACACAAGTAGAAGAAACAAATTCAAATGTGAAAGCTTGAAATGATGAGCTTTTTTGGCAAAACATTTTCACTAAATATAGAATTCTGGGCTGACATTTTCTTTCCATACTTTAAAATTTTAGTTTGTCTTCTGATCTCCATTGTTTCTGAAGAGTTGTCAGCCACCATTCATTTTGCTTTTCCTCTGCATATATTGTTCTCTGGCTGCTTTCAAGATAATCTATTTAAATCACATTTGGCAATATGTTAAGTAAATTGATCTTGCAGCTTGGAGTAAATATATTAAATCAGGGATATTTCTATAAACTCCATTAATATGAATTCCATATTTGTATGATTCATATTTCAAAAGTAATTTTAATGATATCCCAAGTCATACCCAAATGGAAATCATAGAGCATTTAATATATGTTCTATATTTAAATCATAAACATAGTAACAATATACTTTTTGTGAGAATGTACAATTGCCTGAATTGTTGGTTGTGTAAATCTTAAGATATTTACCCTATATGCTTCCATATGAAACACTGATGCCCATCAGCAGCATATAATCAAATTACAGACTCAGTGTCTAGCTGGAATTACAGCAAATTCAAATATATTAAGTGAAGGGGGATACTACAAATTCCTAGCATAATGTTATGTTTAGCATACATGTTATACATTAAATACACAGGTGCTGTCACTAGAGAGATATTTATGATATTGCACAGAAAACGTAGTATCTGCTGAGTTTTTCTTTGTAACTTGGACTCCAGGCAGGATGCAACTCTTCCTGTCGAAAAGGGTCTATTTCTGGACTCTCTATTCTATTTCATTGATTTTTACACTACTGTCATAATCACCCCATTGGGTGTAATTTTATAGTAAGTATTGAAACCAGGAAGGTAACTTTCCAACTTTCTAAGCCTTCAGATTTATGAACATGGTATATTGTTCCATCTATCTAGATTTAATTTCATTTCTGGAATGATTATCTATTTTTTTTTCTATAGGTCTTTTAAATAGGCCAACGCGTAATTCTGTATTTAGTAAACACATTTTGCAAAAAAAACTTATCATTTCAAGCTTTCACATTTGAGTTTGTTAAATTATGTATCCCTAAGTCTTTTGTGTTTCAGTGCTAATACAGATAGTATCAATTCTTAAATTCTGTATATTCAAGTGCTTATAGGTAGTATATTGAAGAGAAACTGTTTTAAAAAACCAGACCCTGTAACATGTGACCGTAAGTAGTTTTATTAGCTTTGTAGATTAAGCAGGATTTTCCCTGTACTTGAATATGTTAACTGAAAATAAAGACAATTTCCTTTTTCCCCCCAATCTCCACACAAACACACTCTTTCTCTTTCACACACACACATTACAGTACTCAGTTTAAGGAGTGACAAACTTATTTTTAAAGAATCACATAATAAATATTTTAAACTAACTAGTTATATTTTCTGCTACACTCAACTCTACAATGCAGGCAAAAGCAGCCATAAACAATATGTAAACGAATTGGTATCACTATATTCCATTAAAATTTTACTTACAAAAACAAGGGACTGGCCTGCAGGCTGCATTTTGTGGACCCCTGATCTAGGACTTCCAGAAAATGCTAAATAGAAATGATGAGAGGGGGCATCCTTCCCTATTTCTAATCTGAGGAGAAAAATGCTTAGTTTTTCCCCCACTAAATATTAGGTTAGCCATAGTTTTGGTTTGGTTAGATAGATAATAACTTCCTTTATCAAGTTTTCCAATCTATAAAAGATAAACTTCTCTATTTATTTAGACTTCCTTTACTTAGGTTAAACAAAATTGCTTCTATTATTAAAATGCTGAGAGTTTTCCAGAAATAGGTGTTCATTGAATTTTGTCAGATATTGCTTCTGTACCCATTAAGTACCTTTATCCTACTAATATGGTAAATTACTAGATCTTCAAAGGTTAAACCAATTTTGTATTATTAGGATAAATTCCAGCTAGTCATGATTTATTACCTTTTTGATATGTTGCCGGATTTGATGTCCTAAGATTTAAAAAATTGTGCACCTAAGTTCATATGGATATCAAATTCTAAGTTACTTTTATGATAATGCCTCTTTGCCTAGTTTTGGTATCAGGATGATACTACCTTCATAAAACGACCTGGCAAGTACTCACATCTGCTCTGTTTTTTAAAAAAGTTGTGTGTATGATTGGCACTATTTCTTCCTTAAACCTTTGACAGAATTAATCAGTGATGCTAAGACTGAAATTTTCCTCCTAGAAGTATTTTAATTACAAATTTAATACTATTGGATATAAAACTATTTTTTTTCTTTAGCCCATTTTGGTTATGTGTTCCTTTCAATGAATTTTTCCATTTCATCTAAGTATGTTTCACATATTGGCATGAAAATTCATAATATATACTTAGTAAAATGTTAATGGATGTAGGTTCTGTACCTATGCCTCTCTCTGACTCCTTTTATCAATAATATGTTTTCTCCATTCTTTCACTTGATTTTTTTGGAGATTTATCAAATTTATATTTTTTTCAAAGCCAAACTTTGTTTTCACTGATTTTCTATTTTTGTCCACTTTATATTTTCTTAATTTCCAGTTTCAGCTGTATTATATCCTCTTTTCTACTTATCTTGAGTTTAATTTATATCTTTTTCTAACTTCTTCAGGAAGATGCTTAATCATTGGTTTTAGACTTTTGTTTTCTAATAAAGCCTTTAACTGTACAGCATTTCCTCTAAGCAACTTCTTCAGTAAAATCACGTATTATGTTTATTCAAATCTTTTCCTAATAAGAAAGATTCACACACTTCAAATCTTTTCTAGTATTCATTTTGATCTCTTAAGGCATTTATGAAGAGTGTTCAACTTCCCATATTTTGGAAGGAACTAAATAATTTATAGAGTATGTTTTCTGACAAAATTGAAGTAAATTAGAAGTCCAAAAGAATCATAATACTTTTAAATTTATTAAAAGCTGCCATGTGGCCAAGAATATGGTCAATTTCTATAAATCTTCCATTTGTACCCAATGTATATTCTGCTGCTTTGGAATAGAGTATTCTATAAAAACAAAAAGAATTTGGCTTTAGCTTTCAAATCTTTGACTTTGTCTAGTCTATCAATTATAGAGAGTAGAGTGTTTAAATCCTCAACTATTTGTCCTATCAGTTTTTGGTTCATGTATTTTGAAGCCTAGTCGTTAGATGCATATACATTTGGGATTACTGTCTTCTTGATGTATTGACTCCTTGTAATTATAAATGTTCCTTTTATTTCTAATAATATTCATTGTCTTCAAGCCTGCCTTTCTGATATCAATATTACTACTTCAACTTCCTTATGATTAGGGTTTTCTTGGTATCTTGCTATTTGTTTTGTCGGTATTCATTCTCTTATTTCTTTTCCCCAGGCTTCTTTTCGGGATGAAAATATATTCACATTTCATCTCAGCTAGGGGTTATTAGTTATACATCAATGTTTTACTTTTAGAAGTTTATCCGGTGTTTACAATAAGTTTCTTAAACTTGTCAGAATCTACTTTCAAATAAGATTATATTGTCATTTATAATGTAACATCCTTTTAATAGTATATTTATATTTCTAATCTTACATTTTTTGTTTGTATAGAAAAACCACTAATTTTTATTATTTTGCTTTAAATGGTCAATTTTCTTCTAAAGAAATTAAAAGAAAATAAAGATATTTTATAATTACCATTATATGTACTAATTCTGTTGCTCTTTTTGTCCCATTATTTGGCTTCAGATTCAGTCTGGCATCATATGCTTTCAGCCTAAAGAACCATATTTAGCATTCTTTATCTCTTTCTCATTGTCTGAAAAAATTTTTTAATCTTTTTTTGGAAGTACATTTTTGCTCTTTATAGAAATTTGTTGACTTTTTCTTTTAGCACTTTGAAGGTGCTATTTCATTGTCTTCTGTTTGCATTGTTACCTTTCTTAATTTGAGTATAGTTAACACACAATGTTACATTAGTTTAAGGTGTACAACATAGGGATTCAACAAGTTTATACATTACGCTGTGTTCACCACAAATGTAGGTACTACCATCTGTCTCCATACATCACTATTACAGTATCATTGACTATATGCCCTATGCTGTGCCTTTTATTCCTATGACTTATTCATTCCATACCTGGAAGGCTGTATCTCCCACTCCCCTTCACCCATTTTGCCCAACCTCCATCCTCCTCCCCTTTGGAAACCATCAGTTTGTTCTCTATATTTAGAAGTCTGATTCTGCTTTTTGTTTGTTCATTCATTTTGGTTTTGTTTTGTTTAGATCCCAATTATGAATGAAATAATATAGTATACTTGTTAGAATGGCTAAAATCAAAAAGACAAGAAAAAATAAGTTTTGGTGAGGATGTGGAGAAAAAGGAACCCTTATACACTACTGGTGGGAATATAAATTGATACAGCCACTGTGGAAAACAGTATGGAGGCTCCTCAAAAAGTTAAGAAATGCCATAAGATCCAATAATTCTACTACTGTGTGTTTGCCCAAAGAAAACAAAACCACTGGGGCCTCTGGGTGGCTCAGCTGGTTAAGGATCCAACTCTTGGTTTCAGCTCAGGTCATGATCTCATGGGTCATGAGATCGGGCCTCACTACCCACCATCCGCCCTCCTCAGCGGGGAGTCTGCTTGAGATTCTCTCCCTCGGCACCTCCCCCCACTCGCATGCATGCGCACACACTCTCTCTCTTTCAAATAATTAAATCTTTTTTAAAAAAGAATACAAAAACACTAATTTGAAAAGATATATGCACCCCTATGCTTACTGCAGCATTATTTACAATAGCCAAGATATCGAAACAACCTAAGTGTCCATCAATAGACAAACAAATAAGGAAGATGTGGTAGTATATACAATGTTACATTATGCAGCAATAAAAAAGGCTGAGATCTTGCCATTTGAAACAACATGGATGGTCCTAGAAGGTATTATGCTAAGTGAAACGAGTCAGGCAGTTTGCATTGTTTTTAATGCAACATCTGTATTCTTATTTTTGTTCTGTATTATCTAATATATGTTCTTTCTCTTGCTTTTTTTTTAAGATTTTTTTTTTAATTACTGGTTCAGCAATTTGATTATGATTTCTTGGTGTGGTTTCTGTTTTATTTGCTCTGCTTGAGTCATCAGCATCCTGGATTTGTGAATTCATTCTTTTTGTCAAATTTGAAAAATAGTGGCCAATATTTCTTTAAATATATTTCAGTCTTACTCATTCCTTGTCTTCTATGACTCCAATTATATGTATGTTAGATCAATTGGCATTGTCCCACCCTGAGATCTTTGCTTTGGTTTGGAGAATTTCTATTGTGGTACTATGTTCTCAGTTCATTAGTTTTTTTCTTTTGCAGTCTCTATCCTATGGTAAGCCTATCTAGTAATTTTTCATTATAGATATTCTATTTTCTAGCTCTAGAATTTCCAGTTCATATAGTTTTAATTTCTCTTCTCGTTATGGTCATGTTTCCATTTAACTATTAAGTATATTTCTAATTACTTTTTTAAAGCTCTTGTTTCCAAATTCGTCTATTTTCTCTCTGGCTATTTTCTATTAACTGATATTTTTGCTGTTGCTGCATCATATTTTTATGCTTCTTTGTATGCCTACTAGCTACTGTGTGGGTGAGAGGCCTTGTGAATACTAAGTTACTGAGTGAATTTTATAGTATTTCTTTAGAAAGTTTTAAATTTTGTTGTGAGAAGTAGCTGGATTACTCATAGATTATATAGACTTCTTTTGGGCTTATTTAGAATAATCTTTACTCAAATGTAGTCTGGACCCACTTTCTGGTGTCCTACAGTATGCCTCTGGTGCTCAAAGAAATCTCTCTATTCTGCATGACAGAAACTCTCAACTTTGTGTGAGCTCTGGAAATTATTTGACTTCTACACCCCACTAATTGTTTTATCTGGTTTCACTCTGCACACACATACATTATTATTCAGTAACAGACTGAAGGCAAATCTATGCATATTTCAGGAATTCTTTTTCTTCATAGTTCCTAACTCTTTAATGCTCTGTTTTGCAAATTTAAGCTGCTTCAACTTCCCCTGAACCCCTGTGTTAGGATTCAGAAAGTGATTCCGTGTAGAAACTAGGGATGTCACAGAGCACACCTCACATATTTTCTCCTTTTAGAGTTCACAGTTCTATATTGTCTGTTGTCCAATATCTGAAATCCGTTCTTACAGATTTCATTCAATTTTCTAGTTGTTTACACTGGTAGGGCAAGACTAATACCAGTTACTCTATCATGGCAGAAGTACAAGAATTCTACAAATTTTAATGTGTATAATAATGTCAGTTCTACATAAACTAGGATTTTTCCAATTCCAGGCAGATTATAAATCCTTTCTTAATTACTCAGCCCTGTCTAAGATATCACAAATTGTATGGTTCAACCCTCTCAACACGTAAGACTCTTTTCCTCACTCCTACACTTGATTTTCCTGGCTTATTTTTTCTTGATGGTGTCTTTCAAACCTACTCATTTCCTTTTCCACTTCCACCTTAAATATATTCATCTTGGGCAACTGCCAAAATCTCCTGTTGTTCTTGACTCACATCCCTTTCTTTTTCACAAGTAATTTCAGGTGTAATTCTTCAAATACCACTTCCATCATGGCACTGGCATATTCAATCTAATCAACAATCGAGAGTGGCTTTATGGTCTACTACTTCAAATATCACCTGCCTCTCCCTTCACAGAAAGTGTACATGTAGAGCATAAACTATCAAGCAAGACTAGCGGCCATTTATTCATTCATTTATCCATCCATCCATTGATCTAACATTTCCATTATACCAAGTATTTTGTTCTGCACTTAAGATTCAAAAGTAACACAATTTGGCACGGGACCCAAACAAATAAGTACTATAAATATAGTGACAGTACAAAGATAAAAATATTCAGAGTAAATTTTACCACTCTACATTGGGCATTCAGTGAAAGACTCATAGCATTAATGGCAATGCTTAATCCTAAAATATGAGTAGCAGTAGAGAAGTCATTCAAGGCAGAGAAACTAGCGTAAGAACAGGGACAGAGAAGGTAGATACCATGACATAAGTGGGAACTATGGTTTATATGTTACATTTACATAAAGTCAAAGGTAGAGGGCAACAGAAAATACAGCCAGAGTGTAAACAGGAAAAAGTGCAAGGAACTAATTGTTTACTACATTTCAAAGCTTGGGTTTTAATAAGATGCTGAAGGATTTTTAATCAAGTGAGTGAGTGACATGTTCAGATTTTTGTTTTAGAAAAAGAAAATCACTCTGGTTATGTTATTGAAGATAAATTTTAGTGGTACAGGAATGGAGGCAGGAAAGTTGTTAACTGAGAATCTAAGTAACTGAAAATCTGAATTATACTAGTTGTAATAAAGATAAAGAGGAAGGAATGATGGTAAATCTAACATTATTTAGTAATTTATAGGACAGGAAGGGTAACGGTGTAACTGAAGTATCAAGGGTGACTCACCTTTCTAGATTTGGTTGCAGCTGAGGGGATAACTGTGTCATCTACTTGAGAGGACACAATTAACATAAAAGGAAGAGCATATAAAGAGTAGTTAGAAAGAGTATTGTTTGTCTGGACATCTGAAGTACCCATGAGACAGACAGCTGAAAAGGTTACACATGTCATTAGATAGGAGTCCAGAGACTGTTTCTAAAAACTTGAAAGCCATCCTCCCATAGTAGGTAGCTGGAAGTATGAGAGAAGGTAAAATACCCAAGAGACAATGTGTGAAGTAAATGAAGAGTGTCAGCATTTAGGGGTCCTGCAAGGGCAGAGAAGCACAGTGTTTCAGCTGAAGTAAAAAGAACTTGGTTATACAACATCACTTGTATTTTTATTCCACATTCTCCTGAGATAAGGGATATAAAATGCATAGTTAATTAAGGTGGCCCTAGATTGGCTTTATTCCATAATGTAGTAGACAGTGGATTCACTAATGCCCCTGCAAACACAAGGAGTTGAGGTATCCCTCTTATCATTTCCATTTTCCAGGCAGTACACTCCGTACTCATCCCTAAAACTGCATAGTCCATGTCTCAAATTAGTGACCTCAGTAAAGCCCCCCTCTCTTGATTTGAAGTAGAGCTGGAACATCTTACACTCGTCTCTTTGGAAGAAGTTGTGTCTCAAAGCATATTAAGCACTGTCTCCAAACTTTTCCTCAATCTCCCCTATGTTAACGTTTTCTTTAATTCCCTCTACATGGTGAGGGCTTTAAGAGTTATTCAGTTAATTCTTGTCCTCCTTTGGAACTGATTCAGTATCAACTTTATTCCTGGATATTTATTTAGTCTCTTGGGGCCTCTGTTATAATTTCTACGGTAACATCAAAGTACATGTCTGTCTCTTCCATAGGAGCATGAGCTCCTAAATAAGAAGGGTGGTTGCTATCTTTTATCTTTGGATCCCCTGTCTTTAGCACAAGAATTGAGAAAATCCTAGTGCTGAAATGAACATCTAGGAGTGAAGGAATGATCTTCCGGAATATGACATCTGGTGCCCTGTTTGGGGATTTAAAATCACCATTAGAGAAAAGCATATTTAATTACTTGGGGCAAAGAAAGACAGTGTCTCTCAAATGCAGAAAAGGATTAAATTGTATTAATAAAGACAGATCTTCATGGAGCTCAACACGGGGCCTGAATCCAGGACCCTGAGATCAAGACCCGAGCTGAGATCAAGAGTCAACTCCTGAGCCACCCAGGCACCCTGACAGATCTTTTAATGCAGTGATTTGAAGCTGATGATAGACCCCTACCAAAAACCTCAAATTGCAGAGATTTATTAAAGGACATTACAGAAGGGGATGGTGGGCTCAGAGTTCAAAAGGACGGCTGTAATAATTATACTAAAAGGAAGGTAATTCATTGGTCAATCTTCAAGGCAAAATTCCAGAACTCACTCTTAAATACAGGTTTTTTACTATGAAAGGAGATTTTTCCAGATTCTTAAAAAGTAAATTTTTTCCAAACAAAAATTTACATATCTAAAAATATGTACATCTTTAAATAAACACTTTGAAATACTGGCCTGTTTCTTCAGAAAAGGTTTAGATGGTGGGCATTATTTGATGAAGAAGTAAACAAATTTAGCTTTGAATTCAGAACTACCCAGCACAAGAATGCAACCTACTTTTCACAACTAAAATCTGAAATAACAATATCTTATCCAAGAGCCCAACATAATTCATTTTTCATTCTGATGGATATCTCATTTATTAGGCACAGAATTCACTGTGCACCAGTGCCAAGAATTACTAAGCAACAGAACATATGTAGGCGGATGTGATGTTTGCATATTCACACAATATGACATTTACACCAAGATCAGAAGTATAGTATTACTGAAAGAGAGGAACAGTAATGGAATGAGAGGTAGTAACATTCTTTTATTTTATAAGGTACCATTCACAAAAGTGTCTCCATGATCTTAAAAAATAACCCTCTCCTACAGAAAGCAAACAAATCCGGAGGGACATTCGCAACTCCCCACATTCAGTTTCTCCTAAATGCCAGAAAGGAAAACATACTGCTTGAAGCAATTTTTTTATGCCTTCTATAGCATAACACCTAGTATGGCGTGAATACAGGAATTGCCTATCAGCCTGAGCAGAATACTAACTGTTTTACAGCATCAAAATTAGGAAATATTCTGGAGTGTTCTACTCAAGACATTTCCCTAGGGACCCTGAAACTTGGCGACTTTCTGTGATAGGCAGCTACTTCTGTTCCCTTGCTGTCTTTCTGCTGAATACAGGAACGAAAGATGAGGACAAGGTTGAATAAATGTGACTTTTTCCTCACAGGGGTAAAAACAACAAGGTCTCAATGCCAAACAACCCATGAGCCAGTCCAGTTCAAACTGATGTGTGGCTTAAGGCAGTTAAGCCACCTCAATCCAGTCTCCCTTTGCAACAAACTGCTCACATGCCCATTCTAGTTGTACAACTTCAACTCTTAATACAATTCAAATACAGATTAAGTGAATAAAGAAATGTTTTCAAAAGAAAATTTCTTAAACACCTCACCAAGCAAGATAGGCCATTCTATGTGTTATCAATAATTCTTAGTGAAACATAATATTTTATGTAGGTTACATTTCTCAGTTTAACAAGAGGCACACATTTCTTTAAAATATCAAATATTTCTTCATATTTTTGTCTAAATATCCTTGGCTCATACCTTTCATGGTTTCCTCGGTGGACACCATTAGATTTCAGGGCAAAAAAGTTTCTTCTGACAGTATTCTGCCACAATGTTTCATTCAAGAAATTTATTTTTAAAAGAGTGAAAAATTCTTGAAGAAGTGGACCCCTCCTTCCTTCTCAGTGAATATATTTTATAATGGCTTTCATAATTTGCTTAAAGATTTAAATATGCCAGCTACATCTCCTAGAAGATCACTCCTTATTCATTAACCATCAGAGTAACTGCGCCAAACTATTATTTGAAGGTAGCTGGGATAGCAATCCTTTCTCTTGTGCAGTAAGATCTGAGGTTCATTATAAGCAGGCCACTACCCTGATTTTCACTGGGTCCTAAACTGGGGTTTACAAAAGGAGTAAGAAAATTAAAAGTAAGCTAGCAACAACCACTAATAATTTTTTTAGAAGTGCATATGTTTTCAAATCACAATAGTCTACTGACAACACCCCTATCTGTGGAGATTTCCATCAATATGGCAGGAATATGGTAGCTATCATCACACGGAAAGCTGAACAGTCACTGGAATTTGTTAGAATGAAGCTTTGTGCACTATCCCCACATGCTCTTCGTCATATGGATTGATTTCCATAATTGAGAATAGTCCTATAAATGGATGTCTCATCTCTCCTGAGTTTAGATGGACCTGAAAGTTATTTCATATAAAAAAATACCTGATATAGAAAAATTTATCTTCAAATTATTTTTAAGTAGTAAACTAAACTATTTTCAAATAAAGACCCCAGGAGCTGGAAGGGGTAGAGGTCATTCTGTGAACAAAGCAAAAGTATATTTGATGTACTCTCAGAAAAATATTTCTATTCTACTCTTAAATCTCCAGAAATGTTTAGTAATAATAATTATAATAATAAAAGCCCTCTGTTCTCTTAATAACGAATTACAAACACACACACAAATTAAAGACCATTTACAGCAAACTCACCTGGTTCGCTTATTCTGGGCTTCAGATTTCCTGAATAGAAGTTGCAAAACTGAAGACCAGGTGTCTGCATTTTTAACAAACTTTCATAGTCATTGTTGCACCTTATGTTTTGGAAAGCACTAGATAAAAACCTGGAAACTAGAAATTAATGTTATCAAACTATTCTAAAAATAATCACGTTATTTTGGGGTCAATAGGATTTATCATTATAGCTGCCCTTCTATTTCTTTCCACAGAATGGTCTCCCTGTTGCTCTTGTTCCCCATTTGGGGAAGAGCAACATGACCTTTTCCTTCCCCAGCCGGCAAGCCTATTTGTTTGGAAACCCATTCCTCAGGACCCTTCTTTCCTCCAAGCAATGGTTTTTATAGTCCTAGGCCCAACAACTGCCAGTTTACCTGCAACATGTTACAAATGCGAATTCTTGGGCTCCTCTGCAGAAATTCTGGAGGTGGAGCATGGAAAACTTTGTTAAACTAGCCTTCAGGTGATTATGATGTGCGCTGGTGTTTGAGAAACACTGCTACAGAAGAACTATGAAATTAGCAGGAGAAAATATATCAGCGTATATTAATTCTAGATATCATCTCTCACAGATAACATTTGCATTTTAACAGAGGCCTTCCACACTCACACAAACAGTAAAGGATTAGTGTGAAAAAGTTCCGGGACTAGAGATGCTAAAAGGGAACTACTTTGAACCACAGAGGCCTGTTCAAATTCCAGCTCTTAAGCAGTAGTGACTTTGCTTTCAGCCTAAAAGGTCTAGAGAAATAGGTCTCACCCTTTGTTTAAAATGAAATCATTTAAAGTGTTTTTTGTTTGTTTCCATTTTTGTTCTTACCTTAAAATAAGCTCCCCAGGTGAATCTAATACGCAATCAGGTTTGAGTACCAGCAGCCTTGGTCGGGAGAGTGGAAGGGTGCGTCTCAAACTTTAGCCTACATCAGAATCATCTGGCGGAAGTGTTACACCATGGACTGCTGAGCCCACCCCAAGCAGTCCTGAGTCAATGGGTCTAGTATTTAGCAGAGAACTTGGATTTCTAAATATTTTGTTGCTGCGGGTTCTGGGAGCACCATCTGAGAATCACTGTAGTAACCCTGCTATCAATTCCACTTGCCCGAAGCAGAGCAATAATAGGCAGTGAGCCTATAGCTGGTGGATTTGAAATGCAGTCAGGGTAGTACTGAAGATCACTGCATTTGTGAGCTGTCGCATTTACTCCTGTAACAAATACTGTTACGTGCGCCTCACTACCTCCTCTATCTCTTTTTTATTCTTCGTCCAGACTTTCTATAAACACAGCAAACAATGACATCAAGAGGAAATTCAATTTAATATTGTAACACCTTACTTTTTCCAAGGTTCCTTATCTAACACTTTCACTTTTAAAAAGCAAAAGAGGTCCCTAGAAAGTAAAACAGATCCTACCACGTAAAAAATCCATGCAGTCAAGAGGATTTGCTTTACTCAAAGGAAAGCACTCCAGATGCTTACTCGGAGTCAAATTACTCCTAATTTATTTCAAATTAATTGAGTTAATCTGATTTCTCAGTTTGCAGCAGATTAAAATCAGAAACTTGCAGGGTGGGCAACTAATAAAGGAAGCAGTAAGTGCAAGCCAATGGTTTAAAAATAGAGACAGAAAAAAATGGCAAAAAGAAAAGAGAAGAATTCTCAAGCTGAAGAACTTGAGGACACATTTGAGTGCCTCCTAGAAGTAACACTGAATTCCTAATACAAACAAATGCAACAAGGCAAAAGTAAGCAGCAAAATGGAAACACATGAAGATGAGAGCTCAAGGACAAGGAGAATAAACACAACTCATTGCACCTTATTTACCACTGGTCAGAAGCTGTTCTGGTGCTTTTCCACGAACTTAATCTAATTATCATTAACACTATTGTGGAAGAGTCACAATCATCTTTATGCTCCCTTTACCGATAGGGAAAATAAATCATGGAGGGATGAAGTAATTTTTCCAAGATCATATGGCTAAAAGTGCAGTGAAAATATCTGAGTTTTGAGAGCTATGACTCAGAGTCTGGATACCTGACCACTCCTCTACACCTGTCCTTTCATAGCAGCTTTGCTATTAACTACTCACATCATCCTGAAAAAGGCAGTAACCATGGAGTATGGTCTATGTGCTGGCAGGGCAGGGAGAGGGAGACGCTGGTTAGTGTTTTCTGTTCTTTTAAAAAAAATAATATATTAATCAAGACACAATTGGTTCAAGAGGGAAACTTCAATGCAACTGAAAAAATACTTGGACAATGTTAGACTCTATGTATTAATCACTTAGTCTTTATCTTATAATTCGTGCAGTTCTACACTAAAAAAAATGTGTCCCAAGGAACAAAAATTGTTTCCAGAAACTTTGTCAAGAATTTTGAATATATATTTTTCAGAACTACTGCAAAAACAAATTAAAAGATAGGTTTGTTTTGTTTTTGTTGTAGTGGTTTTTGGGGTTTTTTGTTGTTTTTTTGGTTTTGGGGGTTTTTTGTTGGTTTTTTTGTTGTTGTTTTTTGTTTTTTGCAATAGAGCCATCTAGAGCCAAATAGATACATAGCCATTGTAACTGTCAGCCAACAGCATGCAGACTCCATGGGAAATAAAATAACCATCCAAAGAACACAGGCTTCTGTTTGTTGAATTAAAAGAACAGTTCTATTAGCTCTGTGGCAGAGAGAATTAATAAACATTTGGTCTTGCTCTAACATTCAGCCAGTGGAAAGCCACTTTACAAAGCCCGTGGCATTTCTAACAATATATTTTTAAACTTTTGTTTGGCAAATTAAATGTGAACATTCCAATCATCAGTACAAAATATTTCAGTTAGTTTCAAAAAAAAAGTACAATTAATTAGTAAGTTAAGAATTCTGCTGACAATTCCTTAAATTTCCTGGAACACTCTTTAAGACTGGATGATGTTCAATGCAATAGGGAGAGAAAAATCATTTGTGGAGAAGCCGTGCTTATTTGGAGAATGTGGGATTCCTAAGGGATTTAAAAAGAGAAATAGGAGTTGGATAGGCTTCTCTGAAAGTCCCCAAATCCAACCATGTTTGTTTATCTCACTGTCCCACATAAAGGAAATCAATCTTTTGATTAATAATGGCCTTCAATAACTGCTTGGTATCATTTATGTGATAATAAATGCTTGACGTTTCTATTGAAAAGGCACTGATTGGAAAATTCTGGTACAAGTTTTCTCTGCCGTCCTCCACAATTAAAGCACTTTTTCAAGGGCTATAGAAAACCTAAAGATGCTTTCCTGAGGAAATCCTGGACATCCTTTCACTTTACTCCCTTTCAGCAGTAGAATAATTTCCTTCTAGGTGAGAATACTGCTATAGCTTCTCCTTTTATTAATAGAATGACGACTCTACCTAATGTTCTTCTGGCCTTCAAAGTATAGGGAGCTCTATTAAGCCAATATCACATAAAGGCACCAAGTCAGAAACTAGAATGATTTTCAACTAATACCCCACTAACATCTTTGTTTTTTAAAGATTTATTTATTTATTTGAGAGGGAGAGAGTGCACATGCGTGGTGGGAGGTGGGGGGCAGAGGGAGAGAGAGAACCCCAAGATGACTCTCCACTGAACACAGAGCTAGTGGCAAGCTCGATCTCAGGATCGGGAGATCAAGACCCCAGCAGCAAACAAGAGTGGGACACTTAACCACTTAACCAAGTGAGCCACCCAGGAGCCCCTACCCCATTAACTTCTAACTAAAACCTGCTAGAGAGAAGAAAGTCTAAGGGATATACTTATTCTCAATTCTAATCTTTTATCATGTAAGAAGCGAAAGAAGCCTACTCATCTGAACTTCAATGGCTTAATTTCTCATATAATTCACCTTCCCTGAACTGTACTCTTAAATGCTCTGACCCTGAATTTACCCAATCTCCTTATTAAAAAAGAATCATATGACAATCACTCCTATATGTATTTGAAAACTACCAGAGAGAGCATTATTCATTACATTACTCTGTACCTCCTACATAAAATCCACGATGAAATCAGTTCTTCAATGTGGAATTTGAGTCTTCCCATACTTTAATCTTTTTGCCACAGTCACTAGGAAACTCAGAGGCAAAGCTAATGCTCACTTCAGAGCAAATATGAGACCTCATGGTGAGATTACTTATGTCCTTGAAACTGACTTAATTATTGTTACTTATCTTTGGCATATATGTCTTTAAGTCTTCTCAAAACTGTTTTGAAAAAGGAGAGCATACAGTATGCCAAAATCAGCATTTTTTAAATCTTTTATGTAAAGTTACAGGTAGGATTTTTTTAAAGAAGTTTAACATGTTGAGTTACTTTAGCTATTATGATGGACCTTCAAAAATGCATTTTTCTCTGTTGTATTTCTTTTCTTTTTTATTTTTTTCCCTGGGAGTATAATCAATAAACAAGCCCTCACTATCAATCTCCAAAATATATAGTCATATTTCATTTTCAAAACTAAACCCCTCCTGTGATGAATTACAGTCATTAGCAAGATGATTGTACAGAAACTTCAGGCCACTCAGAATGACTGAGCAGCTGACAGAAAAGGTAGGAGGGGGCAGAGGAATTTCTGTTCCAATTATTTTCTGGTTTTCAAATGTAAATATTTCTGAACCCATGCAGCTCTGCTTGACACTCCATCAAACTAAACTTCAAAAAAGTTTCCAACATTCTTATTGTTGCTGTTATATTTCCAAATGAGGAGGAGACTTTTCTCTCCATGCCATGCTTTTTCCCCAATACCTAGGCAGGGTATCCTCCATCACGACCTTACCATCCACTATGTGGACTGATCCAGTCTTGAAAAGTTAACATAAAGAAGGATCCATTTTACACCTACTTAGTATTATTTTATGAAAAGCTGTCTCATCCAAATTTAGGTTTTAACTAAATCCGTGGCCAGGATTTTAGAGGAGATACAAAATGAAACACTGTCCTGTCACCACACTACCAAGGCCAAGAGTGAGAAAATTAACTTAACCAGACTTTCAAGATTTCTAACTATAGAAGTAGGGTTAGGTAATATATGGAAACATTTAATGCTGGTTTTCTGATGATCAAATTATCCAAGAGCTTTAAGTGCTCTTCTGCTTAGAATAATTCATGCTAATTTCTTTTAAACTCTTCCCCGGTGAATCTCTAACTAAACTCTTATCTCCTTCCCAAACCTCACCCCAATCTACTTTCCTAACTCTTTCTCTAGTTCAGTAGTTTTCAAACTTTAGTGAGCATAAGAATTACCACTAAGGGCTAAGTAAACACAGATTGCTGGGCCCAACCCCAGAACTTTTGGTTCAGTAGGTCTGGTGTGAAACCAGAGAATTTACATTTCTAACAAGTTCCATGTGATGCTGAAGCTGTTGGTCCCAACACCACACACTTTGAGAATTACTGCTAAGGACTATCAAACCTATCAGAGGGAAGACAGAAATTTCTATCCAACTTTCCAGAGAAGCAAATTCAGATGACTTTAATGACCCGTGATAGGAGCTGGTAATACACTGTTTTTTACTAAATCTTGGCCAATTTGATCATTTTCTACTTATGGCACAGAGCTGCCAGATAGGAAGACCACATCCAAAGGCCCTGCCAAGCTTTTCATGTCTGGCTGTTCTCCTACAACGTTCAGCCCCCCTTCTGAGTGTTAGTTTCTCCTGTGATCCCTTAGATAAAAATTTTTATCAAGACCTCCCTCCCACCTGTCACTAGCCTCTATCTTACTCTCACTTTTTATATCCATCTCTTTTGATCCCTTTGCCAACCTAAAGAAAGTTACAATATTATTCAGTGTCATGAGAATTTATTTGAAATAAAATCTGTGTGCCTGAATGAGTCTGCATGCGCAAGTGTGATGTAAGCATACAAAATTCTAAAAGGCAAGTATCAAACTTCTCAGGTATGGAAATGGGAAAGACAAAGGTAAACTTTTATCAATACAGCTTTGGTTCTCTCTGCATTGGTCAATAAATTTTTGCACTGTTCTTTTTATTCTCTTTCGTATTCTAATTCCAAAACTTAACACTAGAAGAATCAAACACAACTGGAATTTTCTGACACACTCACACATTTACTGAATACACATGGTGTATATTCATAATATTAAGTATGTTACTAATTCTGGGGTAGAAGAAAAGGGGGAGAGTTTATGGGTAAATATATTATGCAAAAATGGTAACACATAGCAAGTTAAAATAACTGCCACAAACAGATATAAAAGAAGTATGCAATGAGAAGGCTAAAGAGGAGAAAAACCACTTCTGACCAGAAATTTGTCAGGGAATATAAAGTAGTTAGTACTTGGGATGGTTCTTCAATAGGAGATAGAATAAACCCAAATAGGTAAGGGACAAACAGAATCAGAAGGGACACATTTCCAAACAGCCATTTTCAGGAATTCAGTCAGCATTCCATATCATTCCTACAACTATAGGCTTAGTGTTCTTCAAGGAATGACAGAATGTGGTGTGAGAGGATTTGATTCAAGTCCTTAGACTAGTACAATGGCATTAATAATAAAAATGAATTTTCATAGGTGTGATCTCGGTCTATGAATAGAGTTTTACCAAGTGCAAAGACCTACAGAAAGGTCTTATGAGTTGTAGTAGACTAATTTGGGCTGCCCAATTTTGACATGCATTTTCAAATTAGACCATTTCACCTTGGTCCAGCAAGTGGAAATAAGCTCAGCTGTCTTCTCAGTTCAAGAACTCATGCAGTGAGGATCAAACTACATTGAGAAGATTGTGACCTGTCATCTGTCCATGGCATGCAATAGGGGACTCTGAGAGGCAACACAAAACAGGATATAAAGCAAAGCACCCCCTCTCAGTTCAAATTTCTAGGTCTTCTGTGCATCTGGCAGCTGCCTTAAAAGATCCTGTGATCCTCCAAAGTCTTCCTAAGCTTTCCAACCTTCACAGAATTCATGGTTGGGATTTACTGCCTGCCTCAACACTCATAGCCACCATTTCCTTTACAGAGCCCCTAACTCTCTGGATCCAGTCTGACTCACCCACTTCCTGCCAGCTTTCTTCCACTGGCTGAGATTTCTAGATCTTACCCTTGGCCAACTAAGCTGTGTGACAGCTTCCTTTATTTCCCATCTTCAAAATGGCAGTTTACTATCATTCTTTTGAAAAAAATTGATCTAATAGAATCTGAAAATTCTCTGTTGCACAAGTACTAGGTGCAATTGCATACAGAAATAAGCTATGTATTTTTTACAAGATAAGAATTATCCAAGCACACTTCCCAAATCTATTATTAATATGCAATTTAAATTAGAAGGAATAAATTCAAGCTAGACCTAAATGTTAGGTCACTTAAGTGAGGTAAATATTAAATTATCAAAATGACAACTACCGGTTTGGCAACGCCAAATTAACAGGAAGTTCAATGCAAGGCTCCAGAAGCAAGAGCTGTTGAGCAGGTTGGAAGGAAATCAATTAAAAACTGGAACAGTTTGGGGTGGAATTAGAGGAACCAGCTGATACCAAAGACTTGAATAGGAAGTAGAATCAAGATGATTATAAAGGCAGATGACTCTTTGGTGTGGCTCATGAGCTACTAATGAGCTATATAAACTCATCTGTTATGTCTCCACTGGATCAACTCAACAACCAGTCACCTAGTCTGTGATCTTGGCCCTTCTGAACCTACAGCCAGAGGCATCTTTCTAATGTAAATCTGGTCATGCCACTTCCTGGCTTAGGGCCCCTTAGGGGTACTTTATCAGTCTCAGGACCAAAGCTATGATTCTTAATGTGGCCCACAAAATCTTCATGACCTGGTGCCTGCCTCTCTATACGTCATCTAACTACATCTCCAATCCCTTCTTAAATGCTTTCTCCTAACATATATTTGTTACACTAAAGAATTTGTATTAAAAATGTTCTAGATCCAAACCCTGGTTCTCCCACATTGTATTTAACTGTTAGCAAGTTACAGAACCCACCCTGAGATGTGATTCTTTGCCTTTAAAAATGTGTCCAGTGTGATGATAATTCCTACCATAGATGTTCGGGGGGGGGGGGGAATTAAGGATAACATAATAAAGAGTGTAATACTAAGTGTTTAATAGATGGCAGTTATTGTTGTGCTTGCTAACCAACAACCATACAAGATCTGTAATTGTTAAACATCCATACACTAACACCATACACATATCTAAGCACTTATATGTCCTCTGCCTTACTAGTACATTTTAGTATTTAACCTAGGATTCATCTTGAGGAAGATCTCTTTGATGTCCCTTAGAGTGAAAGGAGCTGCCCACTTGTACTCTCACAAGCTTGCTCTATATAGAACAGTCACAATTTGAACTCTGTGGAAAGCGATCAAAATTTGGTTTACATGTATGACTCTCCCTTGAGTCTCGAGCTCTTCAGGGCAGGCACCTTATCCTTCTCCTGAATAGCATCAATGCCTACTGACTGCTAAGTTTTTAGTAAAAGTAATAACTTTTTAACTTATTGGATAAATATGTGGTCAGAGAACAGATGCCAACAGTGATTTTAACCTTAAAATAGAAACAGAAAGTAGGCATGAAATCCAATTGTCTTTCTCCTCACCCCCCTCCCCAGACATTATTAATATTTGAATGAAGAGTCCTCCAAGATGTGACCTTTTTCACAGTCTAGGATAGAGGTCCATAAATTTTGACAGAGGCCATGTCTACTCAAGGTTTATACTAGTCTAGGTAGTAGAAATTTCAGGCAGACTTTGTGGAGCAAGAATCTTAATAACACAAGTGGAGAAAAGTAATATAAAGAGAATCTTATGAGGCCACCACTTACAAGTCAGGGTATGAATAAAGTGACAGATGAAATTTCTAAGTTTCACACTATTTTTTTTTACCTTTTCTTATCAGCAAATTAGAATGTGAATTTAATAGCTGTAACAATTAATTAATTGTACCACACTCACCTTTACAGGCTTAAAGCCAAAACCCTTTGACCCTAATATTCAAATTTATGGAAATTTTAATCCCCAGAATACTTTTTTGATCTGCTCTAAGCATCCACTACAATTCCAAATTCTGGTGTTATCTCTGAGGAGTATCTAATCCCTTCAGAAGAGAGACTGGGGGTTAAACCACAGGGATTAGGAAAATTTGCAAAACATGAATTGGCAAGTATTTCTCCTTTATTTCTTGGAGGGGGGAAGAAAATAGAGAAGGACAGAGGGAATGTAGATAATGCATTTTATATTCACGTGATGTGACTAAGGGACACTGTTGCAGAAAAGAGGCCAGTAGAAGCAGCACCACTATTGGCCCAGGAAACAACATGATGAGAACAAACAGAAATCAGCAGCTGGTGAACAGAATGTGTCTGTACACGGCATGGGACAGGAGATGTCTGACGGACGGCATAAAAACAGCATCTGAAACTCTTCTCTCTATCCTTTCCATGCCAACAAATGAACTAGAGTAACAAGACCAGAATGATCAGGCCTACCACTACATTAATAGCTGGGATAAGAAGATCGATTTAGGTAAAATTATTAGACTGGAATGGTCTTCTCCTTTTACTACCTGAAGGCCAATATTTCAGATGGGAGACCAATATATTCATTCATTCATTCATTCATTCATTCCTCCTATAAATCTATTACTTGTCAAGCACTGTACTTGGAAGTGGAGACATAGAGTTGAATAAAATATAATCCCTGTCCTACAGTAAATTAGCCTTGGAGAGGACCAAGAAATATATGGGAAAAAAAATCAAAGTCAAAACGAAGGGAAGAGATCCAGGACAGCTCCTTTCCGAAAAGTTGGTAGACTGACCAATAAAAACCTCTAAACACCTGCAATTTATCCTCCATGAAAACCAGTCTTGAAAATTTTTCTTCCTGCACATTATGAACTCTGCCTTAAAGATATTACCTTCAGAAAAGCAGAGCAGTCACAAAGACTTCCCCACATGCGTTTTCAAGAATATTCTTCCACACTTTAACCCTGTTTAGATGTCATCTTCTTTCTACAGGACCATGAGAATGAAAATCCTGCTCTATGCATATTCAAATTGCATTGCATGTGTCTTACCAAAACTTCCCCTAAGAGAGAAAACAAAACAGGCCAATTGCTATAGAACACTATATACAACTGATATTCTAGGGAAGATATTCATAACTCCCATCACAAATGGTTAGTTTCCCTAATACATAAAGAACTCCCAAAATTCAACATAAAATAAGACTAACACCATAATAGGAAAATAGAGAAAAAAGCTTCTCTTCTTCCTTTCTCCTACATTTGCCAGCTTTGTCTATCACCTAGAAGCAGTGATCTCAAACAGAACAAGTAGTTTCCAGATTCTGGCTTCTAAATACCATTCTACTCTAAAAGAACCAAAGCTCTTTGGAGAAAAGACTGACTCTGGGATATTACACGGAAAATATAAGAAGATGATAAAACGTCTTTTCAGTCAGAAATTAAGTGAATACTCAAAGAATGATGGAAAAATGCCAAAGACATATAAGAGTCATCGCAAAAGCCTTCCATTGGGCAAGTACGGAACAATTTCAACATCAAAATAGAGTTGTAACAGTAATCCTTCAAGTAAATTAGGAATTCATGAATTCATACTGCTATAAATACTACTGTGGATTTGTATTATATCAACTTGGCTAATCCGTGACTACATTTCCCAGAATTCCCTTCCCTGCAGAGTTCTGAGTTAGCATGAACGAGCAGTGATATTCTGCACAGGATTTGCAAAACAGAAGTAAATGAGCAGCAGGATTACTTTACACTCGGATCGGTGCAATGAACAATTGCTGGCTGCCGTAGCATCCCTCTCACATTGCTGCTTATCTTGTCAGGATGGAGTAAACAGGACTGCAGGTTCACCAGCAATTGCTATATCTTCTCAGTTCCTCTGATGCCTGGCCAGATGAATGTTTAGCTCCATGAAGGGCACTGGCTTCTCCTGCAGGATATTCCATAATCTAAATGCAAGGCCTGGAGGTGATGAGAAACCAAAGTGGATTCTATTCTATCTTCACAAGTGCCAGTTGTGCTTGCTTCCCCTACTTCATGTCCACTGGTTCTTCCTGACTGCCGGCCCAGTGAGATTCAGTCCAGCTCCAGACACAGAAACAAAGGCTCACAAGACTGTGTAGTCAGCTCTCACAACTGCATTAGATGATACCCCAATAATAAATCCTTCATGCTTCTCTACTCAAAACCTAATTGATATAAATACAAGTAGTATTCATATTCAGAGTGGATGAGTGAATGAATGAGAAGATAGACCTTTATGGCTTAGTAAAAATATCAAAGAATCTCCCCACAAGACACTTAATTGTGTATTAATTAATGATCACAAATCCTTATTAATGAACTTTACAGTGAAGAAGCCTGGCAGAAACTGTTAACCAAGTAATGAAATTTAACATCACCAGTAAATGAAAATTGACACTGCATATAACCTGATATGATAAGATGAATTTAGCATCATTTCTGAGGTAAAACTGCTGAAGATGAGAAAAATATCAGATAAATACAAGTTAAGGGACATTTTACAAGTAACTGGCCTGCAACTTCCAAAATGTCCTGGTTATGAAAGACAAAGAAAACTGAGGAACTGTCCAGCTTGAAGGAGACTAAAGAGACATGACAATGTATGGACAATAGAAAAAATCTGAATAGAGCCTGAGGATTAAATGATTATAATTTCCTGATTTTCCCCAAATGCTTCAGTTTTCAGAAAATACATAAAGGTTACCATGTTTGTATCTCATTCTCAAATAGCTTACCATATATAGTGATATATCTTTCTGCATATTTATAAATATATTAGATTGGTTAATTGATATTTATATACACATATTTGGAGAGAATAAGGAAGAATGGGAATGAAAAGGGAAGTATGCTAAAATGTTAACAATTGAAAATATGGTTGAAAGATATATAGGAACTCCATTTTTCATACCACTTTTGCAAGTTTTCTGTAAATTTGGAATCATTTTAAAATAAAAAATATATATGTCATAGGGAAAGGTTAAGAATAGATACAACAGATAAAGAAATAAACTCATCTCTTACTTATTTCATATTAAGAAAAATTCATAATATCTCATCTCTCAAGTAAATAAGGATAAAAAAAATCAGCATGTTGGTGGAAGAGTGAGGAGGTACAATGGGCTGCATATCTTCTCTTTATGCCTCTAGTCCCAGTTCTCTACCTGCTCTATACTCAGCTGGCTTACCTGTGTGAACAGCATCACGGGTCTCATTTGCCCTCTGGCCATCTGTCAAGATTGGGCAATGGTAACACCAGCCAGACATCAAAGGGAAGGAGGAGAGCGCAGTCTGAATATTTTATCCCTCAGGCTTCTTCTCTGAGGGTTTGTTTCTGGCTGACTGCCTCCTTGACCAAAGATCACAGTCCCTTTAAGTTGGCCCTTTCCACACATCCTTTCTGTCTTTAGGCAACAGTAAGTTGTCCTTCCTCTGGCCCTTTCAGGTCTAGTGGACATAACCCAACCCTTACTAGCCCTGGGATATTATAGCATGCCTTGAGGTTTCTCTATATCCTGCCCATATTTTGTAAACAGTCCATTTATTCAATCCTCTCTGAATTACCTAGAATGCCTGAGGATATAATAATATCCTCAATTTCTAGTTGTAGTTAAATAGCACAACTTCAATTGAGGAAAATCAAATGATTTCTATAAAAATAACAAATGTATAGACCCAATGACCCAGCACTTTCATATCTAGACAATCATTGCTCCTATATATCACCACATTGTAGAATGACAACTATTCACCGTAGCTTTGTTTGTAATATAAAATACTGGAAACACTCTAAACACTCTAAATGCATCAACAGGACAGAGTCCCAAATAGAATATTGTACAGCCATTAAAAGAATGAGACAACTCTTTAAACATGACATGGAACGATCTTCAAGGTATAATGTTAAAGAAAAAAAAGAAAAGGTAGTACAATGTTTTAGTGTGCTTCCATCTGTGTAAAGAATGTGTGTGCACATGTGACTTTATACACCTATAAACACACAGTCACCATATCCACATATGCTTGTTTATACTATACATATATATACATTATTCAAAAACAGTGATAAAGTGACTATTAACACTGGTTATATCTAGAAAGGAAACTGAATGCCTGGGGTGGTGTGGAAAGTGTCACAGACAAAAACTACTACACTTTTTTTTTGGAATCTTTGTATGTCCTACTATGTACATGTTTTATCTTTAACAAAATAACTAAAAATGAAATTTGCCCACACAGCGCCTATGAGGATTTCTTTCAATGTATACCAGGAAAAGGAAACGTCATCATGTGAGATCCCTGATCAACTTTAATTCAATTCAGGCTGGTTTTTATAAGAGAAATGTGGAGGCCCCAAAAATATGAGCCTATAGATGAGGGGTTGAAGTTAACTACTTATGATGGACCGTGGAAATGAATCCAGTCACGGGGCTGACCACTCTTGAGCACAGCTTGGTGGTTCAATGTGCATTTTCTAACATGTGTATTATACAATGTCAAGTATAACTCAGTGCATTACTGATTCTATGTGGAAGTCAGGGGTGAGGTAGGAAAAGAAAAGAACAGAAAATCTAACAGATTGGACACTGAGTTAGGAGATCTTCGAAGTCTGAAGATGGTGGTTACAGCACAGTCCGGGAAAAACCATCCAGTCAAGGCAGGACACCAGCTGGTAGCAAAAACTGAATGAGTTGGGGAAATAGAACAGATATGAATGTGGAACAGTAATAAGAGGGTCAGTTTTCCCAGCAAAAGGAGGCTGGCATGAACAAGGCAGTGTGGTAGTGTCCCAGAGTTGAGCAGAGGGACATTCAGGGAGGGCATTAATTTAGTAGAGACCCAAAGCAAGGGCCTACTGATGTGGGTAGGTAGTACCCTGTAGACATTCAGGTCCAACAGGCACACCCTCTAATGGCAGAGAGACCACACTGCAAGCCCCCTTCTGCAGTGACTGTCTCACAGAGAAAGCACACCGTATGGGCTAGCTGAGCAATGAACAAGACAAACGAGAAAAACTGCAGTGGGCCTGGATCTAGAAGTGGAATCCATCCATAATTTCAGAAAACGGATTGTAGGAGACCAAAGCCCATGAAATGTGTCTGCAGATAAGAACAGATAGGATGTGAGCTGCACCTTGCAGTATATGGGTAAAATTCAGATAGGGGAAGACAAGTAGGACATTGTGCAAACCCAACAGTATCATGTTTGTCATTGCTCTGGAAAAGATTCATTCTATATAGCAAAAAGTTTATATTCCTATTTATTTGAAATGTTTCCTTTCTTTTCCTTGAATATCTTTTATATACTTTCATTCTTCTACCTCTTGGATACCATCAAGGGCCTAGTTCATTAGACAGATGTAAGAGTAAAACTTTATAATTCTTGCAGCAGGAAGTGAAGTAATTGTTGCAGTTATGATAAAACTAGACATAGTTAGGGAATGATACGCAACAAATAGATGCACTGCATTATTTTTCCTCTAAGTTCTTTCTGTAAACAATTCTGAAGTTCATTTAAGATCGTTTCCATGTCAGGGTGCCTGGGTGGCTCAGTTGGTTAAGTGTCCACCTTCAGCTCAGGTCATGATCCCAGGGTCCTGGGATCCAGCCCTGCTTCAGGCTCCCTGCTCAGCAGGGAGTCTACTTCTCCCTCTGCCTGCTGCTCCCCCTGCTTGTGCTCTCTCTTTCTCTGTCAAATAAATAAATAAAATCTTTAAAAAAATTTTTCATGTCACTTTTTCTAAACCTTGAAAGGATATACATGAATATACCTCAGAAATACAAAATTTGAAGTTACTAATACTTAATGAATGGCCAAGAAATTAAATGATTTTTCAGAGAAAGGGGAAAAAAACCTAGAAAGCAAATTAAAATTCCAACTTTATGCCCTGGAAGATAAATTATATGCAAAGCCATGGAGATAGCCAAACCCACCAGACCACCACTGCCTGAAACCTACACTTTCTTGCTCCAGGTCCACAGACACAAGTTTACAAAAATATGCATCAAATTCAATATTCAGTTTGAACACTCTGAAATAAAGAGATAGGGACCTTTTCATCCATATACCCTCCCTTTTTTTTTCTCACATATAAACACCATTTCCTGGCTTCCAAACAGCTCCTGTGTCAAAAACACATCTATGTTTACCTGGATTTCTGGAACTTATCAAGAGAGTAAAAGCAAAAGCAAGGTCTCAGAGGAACTGTATACTCAAAGTAGAGGTGCTAAAAATAGCCTTGGTGTCTTATCTCAGCCTTTTCCCTTTCATTTAGAGATATACCCAGAAAACCTGCTGCCTAAAAGGATGTAACAGTTCAAAACCTACCAATGCTTCAGCAAAAACTGCATTTTGATCTGTGAGTGCCACCTCCTTTTTTTAAAAAATTTTATAGGCTTATTTTCCTCATGACAGTTTCATTGCATTTGTTGGGTTGTAAACCATGTAAAGCTCAGCAATAAAATGACTGCAATCTGTACAAGTAATAGCAAGCATGTCTCATAAACAAGATAAGTTGTGCCTTGCCAATATTGCTACACTTCATAAATATGAACTCAAGTCTGTTTTGTGTTTTCTAGATCAGTAGCATAGTTTTATTTTAATTAAACACAACATATAAAATATTCATTTATGAAACAAACATCATTGTTTTTAAAAGATTATATTAAATTAAATTATACTGCTCTTGCCATAAAGGCATGCACAAAAGAACCATTCTGAATTTTAAGTGGATTGATACAGTTCAAGTGTCCATCAATAAAAACTATATTAGGAACACAGTAATGCTACCATGAATAAATGAGCTATTTATATTTCCTGATAATGTAAGTGCTTACATGAACTCATTCCAATTTCTAAACACTAGGCATTTCAGCTGTGGTGGTAATTAAAAAACTATAACATCCACAGAGGAAAGGTAGACGCTGCCAGAGCTATTTCATACAGCAGATTTTAGTGTTTCACTTTATCAGTGACATCATTTGTTGTCACATTCTATTAGATCAGGTCTGGATAACTCTGATAAACCAAATGAAGAGCCGTTGAAGGTGGAAGGATACAAGACCTCACTGTGTAAAGGAAAGTGCACAGAACTAGAAATGAATAGATCAAAGTTTTGTTCTTAGCTCTGATCCTAGCTAAGAGTTGCCCCCAATTGCAATCAAAGGGAACTACCCTAAATTAACCTCGCACATGTGGATTCCATCATTATTCCCCAAATAGAGGCGAACAGAAGTTTTATGGGGTTTCATTTATATAAACTGGGAGGACTTTTAAGAAAAAGAGTATAAAATTACAAATATAAAAATGGGTACAAAAGTGAATATTTACTATGAATGGAAAAAAGAAATCAGAGTAAATAACGAGAGTCCTTTAAGGTCTCTATGGGTAAGTTACCAGCAATGTTAATGCATAGATGTCTTTGGTTTGCAACCTTGCTTCCCAAATCACCACCCCCCACGCCTATACTCTACAAATCTCTGCACACCAAGGGCCAAGGCAAGTGGGGTCCCCGAAGCTTCAGCCTCATTAACTTAGCAGTAAATCTACCACTGCTCCTAAATGACCAGAAATCCTTATCATACATTATGAGACAGTCAGAAAGAGTTCAACCAGATTCTACCATTAGGATTCTATAATCTCTTCTACGAAGCTTAACCTAACCCATTATTTTTCAATATCCCCCTTTCTCAAAATTCATAGTTCACACAAACTATAACACACAATGTATCATTTACAAGCATTACAGTCTTAGAATGTATACCATTGTTTCAAATGTGGTCTTCCTAATAAGAAGAAATTAAAGTCATGAATTGTCTTGCTATGCCCCACTCTAACAAAGGTGGTTTTTACAACCAAGTCATTGTCTTTAAAACTAGTTGATGAATTTCTCAACTAAAAGAAAATCTCTTGTGCATTATTGATGCAGAGTATTTTAACTTAAATATCATCTTCCCAACAACTCAGGCCTTTCAGGTATATTTCAACTTCTAATTTCTATGAAGGCCAAAAATGCAAAATGTTATCCTGTATTCAAGTCATAGAAAATTGGAACTTAGGAAAGGAACCAATAATGTTTTACCTTATTATGCTATAATGGATTGAGGTGTTTTTAGGTGATAAAGAAATATTTCCTTTAGAATCCACCACTTTGAGATAGCTGCTTCAAACATCCAGTCAATCCTATTACAAATCCCATTTACACATAAAACAATTAATTCACACTTCACGTGAATATGTGAAACTCTGCCAAATCTTAAGGGTTCAACTTGGGTTAACATATTTTTATGGAGAAACTGGCAAGACCAAGGGGGATAAAAACGAAAAAGAAAGACAAGTCCACGCTTTCTCCCCAGACTATCACAAATCTAACCTCTCTACTTAAAGGACATTTTCAATGCTGAAAAAGGTATTACCAATGTGCTTGAAGAAAACTATGCGCTTATGTGTTTCTTTACTTTTTTGATAGTTTTGTGGGTAAGGCAAATTTGTTTTCAAAATTACAAATAAGTATTTCTTTTTTTTTCTTGTATTTTAACAAAAAGTATCTTTTATTTGTAGGTATACTGAAGATGTCTTGGAAATTTCCATATTAAAATTTTATGTATATAGAAAAAAAATTAAAAATAAGCATAGTTTCTGCCTTTAAAGGATTGCCATAATTCTTCTTCAGCTCAGGTGCCAATATTTGGTTCTCCTTGCTTTGGTATAACAGAAGTGGCCATCAGGGCATAAAATGAAAGCTGATAGTGAAATAATGACACAGCTAAATATTTCTGGACAGGACACAAGTAGAAAATGGGAACGTGAAAAAGCAGAAAAAAAGAACAATGGATGAAATAAAGCAGAAGAAATCATATCACATGTCAGAAAAGGAATGCCCAGTAAAGAAATGTAGATAAGTCAGAAGGTTTTGGTCACAGGGACATCCAAAGGAGTCTTTCCTATCATGGTTGTTTTTATTCAAATTTGAAATTATTTGCTCCATAGTGGCTATGATGTTATTTCCTCCACCCCTATGATCTCTTTACTCCACTGCATATACCCACTAAATATGCAGTAAAATCTACTACATATATAGATATCTTGTATAAATGTTCTTTTCAGAAAGTTAAGGAAAAGTGTCAACATTTCACATCTTAATTGGCATGGAGAAAAGAGCAGCTACTGAAAGTGAAAAGCAAGAAAGAATGAAAGTTTAGCAGGAAAAGAAACTGGAAATAGATGCGGTTGGGAGAATACATGCAACTTAAAGTTTATAAACCTTGAGGAGGGCATTATATCTATATCTCAAAGAGAGTTTGGCAGGTTCTGTTCTCCAAAGATGACTGCGCCAATATATTCCATCTCTCACACTCTTCTTTGGATGACAAAACACTCCTCCATTGAAAGGCACAGAACTTTGTTCCCTCTCTTTGAAGATGAACCAAACTCGATGACTAATTTCTAACAAACAGAATGTGGCAGAAAAAAATGCAGTGTGACTCCCAAGACTAGGTCATGAAGGCAATGCATTTTCTCCCTGGCTTTCTGCCTTTCAGGGCACTTATCATTGGAATCCTGTTACCATGGTAAGTGGAAGCCCAGGCTCATGGAAAAGTGACAGACAGATGTTCCAGTCATCAGCTGCAGCTTAAGATTCAAATGACAGCCAGGATCAACAAACAGCCCTGCGTGTGAGCAGCCTTCAGATAATTCCAGCCCCCAGACTTTGAGTCCAACTAAAACTCTTGACATGGCAGAACAAAGAAAAGAGTTTCCCATTGTGCCCTGTGCATATCCCGACCAAGAGAATCTACAGGCATAATAAATGGTTGGTTTACACCACAAAGTTCTGACATACTGTTATATATAGCTATAATACCTCAATTTTGGTATCATTGCATTTAATTCTCTCTGGCCAATCAAGCCTACTAAGTAACTGTTCCTCATCTCTAGAGACACCAGAAATAGAGTTGAATGGAATTACAAAATGGTATAATGGTGGGCATTAAAAAGAGTTAACACTGCATCCTGAGATGTAATATATCAGTAATGTTAACAAAATGAGACCTGGAAGTAGTACACGCAGTGCAGGGTGGGTAGATAGATGGAAATGAAGCTATAATTTTATCTGTTCATTCAACTGAGAAATATTCAGCTAAGACAGAGAAGCAAGAAATAGATTCAGTTGCCTTTATTTATTGGATTCCTCCATGAGAAATAGTTTTCCAAGTAAAATAAAGAAAAGAATTCAAAGGAACACATTGATTAATTTGATCAACTTAAACATGTTAAACTCTATATATTTATATTATATATATATTTATATACATTTACTTATATTACATATTTATATATTAGAGAGAGAGAGGGAGGGAAGGATGGATAGAGGGACAGAGAGAATTTATATGGGAGATAAAGCTGGGGAATATATTTACAAAAAACATGAAGAGGTTTGGGCACCTGGGTGGTGCAGTTGGTTAAGCAGCCAACTCTGGTTTTGGCTCAGGTTGTGATCTCAGGGTCCTGAGGCTAAGCCCCGTGTCGGGCTCTGGATTGAGCACAGTGTCTGCTGAAGTTTCTCTCTCCCTCTGCCCTTCCCTGCCTCACTTTTTCTAAGAAATAAATACATATTTTTAAAAAATACAAAGAAGTTAATAACTTTAATATACAAAGGATAACACAGAAAGTTCCATAGAATTAAAAATCCTAGAGAAAAATGGCTAAAGGATATGAACAATAAATTATTCCAAACAGCAGTAATACACATACATACAAACACACACACACACACACAAGCATACAAATTTATCCTAACAAACAAAGGCAAATTTTAATAATGAGGGAAAAAAACATGTACCTAAGAGAGTAATATAGCAATGGGATAGCTCTCTCCCATAAAAATGGTGGGAGGATTTGTGATATTAAGCATCTTTTCAAGTGTTCGTTGGCCATCTGTATGTCTTCTTTGGAAAAATGCCTATTCGGCTCTGCTGCCCATTTTTTATTTTTTTGTGCATGTGTTAAGTTCTTTATATATTTTGGATCTTAACCCTAAATTAGATTTAACATTTGCAAATACCTTCTCCCATTCAATAAGATGCCTTTTCATTTTGTTGATGGTGCCCTTTGCTGCGATAAAGCTTTTATTTTGGTGTAGCCCCATTTGTTTATTTTTGCTTTTGTTTCCCTTGCCTGGGAAGACATACCTAGAAAAATGTTTCTATAGCCAATGTCAAAGAAATTACTGCCTATATTTTCTTCTAGGAGTTTTATGGTTTCAGTTCTTACATTTAAATCTTTAATCCATTTTGAGTTTATTTTTGTGTATGGCGTAAGAAAGTAGTCCAGTTTCATTCTTTTGCATGTAGCTGTCCAATTGTCCCATCAATAGTTGTTGACGGGGCGCCTGGGTGGCACAACGGTTAAGCGTCTGCCTTCGGCTCAGGGCGTGATCCCAGCGTTCTGGGTTCGAGCCCCACGTCAGGCTCCTCTGCTATGAGCCTGCTTCTTCCTCTCCCACTCCCCCTGCTTGTGTTCCCTCTCTCGCTGGCTGTCTCTATCTCTGTCGAATAAATAAATAAAATCTTTAAAAAAAAAAAAAATAGTTGTTGAAAAAACTGTCTTTTCCCCATTTATATTCTTGCTTCCTTGTCATAGATTAATCGACCATGTAAGTGCAGACTTTATTTTTGAGCTCTCTATTCTGTTCTATTGATCTATGTGTCTATATCTGTGCTAGTACCATACTATTTTGATTACTACAGATTTATAACATACCTTGAAATCTAACATTGTGATACCCTCAGCTTTGTTCTTCTTTCTCAAGACTGCTTTGGCTATTTGGGGTCTTTTCTGGTTCCATACAAATTTTAGGTATTTGTTCTCATTCTGTGAAAAATGTTGTTGAAATTTTTATAAACACTGCATTAAATCTGCAGATTACTTTGGATAGTGTGGACATTTTAACAATATTCGTTCTTCCAATCCATGAGCATGGAATATCTTTCCACTTGTTTGTGTTGACCTCAATTTCTTTCACCAATATTTTATACTTTTTGAGTATAAGTCTTTTACCTCCTTGGTTAAGTTATTCCAAGGTATTTTATTCTTTTTGGTGCAATTATAAATGGCACTGTTTTCTTAATTTCCATTTCTGCTACTTCATTTTCAGCATATAGAGGGTAACAGAATTCTGTATATTAATTTTATATCCAGCAACTTTACTGAATTCATGTATCAGTTCTAATATTTTTTGATGGTATCTTTAGGGTTTTCTATATATTCTATCATGTCATCTGATAATCAAAACCACAATGATCTATCATCTTACATTTGTCAGTATGGCCAGAATCAAAAAGACAAGAAATAACAAGTGTTGCCAAGGATAAGAATAAAAGGAAACTGAGGGCTTCAGAGGGGAGGGGGTGTGGGGGATTGGGATAGGCCAGTGATGGGTATTAAGGAGGGCACGTATTGCATGGTGCACTGGGTGTTATACTCAAGTAATAAACCATGGAACATTACATCAAAAACTAGGGATGTACTGTATGGTGACTAACATAACATAATAAAAATTATTATTAAAAAAAAGGGAATGGTCTTGTGCATGGTTGGTGGGAATGCAAATTGGTGCAGCACTATGGAAGACTATGGAGGTTACACTAAAAATTAAAAATAGAAATATCATATGATCCAGTAATTTCCTACTAGATATTTACCCAAAGAAAACAAAAGCACTATTTCCAAAAGATATATGCACCTCTATGTTTATTGCAGTATTATTTAAAATTGCCAATATATGTAACCCAAGTGCCCACCATTAAATGAATGGATAAAGAAGATGTGCTGCATATACACAATGGAATACTGCTTAGCCATAAAAAAGAATGAGATCTTGCCATCTGCAACAATATAAATGGAGCTAGAAGGTAAAATACTAAATGAACTAAGTCAGACTGAGAAAGACAAATACCATGTAATTTCTCTGATATGTGGAATTTAGGAAACAAATGAACAAAGAAAAAAGAGACAAACAAAAACAGACTCTTAAATACAGAGAACAAATTGGTGGTTGCTAGAGGGGAGGTAGGTGGACAGATGGAAGAAACAGATAAAGGGGATTAAGAGATACAAACTTCTAGTTACAAAATAAATAAGTCATAGAGAGGAAAAGTGCAGTATAGTGAATATAGTCAATAAGATTACAAAAACATTGTTTGGTGACAGATGGTGACTACATTTATCATGGTGAGTACTGAGTAATGTAGAGAATAATCAGATCACTACATTGTACACCTGAAACTAATATAACACTGTATGCTAATAAAATAAATAAAATAATAAAAACAGTAAGTAAATAAAGAGATAAAACAGTGTGAGCATATAGGGCTCAATATTTCTAAAATGCAAGTAATCTGAAAAGATTCCTTACATGCTTATAACTCTTGGCAAGTGATAATGCTACTGAGAATAAATACAAAGGAGAAGAAAACAATGTTCATTAAAGTGATTATAAATATATCTGTACTAAGCAGAAACCTGGCAGAACACCCAGGGTCCTCACCTTGTATGGTTGGGGTCATTCTGATGCAGTGGGCCACAGCTTCAAAGGAGCTTTTCATATGAGCTGACTGGAGGCAAGAGAAGGATGACTGGACTTAGAAACCCGAACTCTAAGAGAATAGATATCACTTAAAACACAAAAATTAAAGTATGAAGGAATAAAGTTTCCCCTATAGGGCCTTTCTCTCTTATCTGGCTCCAAAGTTTCTGGAGTTTTTAATAATAATATGAATTCACAACAAAAAGCCTTCCAGTTTAACATCTAAAAGGAATTTTTTTTCTCTAAATATCATTCAGGAGGTGAGTAGGAAGATCCAAGGAGACTGCACCCACCCAGGTTTGGGGGAATATTTGGCTTGAATAAATCTCTTGTCTTTCAAGAGTGGGTAAACAGAAAAACACCAACCACAGCAATATGAGCCTCTAAAAAAAAAAATCAACAAACCAAAGAGAATGGAAAAAAGCATTTTTCTTATAAGATGAACTTTCATATTATAAAAGCATAAATTCAACAAAGAAAAGTTGAAAACTACAAGTAAACAAAAAGAAAGTAAACTTCACCATCTGCCCCACACCAGAAAAATATCTGGTACCACTTTTAGGAATATCAGAAGTCTTGAATAGACCAGTTTCAAAAGAGAGTAAAATTCTATAAAGCATCTATATTGTATTCTCATAAAAGGTTTTTAAGAATATAGATTATATGAAACAGAAAATAAAAATAATATAAAATATTTATAAATAAAGAGGTGACTGAATATCAGAGAAATAAAAATCAAAGTATAAAATAAATTAAAAATCAAAGTAAAAGAAAAGAAAAATTATTTAAAATGGAACTTCAAGCAATAAAATCGGGCACAGGCATGCATACATCTTCTCAGAAATATATAACATCACACTGAAAATATATACACTGCAAAAACAAGAATAAAAAGAATTAATAGAGATGAGGGGGCTTTTCACCAAGATGAAGCCAAAGGGACTAGATTTACNNNTTCCCATGAAATGAAAACAATAATGAAAAAGCCAAACAAAATATATGGCACAGTGGTTTGACCCTTCACATTAGGAATGAAGAGTGTGTGATGTCTGAGAGAAGCGACTATCTCAGAGATGAGTTTATTGTCCTGAGAAAGTTTCCAGACTGCAGCACTAGCAGGGGGAACCCAGAGAGAGCCCAGCAGATTCCCTGAGTTGAGGAGATGGAGCTAAGAGTCCAAGGAAACCAAGGCGGGTAGAGTTCACAACACCGAGCACTGAAGAGGAGAGAACTGCAGATGGAGACAACTCCAAAGACCCAAGAAGGGTCCCTGTAAGTATTCAACAGAATATTGATCAACATAAGCATGTGAAGAAACTACCAAGGGCACCTGAAACAATTGAAGAGAATAGAACCTGGCCAGGAACTGAGTCTTTTACCAGTTATCTGGAAAAATTCATGATTCACAGAATACCTGGTCACATACTCAGAAGGATCTTATCTCAATAGTGGGGATTAGAATAATACTGCTCTGGTGCCATCTAAATAATGTTAATAAAAGCAGGACTGGAAAGGATAAAAAACTTTTTAAGTAACTTAACTGTATCTACAAACAGAGCTCAATGGGGCGCCTGGGTGGCGCAGTCCTTAAACTTCTGCCTTCGGCTCAGGGCGTGATCCCAGCGTTCTGGGATCCAGCCCCACATCAGGCTCCTCTGCTAGGAGCCTGCTTCTTCCTCTCCCACTCCCCCTGCTTGTGTTCCCTCTCTCTCTGGCTATCTCTCTCTGTCAAATAAATAAATAAAATCTTTTAAAAATAAATAAATAAATAAATAAATAAAATAAAAACAGAGCTCAAGAATATTTACAGGAATAAAAAAATTTAAGGCACTCAACGAAGTAAAATTCACAACGTCTACCACCCAAACAAAAAAATTTAGCATAAAAACAAGCAGAGAAATATAACCCATAATAAAAAAAAAATCAATCAAGAACAATCCAGAATTGACATAGATCTTAGATTTAGCAGACAAGGATAATTAAAAACTTATTACAAACTACATTCAATTTGTTCGGAAAGTAGAGGCCTAGAATACAGACATGCATGTGCATGCACGTAGACACCCCAAAAATGACCTTTTAGAGATGAAAACTAAAATACATGAGATCAAAATATACTGTATTGGGATTAACAGCAGATTAGCTATTGCAGAAGGAAAGATTAGTGAATTTAAAGACGGAAATAAAACTATCCAAAAATGAAACACAGAAAAGATTTTTTTTTTTAATTAGCAGAATATCAGTGAGCTGCAGGACAACTTTAAATAGTTTAATAGATGTATAATTAGAGTCTACAAAGATAAAAGACCTTAAGAAGAGGAACAGAGGAAATGTTTGTAGAAATAATGCCCCAAACTTCCAAATTTGACAAAAATTATACACCCGCAGATCCAAGAAGTTCAAAAATCCACAAGTAAGAAATATGAAGATAACTGTACCTCATAACAACATAATAAAATTGCTCAAAAATCAGTGATAGAAAGAACACCTTAAAAGCAGCTGGAATAAAAAGACGTATTACATGAAAGAACAGCAATAAGGGAGACAGCAGGTTTTTTAAAACAAACAATGCAAACAAAAAGATATGGTACAGTAGCTTTAAATTCAGAAATAAAAAGAACCTGGGTGAATTCTATGCCCTGGGAAAATATCTTTCTGGAAAAAAAGGTAAGATAACAACTTTTCAGACACACAGAAGCTGAAAGAATTCATCACCAGCAGTCTTGCACTGTAAGAGAGGATAAAGGAATTCTTTCAGGCATAAAGAAAGTGACACAAATGGAAATATGGATCCATGCAAATGAATGAAAAGCAACCGAAACAGCACCTTCCTTGGGTAAATATATAAGATTCTTATTTCATTATTAAATCTCTTTAAAGATAATTCATGGTCTTTCTCCCAAAAACTCAAAACCCCCATCTAATTATGAGAAAACATCCAAAAAATCTCAGCTGAAGATCATTCTACAAAGTAAATGACCATACTGTCAATTTTGAATTATATATACAAAAGGAAATACTGGTTCAAATGTGTTCTTTGAAATTATAAATTAAACTGAAATTAAAATAAAAATACTCATGGGGCGCCTGGGTGGCTCAATCAGTTAAGCATTCAACTCTGGATCTCAGCTCAGGTATTGGTCTCAGGGTCATGAGTTCAAACTCTGTGTTGGGCTCCATGCAGGGCATTGACCCATATGCATGTTTCATATGGAAAGTGAGTTCATTTCCTTTAATAAAAGACAAAGATTCACACTGACTTTTGAAAAAAAAAATGCAACTAAATTCTAGCTATATTTAATATACATAAAGTAAAATAGTTGATTATTTTCTTTAAAGACAACTTTATTTATTTATTTTTTAGTAGGCTACATGCCCAACGTGGGGCTTGAACTCATGACCCCGAAACCAAGAGTCACATGCTGCACTGACTGAGCCAGCCACGCACCCCTCAGGTTATTTTAAAAAGCTAAAAGATATCTAATTCACATTCAGTGAAAAAGAAAATGAAGTTTTATTATATAAAATTATAATCAGTTAGAAAATGGAAATAAATGTGGTGGTTTTATTGATAAAGTTTATAACCAACATCAAGGAAAATCATTCCCCAAGTGTTATACATCAGATATACTGTGACAGCATATTAAATAATGATAGAAGGGGAAAGGAGAGTGGGAAGAAAAGCAGAAAGAAGGATAATAAAGAAGAAAAAGAAAATAAGAGGGAAAAAAGAAAAATAAAGGAAAGAAGGGAAAGGATGAGAAGGATAAGAAGAGAGAGAAGGGCAGATCTAGAGAATGAAAAATCGTTGAAAAGTACAATAATAATGGAAGGCTAATATATCTCAACCTTCACATGACCCAACAAGAAGAAAGAGATAAATACTAATAGGAAAGAGGGAAAAAGAGATAATTAATGTAATTCATAAAGTTGAATGATTAGATAAGACTTTACCCAAAAAGAATGTACATTTTTGCTCGCAAAGAATAATCACAATTATTTTCCAAAGTCTAAAATATAGAGAAGATAGCAATGTCTTCCAAGAAAATGGAATAATACAGTTTGTGTTAACACAATACAATGAATTTAAAAATTAATAATGGTGTTAATATTTTAATATATATTTTATATCATTCTTTCATTCACAAAATAAGTATGTTCTCACTCAGAATCTTTTTTGAGCAGCCACTATAATAAGGTGTCTCCTATTGCAGTATTTATATTACAACACACAGGACATTCTAGCAGGAAAAAAGACAATATGCAAACAAATAAATATGCTTATTTTAACCTTCTCTTTGGTTTTTCTGAATACAAGGCCCTTCCCTGGTTGTATCCAAAAAATCAACCTTAGTGCTCTACTGGCTGTCTTGAGGGAGTGTCATTTTGTTGTCTTTACTCTTTCATCCCTGCTGCAAGCTCCCCAGCCCCTCAGCAATTTAACCATTTAGCTTGTAGAAACTAGTTCACAGAGTTCACCTGAAATAATAGAAGTTATTTCTTTCTGTCATTAAGATCTGATGGAGTCAGGAAGCAAGAAGGCATAATGTACAATGAGAAAAATAAAAGTTATTCTCTCCACAGTCCCAGAAAAGGAAACCAAGAATTTGTTAAAGAAAAAAGAAAGAAGAAAGAAAGAAAGAAAGAAAGAAAGAAAGAAAGAAAGAAAGAAAGAAAAGAAAAGAAAAGAAAAGCTGTAAATGAATGGGCTCTTGTGTTAATATTCCCCTTTCCAGGCTTTAGTCTGAAGGAAAGGAGGTGAGTTAGATAAGCCAGGTCAACACCAAGAGCAGTGGAGACTCTTACTCCATCCTGTTCTCCCTTTTGACTCCAGGAAGAGGCCTATTTGCAAGCTGCCCTGTAACAACTTGAGCCCACACACATCATTGTTGCTGGGTAGCCCAGTGAGGTCTAGAAGATGCTCCTGAGGTTTATCTCTTCCAAGCTGCCCTCGGCTCCTATGTGCTACAGAGAGAACTCAAATTCTGGCTTGAGGATCTCACCAAAGAGTTTACCATACAGTGAGCAAGATGATTCTCAAATCAATAACCACCCAAGCCAGAACCCAAAGAAGGACACAGGCCAACAGGAGAATGTCAGAATTATTTTGCTCTGAAGTGGGTCAACTCAGCCAAGTAGTGATCCTGGGAGCAACTGCCTAAACCAAAATGATAGTACATGAGATACAAAACCACAGCCTTCAGTAGGACTTACTTCAATTAGGATCTGCCCCTCAAATTCATGCCTACAAAAATTCATATAAAATAAAATTCCTTTTTAATTTCAGAGACTCCCAGGAACAAAAGTTCTTATACAAACAAATCCCTTCCTCTTGGACTACAAAATTGTTCTCTATAGGCAAAGACTGCACTGGAAAGGGACTATCTGGCATGTTTGAAGAGACTGAGAAATTCCTAATTGACCGATACATGGAAAGTGAAAATAAGAGAAAGCTAGAGTAAAGGTGAAAGAGAACTCATGTTAACAACACTTCTCCTTATTTTCAACTGTGATAAATGTGTGTATAGACATCAAAATTGTGCTGAGTGATATATGGAACTGTTGAATCACTATAGTGTACGCCCAAAACTAATGTAATTACTGTATGTTAACTACAATGGAATTTTTAAAAAAAATTTTAGTGCATGGTTAGAGACTGGTTTTGGCAACTGGAATCAGGGAATAAATCTAATTCTGAGAATCAGGCAAGTAGAACTATGGCTGGTATTCTCTTTGTTGGTTACAAAGTACTCAATCAATTCTCTCCAACATGTAACATATTTACACCATCACATAAGTATCCAGTGTACTACTCATGTTAACTTGCCATAGGAAGGACTAACAAAGAAATGTATTTGCCTGAATATCTGTGCAATAGCATGGAGCTAGGCCATAAACATAAACTTTAAGGCTTCATTATTGATATTAAAATGACTTATAGTTTACTTACCAGTAAAAATTTTTGTTTTTATTACTTATTTCCACAATCACAATGGAGCTAAAGACGAACATTGACAATACACGGTGACTAAAAACCAAAGACAGACTAATTCCTCCATTAGATAACATCAAATGATAAAAAATGTTGGATTTAAATTGTTATTCCTTCACTAAATTAATGAATCTCCATCAGTGAATGAAAAGCGCTTTTCCATTTCTAAAGTGTGCGATCATGCTTGGATGGGTAAAATAATAAACCTATAATATCATTTGGGATTTTCTAGTATCAATTTAAATCACACTGATTACAAGGTTTACCAGTGCCTAGCACACATAGGTATTCTAATAAAAAAAATTAATACCTTGTAATTGGATAGTTTCTTAAAAATCACAAAGCACTTTCAAATACCTCATTTCCCTAGATCTTCCTAACAACTTTATGACGTTATAAAACAGAAATAAACCCTTCATACTACAACTATGTGAAGGTTTAAGTTCAAAAGTCAATCTACAAAAGAATACCATCTGTGACAGAAATATAAACAGGATCCACAAACTGGCAATTGTTCTAGGTGGTTGATGACGATGACATATAAATGAATATACACATGGCTTTCCAAAAGTCAGTGGCTAAATTGAAATAGCTGATTATATGAATAAATAAACCATTCCAGACTTCTGAACTGAAGCTTTAATAAATCCAAACATGGGGCTTCTCTCTCATAATAAAGCTTGTTGATATTCCAAACACTCAATCATTTCATGCTTGCAGAGTATGTGACCAAATTACATGCAAGAATGAATGGGCCAGATCATATTCACTATAATTATAATTTAACACACTTGAAAGACTATAGTTGAAGACTCATACAGAATAAGGTAGTTGCAAAGTAGTTGGGAAACAACTGTCAATTTTAGCACAGAAAATGTATATGGTATGTTCTAAAAAAGAAATGTCTAATAAAATCTGGAAAATTGATTCAAATAACTATCCCTTTGGTTCCAAAGTTTTCGTGCTATTGGTGCCTTGTTTGGCCTCAATGTATGGTTGAAATGATACCTAGAGTACATGTTTTCCTAACTCCAAGTCCTCTGACTTTCTCACCAACCCACTCCTCATTCTCAAAGAATATAATAAAATCTACTATGTCATCTTCAACTCCGTTATGTCTTTATTCAGAGAACCAAGGTTTGCTAATGCTTCCTAGTTTGTCTCCTATAACCTCCCAACAATGCTGAGTATTCTGCTGACCTTGGGGGGGGGGGGGGCAGCAACACACCTTTTAAAATGGCATTTGGAAGCCAAAGATGACATGATGTTTATGAAAATTTACCTTGTAGAACTCATTTCCTCAAATTATGAAATTATGAATCTTGAATTTGAAATATTTATCATCTCATCTCTACATAGCACTACACGATTTTGAAGAATTTTAAATTATATTATCTAAATTAACAGTCTCTAAAACTACGACTTCTGTTGTGAAAAATATGTATTTTAAAGAAAATTTAAAGATACTGGAATCATTTCACTAAATGTAGAAAAGATTAGTAAATATCGACTTCTTGTCTTCATTCATAAAATATTTTTAGAAGGAAAAGAGAGTCTAGTCTGCCTGCACCTCACTGAAAGAATGAAAAGAACAGCAATGGAGTGAAGAGTGAAACAGAATAACAGACTTAGCTTATTTAAAAATTACATGAAGGTGGGGCCCTGGGTGGCTCAGTCGGTTAAGCATCTGCCACTGGCTCAGGCCATGATCCCAGCGTCATGGGATCCAGCCCCACATTGGGCTTCCTGCTCAGTGGAGAATCTGCTTCTCCCTCTCCCTCTGCCTCTGCCTACTACTCCCCGCTGCTTGTGCTCTGTCAAATAAATAAATAAAATCATAAAAAATAATAAAAATTACATGAAAGTAAATGTTGTCATCTTTCCACATGGATTTCTTTAAAAATGACTGTTTGAACAGCATTTATAGTATTTACTCTTGTGCGGGAGACGATGACAGTTATTGTGGTAGACTCAGATATGGCCTCCCCCTCAAGGACTTCATAATCTAACCCAGAAAACAGATATGTTAACAAACATGATCATTCCATGGGATAGGAACCTTAATGGAAGTACGCAATCTATATACATGGTGTGGAATACACAAGAGATGTCTGCTAACTCTGCTTCAGTTAAAAGGACAATCTTCACTGAGGAGTTAACTTTGAATCTTGAAGAAAGAATCAAGATTCACCAGGAAGAACAAAGCCTGAATAAGAGTATTTGGCATAAAATGATATAGCTCAGCAACCAGGCCTTCCATTAATGCTGTTGCTCCTGTTGTTGTTTTCCCACAGAAATCTAGGAGAAAAATGATAATTCAGCTGCTATTTTTAGCTTGAACATCCCTCACATAACCTCTCTAATGGGAAAAGAATTCGTGCTTTGGTTTTATGTTTAAATAATAATATATAAGAACTGAAAAAAGCTACCTCAGTGATCTATAAATTAGTCCATTCTTTCGTAGTTACTGACTTCTTGATTCTATTCAAAATCAGCACATTGCTTTTAAAAATTAATAATGTTCCAATAGCACACACAGAGTTTGAGTCACAAAAAATAAATCTGTTGGAGTTTCTCTAGTGAAAAGGCCAGTGTTCTAAAGATAGGTTAAAAAATAAATTTATCAACTTCAGAAATCTTAAATATCATCTCCCTTTTTGATGTGTTCAATCATTACAAAGTTATCTGTTGACAAGAGCTGATGGCAGTGAATATTAGCACACTGAAAAAGTTTGAGGTTCTACTTTTTTTAATTTAAAGTAATATTTGCTGTTAGGTCGATTTATCATTTTTTCATTCAACATTTAATTACATGTAATTATATAGTGGACACAGAGCTACTACATTAGGAAATTATTTTGTACCAACTTTTATCACTTTGGTGGTTTGGCTAAGGTCATATTTTGTGGCTAATAAGAGGCTTAAGCATGACCAATTATATAAATGTCTACATGACTCTCTATAATTCAGTGCCTAATCCATTAAGTAAGCAGTCTTTATGAGGACACACTAAGCAACTATCCATATGTTTACAAACATGAAGCAAGAATTAATGAGATTATTGAAGGTATCTATTTATTTTAGACTTAGTTCATGTAATCAAATGGGAAATAGATGATTGGCAGAGATAGTGAAGTATCCATGGCTGATGATATAAGATAATATGTCTTCTAAAGTCAAAAAGCAAATCAAACTGTAAGTCAACGATAAAAGATCATGTCAGTAACGTTATAGATAGCAAAAGCTTTATGTTCTTCTATAAATTAAATAATAAATTAAATAATATTTCCCTTCCCTGATGGTTTTTAAGATTTTGTCTTTAATCACTGGATTTGTGTACCTTTGTGTGGCTGTCTTCGTGTTTCTTGCCTTTGGAGTTCATTGTACTTTTGGATCTGCAAGTTTATGGTTTTCCTCAAATTAAAAAAAAAAAAAAAATGGCCACTATATACTCAAATGTTTTCTTTGCCTGCCTCTCTCCTTCAGAGAATGATTACATGTATACTGAGCAACCTGAAGTTGTCCCTAGCTAACTGATGTTCTGTTCGTGTATTTGCTGCAGTTGTATTTTTTTTTAATCCATATGCTCCTTTGTGAATCATTTCTATTGCCATGACTTCAAATTCACTAATTTTTTCTTCCACAATGTCTAATCAACTGTTAATCCCACCTAGTGTGTTTTTCATCTCAGACACTATTTTTCCATCTCTAGATGTCTGATCTGTATCTTTTTCATACCTACATGAAGTTTCATCTCCATCTAACATTTTGTAACATATTGACTAAGTTATAACAATGTTTAGTGTTCTTTTCTGCTAATTCTAACATCTGTGTCACTTCTCAATCCATTCTATGTGTTTATTGTCCTCGTTAAGGGGTCTTACATTTGTGTACTTGCACCCACCTTTCTGGGTGCTGGATATTTTGTATTCCTAAAAATATTCTTGAACTTTGTTCTGGAACACAGTTACTTAAAATCATTTTTGATCCTTTTGGATCTTGCTTTTAAGAAGTGTTAGGCATAGGGGTGCCTGGGTGGCACAACAGTTAAGCGTCTGCCTTCGGCTCAGGGCGTGATCCTGGCGTTATGGGATCAAGCCCCACATCAGGCTCCTCCGCTATGAGCCTGCTTCTTCCTCTCCCACTCCCCCTGCTTGTGTTCCCTCTCTCGCTGGCTGTCTCTATCTCTGTCGAATAAATAAATAAAATCTTTAAAAAAAAAAAAAAGAAGGGTTAGGCATAACCAGGGAAGGGTTCATTCTAGGACTAATTATTTACACTACTGAGGCACAAGTGGTCTACATACTCTAGCCAACCCCCATTAGTAATGAAGCTTCCTAGTCCAGCTGGTGGAAATGGGCACTCTCCATGGTCTGTGTAAGCATCAGGCACTATTGCGTTTAATCCTTCCTTCTTTCCCTGGCCTTGGAGAGATTCATGTACCAATCAGTACCATGCCAATAATCAAGAGAGACTCCTTGCAGATCCCTGGGTTCTCTTTCTGAGCATTGCTTTCCTCTTAAAGTACTTCACCCTAAGAATTCTCACTGCTGTAGTCTCTCGGACTTTAAGCTATAGCTCCTCAACTCAGAGAGTTTGACATCACATACCTGACATCAAATATTTTACTTACAGAAGAACATAAAGTTTTTGCCACCTATAGTGTTTTGACATATTGTCTTTAATTGCTGACTTTTAGTTTGATTTGCTCTTTGACTTCAGAAGTTCTGTTATGATCTTTTAATATCCTCAGCCATGGACACTTCACCACCTCTGCCAATCATCTATTTCACATTTTATTGCATGGGCTAAATCTCTGCTTAGAGACTCTTTCAAGGAAGTAAGCTGGAACAATCATCGGTTTCACCTCATCTTTTTGACAACCATCAGAGAACACTGCCCTTCACTGCCTGATGCCCTGTGCCTAGAAAACTGTTGTCGCATTGTTTTTAAAAAGTGAAGTAAATAAATAGAAATATACATTCTTGAAGTGATAAAATTCATACATGAAGTCAAAAGCCAACTTCGTATTTAATGGACAAAGATGGAAGACATTCCCATTAAAGGATATCTTCCATGAGCATTACTGACATTTATCTCAGAGCTCTCATTAATGCAGTAGGGATCTAAAAAGAATAAAATGAGTAATGTTATTTACAGTTATAATTAAATTGTCTTAGTTTTCTTAGGAAAACTAAGGAGTCACTTAGAAAAGGAAAATATGTCATTTATAAAGATTTGCTTAAAAAAAAGTTTGACCCTCAATCTATCCTAAGTGTCATCACTCTTTTCTATGTAAAGACTCTGAGCTGAACCAAGTATTAATAATAGTAAACACTTACAGCACTGACTATATGTCAGACACTGTCTAAGTACTTTGCAGATATTGACTCCTTTCCTTTAAACCTCATGCTTGTTTTCATTTTGGTGATGTTAAAAGAAGGAATGGAGAGGTTAAGTAAATTTCTCAAAATGGAACTGGGACTGTAAACAAAACCAATGATATCACATAAGAAAACAAACAAAAGTATCCGTTATAATCATAAAATCAATAGATGTTTACTAGACAAAACTTGATATGAAGAAATGTCTAAGGTAATGGTCATCCATAATTTCTCATGCCAGTACCCTTTAGACACAACTGACATGAGTAAGTCTAAAACCTGAATTTCAATGCTCCTGACTTTCTGCATGCAAAAAATCTGGACCTCAAATTTTTCCCAGTGACTGTTGAGATTGTGTCACATGTGCTCAAGCCTAGTCTGTTTATATTCTTCTACTCTGCTCTCTTTTGCTATAGCATTCCCTGTCACTCTGTCTGACATGGAACTCTTCCACCAGTGGCTTTTTTGAACTTTCATTTTGCCAGAACTGTCCAGTGATCTGTGGTTGAGTTGAGAAAATTGTCAGTTGCCCACCTCTGCTAGGACATTTTTCTGTGGCCCCAAAATAATGCCATATATCCCCCAAGACTCAGAGTATACTTAATCCAATAAAGTTTATGTTTGCCATCCCTATTTTTTGGAAATATAGTCCTTGGGAAAAGAGAAGGCAAAAACCATAGTGATCCCTATTTACCACCTTCTACCTCCTTTCTCTCTTCCAAAGTCTCAGGCACTAACCTCTTTCATCTTCCTTCATATATAACTGAAATCTCCCATGTACATCAACTCTCATGAATGAATTTTAAGGGTGAATATAACCAACCATGTCTCCGTGATTGTAGGTCAATGAGAGAGAAAGAGAGAAAGAGAATAAGGGAAAGGAGAGTAAAAGTAAGAATGGCAGAAAAGACACTACAGAGAATTGAAGAAAGATGGAGAAAGAAAGATAAGGAATGATAGAAAGGGATGAAGGGTTGAAGGAAGGGACAGAGGAGGGGAGGGAGAGAGAGGTGGTTGAAGGAGGGAAGGGAGGACAATACAGGCAAAGAGAGAAAATGAAGGAAGATGAGAATGACAGATGAGACTATTGTGTATGAAAAAGAGAGACGAGACATAGAAAGAATGACAGAGATATAAATTCCCATAAGATTTGAAACATTTTTCAAAGGCTAAGGTTTTAAGATCGACCATGTGACAATTCTTCCTTCTTTTGTGGGAAAATAAATGAGATTAATAAATTGTGACTGCTGTTCTTAAAACAGTTGAAAGCAAGACTTGCAACATTCCTTTACCAAAATAAAAATATATACATATTTCAACAAAGGACAAAGATATAACTGGTTTGCAAAATTCTTACAAAAACATTATCCATATCCAGAAAGTATGCTTGTTTTCTGTTAAATGCTCCCATTAGAAAATAGAAGGAAAAAGTCTCTCCTATCCAAATGTCTTCAATAAGAGTTAGAATGCTTTATTTTCCACACTTTATCTTGGAAAACTCAGAATATTAGAATCTTCAGGGAAAAGAAAAACACTTATTAACAAAGAACTGAAAAGCACTGTAGGCGATATTCAAATTATATTCAACAGTGTAGTATAAAGAGAATACAATGATAGCAGAAAATCCTATTGACTGATCTTTGTCATTTAGAAACTTTAATTTTATTGCAGTTAAAGGAATCAATAAAGAAGGACTAGAAAAGAGAACAGAGGCAGCCTATATTTTAGCAAAGTTCTAAAAACATGCTAGCTGGCTGGATAGATGGCTGAATGGATGGATGAGCAGACTTTCTATTTTCCATTTTGTGATATTACGTGAACAAGATTGCTGATGGAACAGATGTGGGCTGGGGGGAGGTGGATGAGAAGGGAATAATCAAGGACAATCCTGAATTTTTGTCTTGAGAAAACTGGTAGATCATAACAGAATATACTGACTTTAGGATATTGAGGGGCACTCAAATTGGAGGGGTAGAAAAATCAAGGTTTCAAGTATAGCAGGGGTAAGTTTTAAATTCCTTTCTGATACCTAGATAGAGCTATCAAATAGGCTACTGAATATGTTTTAGGCAAAGGTCAAGTCTGTGAACAAATATTTGTCAGCCGCTGACCTGTAAGTAGTATATAAAAACACTGATGGATGTGGTCACTTAGGTAGAACATTTGGGTGGAGAAGTGCAATCCTCGGAGCACAGAAAGCACAGAAAGAACAAGGAAAGTGTGGTGTCCCAAGTCCCAGAAGGCATTTCAAAAGGGGGAGTGTGGTCAGCTGTACAAAAGATTGTGACAGAGAGGTCAAGCAAAATATATTCAGAAAATGAGACTCCTGAATTTTGCTCTATAAAGTTTACTAATTGTCTTGATAGTAACAGTTTCAGTAGAACTCAACAGAAACATATTCCTGATATACTACTAAAAATATTTTTAATGGTCACTTAGCAAGCCATCATGTTCAATCTATGTCATATCATAATTTATCTAATAAATACTTTATAAAATGTTTAGTTGGCATCCATTTTTGCACTATAACAAATAACATAATTCTGAAACTCCTCATGCAACTAGAGTTATATCTTTGATGATTTCCTTAAATAAATTCATAGCTGAGGTATTTTTATTTCAAAGATAATGAACACTGTATAGGCTTTGAATACATATTGCCAATTTCTTCTCTTCCGTGCAGGTTAATTTACAATATATTATAATTCCTGATCTGGTGATAAGATGTAAATGAAATAAAAATTAAATTTAAGTTAAACTGTAGGTCTCAATTTAAACAACTCAATCCATTTCTTTATACTTATTTTCAAACAATTCCTATTTAAAACTTTATTCTTTTTAATATTCAACAAAGCCACATTTTTTTCAGTTTATGTGTGGGAAAAATACTAATAGAAAAATGATCATTTAATCTCATAGTTTCTATTATTTTGAGTCCATTTCTATGCGTCCCTTAGTGAATGAAAGTAAGCTCTGAGCGAAACCAATACATTCTGAATTATTTGAGTTACTAGGTAAACCTACAATTAAAACTACTCAAATAACATCCTAATCAGAAAAGCACATAATATAATCAGTGTAAAAAAATTCTTTGGGCTTATTCATACCTCACACCAGTAACAATCAAAGTTAAATTCAAATATCCTCAGTGCACATTACCTGGCACTAAATGGGTGCTCAATAAATACTTGGTGAATGAATTAAAAGCCAGCTCAGGAGGAAATAAAACAGATCAACATTACATTCCCTCCAATGGATAAAGAGCCTGTTTTGCAAGGCAGTCCAAGAATCAATAGTAAAATAATTACTTTAGGATTTTGATGATTTTGGAAATAAAACTGAAAAGTCTAAATTAGGTGTCGGTTTCTCTGTCTCTAAAGTGTAATACCTTGCTTTCTAAAATGAACCTACAAAAGCATTTTTTTCTCCAAAGCAGTCAAATATTCTTTAAACACCAAATTAAACACTATGGTTTATCTTTAATGCATGGTAATAGAATAAATGTGTGTTCCCAGTAATACCCACAATTTCATCTCTCCTATTACAAATGTTCACCCAACACGAGCATGTTTTAGGCTGGTCAAAATCAACACCTCTATTAAACAGTATTTTCCTCCAGTCAATATTTTTCTCATTCAAACATTTACTTTCAGCAATCCTTAAACTCCAAAGATCTAAATATAGGCAACCTCAACTTGAAAAAATTCACAGCTAAAACTAACATATACTCTATGCCAATCTGTGCACCAGCTGTGGATTAAAATGTGCTGAAAAGCAGAACATTTTGTCTCTCTTCAATGATCAAATAGTCTCTTGCAGCATATACAACTCTCCATTTAACAGGAGGAGGGTGGTGTGGCAGGAGAGGGGGGAGAATCAGGATGATTTTGTTTTGAGGTATCTGAAGGGCTGAAATCCACTTAATTTATGGTTGTCACGTGGTTCTTTAAACAAAAACCTGTGTGAGTATTAAATAGGTTGCAGGGAGAGTAGTGGTAACTGAGTTAGATTCTTGGAAGGAGAGTATCTTCCTGACTTTTTCAAATTACTTTGAGATTTGCTTCCTGTTTATTTTCTGGCAAACATTTAAAAATAGTTGTCTAAATGAGGTCGCATTTGCAGAGCCTGTAGAAATTCCTTTAACTGCAGAGTTCCAAGGAAAAATAACAGATTTATTACAGGGGCAAGCGTTAGCCAAAGAACTCATTTAATTATTTTAAGTCTCTTAAAAATTGTGAATGCATTTTTATATTAATACAGTATTAATACAGTATTTACCAATTTGGATTTTTCTAACATTTGTAGCATAAAATTGCCCAACCTTTCCCTAGAATCCTATAGACCCCTAATTCTTTGCTTATTCTTTCATTTTAAATGGCCTCAAGAATTGTGCTGGGATTATCTAGCATAGGATGTCTTACTTAAAGGGATCAGATGTTGACTGGCCTGCTTAAATGATCAATGAAGCATAGCGTCCAAAGGGGGAAAAAAAATCTTAAAATTGTTGATTGCAAATTCATGTTCAATATTTTCCCACTATTTTGCAGAATGGTCATACTTTACTAGAGACTTTTGTCTAGTAGCAAAATAATTTGTTTTACTTATTTAGCTCCCCAAAGCACAAGTTCTGTTGTTTTCTAACTACATGGCAAAACATTTAGTTACAATCCTAATCAGAGTATGTATTATTTCATTTTAATGAGCTATAACATAAATTCTTCACCATAATTTTATAAAGACAAAGTACGTATATGTTAATCAGATTGATAAATTTGGAATCATTTGACCACTGAGAGTCAAAATGAAAATCTTACACTAAATGAAAAATATTAAAGAAAAATATTTGTATATATGTTTGTATATCATCATATTAAAATATGTAGACACTTTAGATATTGTCTTAATGAAAGGAAAGGGAAAATGGACAGTTTAAGTAACATACCAACATTTAAAATGTACCATGTAAAAAGCAGAACTATGAAAAATCAAAGCAATATAAGTAATACCTTTCTTATATTTAAACAGGATTTAATACTTTTAAAAACACTTTCAGTTTTATTATCTCATTGTGAACTTTATAACTACACTTTCAGATAGGAAAAGACAGACCCTATTATTCTTAATTTCTAGATAAGAAGACAGACAGAAATGATTTTCACAAATCTTAGCTGATCTTTCTTTTTTACTTTTTTTTAACTTCAAACTGATATATACATATACACATTGAATTACAATGAGATAGCCAAATAAAAAATGGACACCAACTTGTATCTTAAAAGGATAAAAAAGGGAGAATTGATATATGCATTAAAATGACATACACAATCAGTCCAAACTAAAGTTAAAGCACAGAAAAAAGAGGAGAAAAGCATGAATGACTGGAACAAAAGTGCGATCATTTTTCTCTTCCTAATACAAAAAAAAAAAAAAAAAAAAAAAAAAAAAAGACTTAATCAGAAATCCAAATGTGAATTTCACCAAAACAAGGCTACACCAAGGAAGAGCAGCACAGTATAGGTTAAGGACCACTTACTACTAACTATAATCAGCCTACTTCAATTGACCTTTTAAACATGATCACAGGTTTTATCATTGAATTTCAGGGTTTTTTCCAAGCCAATTTTAATTCCCTATCATTGACTAACTTGCAGAAGGTTACATTATTAAATATACCATGTCAGAGCTACTACTTATACTAGTGCTTTGATGGACAGAGTACACTCAACTTAATGGAGCCATACATACACTTAAAAAAAAAAATCAGACTTTCTCTGAAATTCAACACCAAAACTCCTCTCAAATAACTAATAATGTTCTTTCAGATTTAGGTTTTAAATATTAGGTATTATAGCAAATCAGAGACAAACAGTATTAATTCCAAAGAATTTGCTCTGAACTGGCCAAATGTTGAGCTCAATTAGAGAGTACCTGTTATCTAGGGTCATAAAAGTCCTGTTTGCCTTCTTTTTTTTTTTTTTTTTTTAATCTTACAGCACCTCATGGTGTCTTAAATGCTCACTAGACCTAAGATTCTGAAGGTCACTGAAGAAATGTCAATGTTATCAGCATACACATTAACACATCTAACACATTTTCCTTATCAGCTATCAACACCTCAAGTAATCAGTTACCTGGCAGAGACCTAGAACAATAAAATATAGGACTTGTATATTTTAATTAAGAGGAAAAATATGACAAACAGGCTCTCTTAATAGGTAGGAAGGGTAGGTACAACTGGGAAAATAAGAGTGAAGGGCAACAAAGGTTGACAGAAAGGGTCTAAACATGGGCAGAACAGACTACACCGTCTCTGCCTTTTCCTGCTTCATGAAAAACTGCAGGACTAGGTTCATCTTTGGCCATTTTAATCTTTGTAATAAACCAACAGATTCAATATTTGATTTCTTGAATCCCAGCATCCCCTCCACTACACACACAGAAGCTGCCATGGGGGCTGTTAGTTAAAAGGTTTCCACTTCAAGGTCTCTGACACCTGAGATAGCAGAGATCAGAGGAACACTGCCAAAGGGCCAAATCCGCCTCGGTTTCCCTGACAAATTCTTTGTCTTGGAACAAAGAAAAAGCCTAGGCCTATTATGTGTCCACCACCACTGAATGCTGCGGTAAACAGAAAAGGAAGAGAGGACGCCTGGGTGGGTCAGTCAGTTGAGCATCTGCCTCCAGCTCAGGTCGTGATCCCAGGGTCCTGGGATCAAGTCCCACATCTGGCGCCCTGCTCAGTGAGGAGCCTGCTTCTCCCTCCGCCTGCTTCACCCCCTGCTTGTGTGCTCGCTCGCTCTGACAAGTAAATAAATAAAATCTTAAAAAAAAAAGAGAGAGAGAGCAGCACCTTCATTATTACATATTGTAAGAAGCTCAAAGAAGTTTGACCTGTGAGAATAAAGGCAGGGTTTAGGTCAGCAGGGGGTAAGTGTAGCCTGAGGTCCAAAGAAGATCCAGGAAGTCCACTCCAGTAGACCAGAAACAGAAACATGAGAAGGGTTACCTGCATGGTCTGATTTATTTAGATTTATTCTGCCTAGAGGAGTCTTTCTTTGTTTTGTTTTATTTTTTTCAATATTTGCTTTTTCTTTTTTATAAGTAATTCGTGTTAACGAGAGAAGACTTGGAAAATACACAGATGAAACTCTACATCACCTGAGATTCTACCACCTGGAGATAATCACTAATAACATCTTCATGTATTTCTTCCCAATATGTTCTTTTCCTCTGCATATATAGTTGTAGATAAAAATAAGAGATAGAGATATTTTGCCTCATATGGTACATATGGTTGTATAACCCTTTTCATCAGTCAGCTGTTTGTTGTGAATATTTTCCTAGTCACTCAAATTCTATAATATGATTTAGAGGCCATACGGTCAGGTATAGTGTATGGTATGCCACCTATGGGTGCTGTGACTCACAGGAACTCAAAGGCAAACTGACACTGTCTAGTTCTTACCAGTCTCTTCTTTGAATATTGGAACACTGAGTCCCGGCTTAGATGAGATGAGCCACCAATGAGCCAAAATTCTGGTATGACGCCACCACCATCTGACTCAGTATGAGCACAGCCTACACCTGTCTCACGCCTATGGGATTGAACTTACCTGGAAAAGCATCTGCTAAATTGTCCACAACCTTTGAGTGGTGCCTTGGACCGCGGGCCACCTGCCCCAAAGTCAACAACTTCCGCAGCCCCATTTCTTCAACTCCACCTGATCCTGTTCCCCTCCCTGCTTGTCCTTGTGGGGGCGTTGCCAACACATCCGCTTTCTGAAACTGTGTCTATGAAAAGGGTACAGCAGGAATGTTAATAAACACAAACACCATGCACTGTATTATTTTCCCCGATGACCCCGATAGGTACGTGGATTTTAGTCTGGCAATACCTGCAGTAGATCTGCTCACAAAGGGAGGGCATCTTCTTTGGACTTCTGTCATATTCATTTAACAATTTTTTTTTCCACTTTTACGGCTCTCAAAGCCGGCGCCCCAGGCCGCAAGGATCGCTTTGTCTGCTCTCCTGCACGTCGCCGCAAAGCGCCCTGGTACAGGTCAACTACCAATGGCCTAGCACCAGTTCCAACCAACAGGCTTTGCGACTGGGGGAGAGGGCGGCACCCTTTCCGTCACGCCCAGTTTCCCAGAAAGAGGCTGTTTCCGCGCAGGCGCAGGACCGAGTCAAAGCACGCACTGGGATTAAGCTCGGCCACTTGGAGAGGCTTGCGCTCTGCCAAGAGCCCTGAGAGCTGGGGGTGGGGGGAGTTTCCCGCTGAAAAATTATTTATTGAGCGCCTGCTATGTGCCATTCGCTTTGTAACATAATCCTGGTCCTTATGGAATCTACATTCCATGAAGGAAATTGAAAAAATAAAATAATAAGTATAAAAATGCTATCAAGGAACCAAAGAAAGAGAGGTCTTAGGCAAAAATACTTAGGGGACCAGTTTAAAGAGTACAGCCAGAAACACTATCTTGAAGAGGTTTCTAGCACATTGGAAGGCGTCTTTTCCCCGGGATCTCAGACTTAAATTCTTTCACTTGCCATTTCTGCAGCACCTGATACATTACAGGCTACGATCCTTAGAACTCCACCGTTTCTGCCCCACGTGTTCCTCAACCCCACCAATATTCAATCTTTTTTTCCTTCTCATTCAAATATGTCTATTGCCACCTCACTGGAAATGCCTAAATACCCGCAGTGAATGAGTTAAAGGATTAAACATGATAAAATGCATTTTTCTTTCCAGCCTGCAGCAGTTCAATACATAAATTATGTCTTTGATCCTGGCAACTCTTCGGCAACTAAAAGATGTTTGAAATAGGAAAACAGGAAATGCCACAGAGAAATGTGTCTCTTTGTTTCTTTTGAGAGAAGGCTTCCCATCAGAGGTGCAGAGTGGTGAAATATGCTAGAGTTAAGAGCCAGCCACACCTTGGAATTGAATTCCAGCTCTGCCGCTTGCTTAGTGTGATGACCTAAGGCAAATTACTTAACCATACCGAGTGAACCTCAATTTCCTCATCTATAAAATGAGAATACAGTTCACATTGCAGTATAAGTCTATGAATTAGAAAACATGTATGTAAAGCATTTAGCGCAGTGCTTTCACGTGGCGGCATTTGATACATTGCTATCACTATCAGTATTTAACAACCTGTGATATATGAACTATTAGCCCTTATTTTATCTGTACTTAATGCTCATCTTATGCCCACCAGGCTCAGAGAGGTTAAATAAAAAACTTCCCTATAATTAGAATCAAGGTGAGGATTTAGCTTTAAAACTCTGTTCTTAACTGTGTTTGGAGCCCTGGGAGGGACTTAAATATGGAATAGCTTCTTAGTAGATTCCATAAGTGGTGTCTGAGGTATAAGGCCATTTAAAGTAACACTTGGTGGTTGGAATGGTATGTAGTGCCAGGATGTACCTTAAAATCAAGAACCATAGCAAATTGAGGGCTGGGAGCACTGCTTGCCTGCAACTGTCGGAACTCAGGCAGGAATGAGCTTAAGGAGCAATGGGAGAGCAGGAAGGATAAAGAAGATTAGTGGGTGGTAAGAGGAATCTACCACCGGGGGTCCCAAAGGAGCACGCATATGCACCAAACATCAATGAAGGAATCTAATTCAGACCACATTTCACAAATATTTTACATTTTATGGTGGGAAAGAAATTTTATTTGAAAATATTCATCAAAGGTGATAGTGCACTAATCACCAGCCAGGACTGTATAGAGCTTAGGACTCTTCTCTTGGGTGGAAAGGGCTTGCACAAGAAAGAACACTATCGTACTCCAACCATGAGATTGAGCTCCAGCCAAAGTAAAGAGCAGGAACCACAGTAAATCCAAGCCTTTGGACTGAGCCAACATGAGGACAGGAAAGAGAAGTGAAGGGGTATGAAGATAGCCTCACAAGAAATGTTCCTGGGGATCTGGCTTTAGGTTTCTTGGCCTCAAAGATATTGGTAGAGCAAGAGGAAGGCCTGTCAGTCACGACTAAGGCAAATGTTCACCTCAGTCTTAATTCCAAGTGCCATCAGATGGAGGGATTGAGGCACGTTTTATATTTCCTGACTTAGTAAAAAATGCTTCAGAATCAGGCAAGAGATTGAGTCTGTATTTGGAAAACTTGATTGTACATATCTGGAAGTGTTGAGAAAAATGAGAGTAGGGAAAATGAGGCCTAAATTGGATGTCCACTTTCTTCATCATTAGTGGTTATATTTATAAATGGACTTTCAAACAGGGACCTGGACTATAAATCATTATTTGTCCAGAGCAAAGTTGAGAGATATCTCTGGAAAGGTCTTTAAGCATAATATTATTAGATGCAAAAACATTGGCAGGAGGTCCATTCCCTGCAGTATAACATATTGAACACTGAAGGGTAAAAAAGGAATATGAGACAGTTCCTGTTTATAGTTTAAAGTCTAGGGGTACCTGGGTGGCTCAGTCAGTTAAGCATCCAACTCTTGATTTCAGCTCAGGTCATGATCTCAGGGTCATGAGATTGAACCCCTTGTCAGGCTTCATGCTGGAATGTGGAGCCAGCTTAAGATTCTCTCTCTCCCTCTCCCTCTGCCCCCGCTTCTTGTGCATGCATATACACACTCTCTCTCTCAAAAAAAAAAAAAAATACACACACACACACATACATATATGTATGTATATATCAGAGCAGGAACATGGAGAATCATGCATTGACATATTGCGGCAATATCAAGATACTTAACTGGCTTCAGCGCTGATATGTCTTCTGATGTACACAATACCCTGAAGACAGCAAGCTTCAGAAGATAAGATCAGTGTGCTTGACATGAGGTATAGGAATTGCACATCTGTGTGTGCTGTGGGTGGGTGTTGGAGAAAGCAAGAGTGGAGCCTAGTGTTTTTCTACAATATTTAGTAAGAAAGTGGGATCACTGGATGGAAATGTCATGGATTCTTTCTAGGTATTGGCTCATCTTTGATAATGAGGATGTTTTCCTTCCATATAATTGTTCCTCCCCCATCCTCTTGCCTGATACTTCTTTTCCCATGATGTATTATCATTACTGAAGCTCTTTCAAGTAGCAGACCACCCAGGTCAACCCTCCTGGAGAGGACCCATGATGATCATGATAATAATGCTGCCTGTGACAACAACAGCTACTGCTACTATGGTAGTAAAAAGTCTATTCCTACCATCACTATAGCTGCTAACATCACTGACAATACTACTCCTGTAGCTGCTACCACTCCTATTATTGTTGTTGTTGTTATTATTTTTTTATGACTGTTACTATTATTACTACAATTTATCTCTACTATTACTAGCTTCTAGTGAGTACCTTCTATGTCCCAAGCACTATATTTGGCCCATTAAATAAACTTTCTCTCATTTATTAATGTCACTACACTATAGATAATATAAGGTGTATTTAACTCTTAAGATAGTTATGTGGCTTAGCCAAAACCATTCAGCTATTAAATTTTGAACCAAATTCCAAACCACATTTTACAGATTTCAAAATCCACACTCTATGCACTCCACAATGTTATCTTTCTATAGGAAAGCACCCTAGAAATCTCATTTTAATTATACTTTTATTTCAATATATTTATAAGACAACTCATTTTAAAGCTATATTTATTTTAAACATTTACAAATTTACAGAAGATTGAGAAGTACAGGACAAACACTTCTGCTTTCTGAGCTATTTTAGAGTAATCTGTCAACCTAATGCCCCATCATCTTTCATGTGCATTTCCTACTAACAAGGGTATTCTCCAACATAACCAATCCAATGATCAAAATAAGAAAATTAACATTGATACATGACAATCATTTAATCTTTAGACCCCATTCAAGTTTTGCTAATTGTCCCCACAAAGTCTTTTATAGAAAAATAATTAGTTGAGAATTATGTGTTGCATTTAGTTGTCGTAGCTCTTTATTCTTCACATAGGAATTCTTCTCAGTCATTTCTTGACTTTTATGACCTTATGCTTTTGAAGAGTTAGGCACCAGTTATTTTGTAAAATATTCTTCAGCTGAGGTTTGTCTAATGTTTCCTCATGATTGGATTCAAGCTATGTTTTTTTATGAGACTATCCCAAGAGTGATGGCCACGTTTTCCTAATTGCACCCTATTAGGGGGCATACAATTTGGGTTTGTCCCATGACTGATGATGCTCACTTTGATCAGTGATTAAGGTGGTGTCTGCCAGGCTTTTCCTCCATAAAATACTCTTCCTAGCCTCCTTTCTAATTAATGAGTATTTTGTAGGGAGATCTTTTTAAACCATGTAAATTTCCCATCTTTTATAAAACTTTTAATGTATTAATTGTTTCCTAACTTTTTGAATAAGTACTATTCTGTTACTGTCATTTTTCATTTTGATGCTGAAATTATCCCTGGCTTGTCTAGTGGGAGTCCCTTCAAACTGGTTTCTGGATCTTTTTGACATTATCCACCCAATTATTCTGTGACCTTTTTAAATTTTTTTCCTGGAATAAGAAAGATCTTCTAGACTGATATGTGCCTTGCCTCAATCAACTATGTAGAGTCAACCATTTCTCCTAGGCGCATTGGTTTCTTTCGGTGGAAAATGATATTGTGAGTCGACAATCTGGGCACTAGGTCTGTTCGTGATATTATGAAGTGACAATCTGGGCACTAGGTCTGCTGTATATATATATATAAGCATATATATGTGTGTGTGTGTGTGAGAGAGAGAGAGAGAGTGTATATATACACATATATGTATATATATACTTGAACATATACATAATTTACATCTATATTTGTATCCATATATTCTGTATTTCTTTATGTATATGTACTGAAAACTAAATGTTCTTCTTGGTTATATTCCTTTCCATGTTTGTAACCGTCTTCTGATACCTAGGTCACCTCATCCTTAACATAGTTACTTATTTGATCAACCCTCTGTGTATAAGCAGCGCCTCATCTCCAATCTTGCACAGATGTCCTCCTTACCTCACTGTGGCTCTGACCCAGGCAAGGCTGCTCCCATGGCCTGTATAGAAACTGCCTTCCCTTTCTTAAGCTTTGATCTGCGCAGTACAGCAACTTGCCCAAGTATAAATAGAAAAAAAAAAAAGTCTATAACTTTAAATATCTATGATATACATTTTATTTCTCAGTATCTTAGGAAGAGTTGATTTAAGTAGTTTTATATTTAGTTTCTATTAAAGACCAATTATTCAATGTGATACTCAATTACATTAGTCTGGGGCAGGGGTTGACTCTGTGGCCCAAATTCTACCTGTAGCCTTTTACAGCCCAAAAAGCTTATAGTCCAGCAAGCTCAGAATGGTGAATGGCTTTTACAATTTTAAAGAGTTGTTAAAAAATATGTAATATATATATAAAATTATCTATCTATCTATCTATCTATCTATCTATCTATCTAATCTATCTATCTCAGGGTCTTTAGAGAAAGTTCGCCTAGTCTGTGGTATCTGATTCCTCTGTCTACTTGGCTAATTCTTTACCTAGAGGTAGTGACATAAAATGAAATAAGTTCTTGAGCTGCTTTAGGCCACAAGGACTCTAAGTTGCAAAGAACCATTGGATTGATATCTTATGAAAACAGAGATATGAGTAACTTGCAGAATCATCAATGAGAACAGGATAGTGCTAAGAATAAAATCTTAGTCACGTCACTCTTCATCTTAGATTAACCATGGCCAGATTCATTAGCCTCTGACTTGCATGGCCATTAGTAGAAGGCTGGCCTCCAACACTATTTATTTCAATCAACAACCTCTTATGTAAACTCCTAACGTTTGATTATATGAGTTTGTATAACTACAGAATTAATTGAGTATAACCCCTCATTCAAATTCAACACAAAGTCCACCTTGAAATAAAATATGATTGATTGCTAGGATTGCAAAACCTGGGAAGTAGAGTTTTTCAAGAGAACAGGGTCATTATTTCTAAGTTACATGCCAAATATTAACGGAGTAGGAGGGCCAAATTGCCACCTTTGGACTAATGTAGTATCAACTTATTAATGAACCTTGCAAACTTGGCTTATTACTTTGTGTTAGAAACCCATAAACCTGGTTCTTTAGAGGCAAAACTGCAATTTCTGGACAAAGAAAAGGAAATCCCATTTGCACTAATACAAGAAAAAAGAGGAATGTACAGAAACAGTTCGAAAGCCCCACTTACAAAGGCATTTCTGGCACCATTTCCTTTCTTTACCACCACAAGAGAAAGAAAAGCTGCACTCAGCATTATTTATCAATTTAAACGCATTAATTCTGTTTCCTACATATTGTGATATTCCTGCCTTAAAAACAAAATTTCTTCTTTTAAGGTTTTAAATAGCCGCAGTCTGTTTCCTTTTTTTTTTTTTTTCTTACCCAAGCAGTGCCCCAGATAGAGGTATATAGAGGAAAGGTATTGGAGGAGGGAAAAGAAACAACAAAAAATAAACTTTTACAGTGCCATGAATTCATATTCCAGCATTATTTTATCTTCTCACTTAACAGCTTGGGCTGCAATGTGAGTTCCAGTGCAATGCTGGTACTAATTGTTCTGAATAATTGAGATTTCATCACTCTCCAGGGCCTCTCTGGAGCCGGGCTGCTGGAAGCCATGTTTGGTACTTCAGAACCCACAACATACTGGTTCTCAATGCTGCAAACTACACAGTAAGCTGGTGTGGCTTGATTTTGGTAAACTGGGAAAGACAGGACAGAGGAGAAATGGGAAAGCATTAGCAAGTTCAAGGAACTGGTTGGTGATAAGTGTAATCCACATACACTAAGATTAAAGTCGTACCAGGGTTTATGTATCCTGATTGTATGTGCTCTTTTTTTTTTTTTTTTTAACAAGGTTAGAGAAAGCTCTCATTTTCTTTGGCTCAAGAGAGAAATTCTGAAGCTGCTGATGACTTGAAATAGGTCCTGGAGAGAATAAAGGAAGAAAATTAGAAAAAAAAAAAAGATATATATATATTTCAAAAATACCTCACTCAACTGCCTTGTCTGCGTAATAACATTGAGCAAGACTGTCACTCTGAAGACATATTAGCTCATTTAGGTAATTAGTGTGAGCAGCATGTTTCCCTACTTATTCCATTCAATTATAGGGTTCTCACTTTGTCATTACTGGAGTGTCTTAATGTGACTTGTAATTAGTGTAATTACAATCCAATGTTAATTATATCTGCCACTTAGACATAATTTTATATAGTAATGGTCTCTAATCTCAATAACCTTATTATGTTGTTTATTCAAACAGGAATTAAGTCTTCTTTCATGCGTCAAATATGGAGATTACAAAAAAGTACTGCTTGTGTCATTTTGGTAGTTATGACAAGGGAATCTCTGAAATAGCAAAATCATAATTTGAGACAATGTCTGCATGTGCAAACAATTACAGCAGTTCCTCCCTGTTTCCAGAAATATGCCTATGTATCTCCAAATAACTGTGTGCAGAGACAGTTTGAGCCTTGACTTGCTCATGAGTTCTGGGAAGAACTAATGTGTGTACATCTAAAAGAAGCCTATTATGGTGGTTCGGTTTATTAGTATACCAAATGCACTCATTGCTGACCATTTAATGGACCATTGCTCTGAGTAACTAACCATTGTATACAATGTAATAATATCACCTCACATTTGAAGAGCGCATTATCTTTTAAAGTGCTTTTAAATATATTATTTCAGTTAATCCTGAAAACAACTTTGTGGGAGTAGCAATGGCAGGTATCAGATAATTTGAATAGATTGAAAAAAATAAACAACATTGACCATGCTCACTTAGCAAGGGTAGAGCTGCTAATCAAAAGGCAATTTAGCAGAGCAGTTAATAGCATGAGCTCCAGAGTTAGATTTCCAGGTTTTGAATCCCAGCAACTACACTTAGGAGTTCAATGCCCTTGAGCAAGTTATTTAACCCCTCAATCCCTCAGTGTCCTCTTCCGCAGAACAGGAATAACAACAGTATCTACTCCAGAGGGTGGTTACAAGGATTAAATGGGCAATAGAGAAAAAGTCTAAAACAGTTCTTGGCACAAACTAAAAACTAAATAAATGTAGGCTGCTGAAATTGCTGCTCTCAATACCACTTTCATCTCCTGATTTGTAACTGGGAAGTTTTTTCCTATAAACCTCGTCACTTCCTTTTAGTTTTTCTTATGCTAATTACTAATTAAAGATTTGATCTATACACCGCATGGTCTTGTGTACATATAGCATATTCATTTAGAAATAGATAACCCTGCCCCAGTGCTATTTAATAAAGCCAAAATAAAGAATCCTTTAGCCAACTCAGCTGTTAATAGGAAGACTATGATGTTCCTTGGGAAAGGATTCGGTGGGTTAATTGCTCCATGCGAACACCAGTGCTTCACACTTCCTGACATACTCAGAGTGATACCTCCTATATACTCCAGCATTTCACAAATCCTCAGAAACTTAGCAGAGTCAAATGCAATAACATATGCAAAGCATTCCTTGCACTAAGAACGACAAAAATGTTAGTTTTATTTGTTTAATGATTCCTAGTATCTGAATTTTTTTAAAAAGTGGTAAGTCAGAATATTATAATTTACAGAAGTTCCTGTCGAGCTTTTTCATTTCCTTTAAGGTCATGTTCTTTTCCTAATTTGGGGGAAACAAAGAGCTTGCATACCAAAGTTTGAAATGACTTGGCCTCTTTGGACATATGCTCCCTTCTCTGACGAAGCTGGCAAAAATAGGTATTTTCGTAATCTGTTCCGAAATAGACTCCCATAATCTTCTGTAATAAACAAGAAGGTGGTTTTTGCTACTAACTTCTCCTGGTTCAACAAGGAACCAGCAAATCCCCGGATATGGATTTTTAGACCATTTTTAAAGTTCTCAGGTAGGAGGAATATTAGCTCTTGGAGTGTGCTCTAACCCCAGAGAAAAGCTGGGCCTGTTGCAGTTTATAGCAGTATAAACATGACTGGTTGGGAAATCTTTGGAATGTGCACTTCTGCCAGAGAACTGGTCATTAAATATTAACTAGCAGCTCTTCTGACTTTTTGTTTTATTTATAATTATTTACACGCAGTGTTGGGCCATTTTTTGCCGAATAAACAAAAAAACAAAACAAAACAAAACAAACAACAAAAAAAACCAAACACTGAAAGATGTCAATTCATCCACCTTTGAATTCTTCCGGTAACTACAATGACTCAGGTTTAGTTATGAAGCTTCGGTTAAATGTGTGGATGAATTTTTGCTTCCAGACCAAGCCTTTCAAGGAGGCACCAGGTTTTAATGTCCTCAACTGCACAAAGATGACAACCGCTTCAAGCTGCACTTGGGTTGAGTTCACAGGCCCTCCAGCCTGCTGGCCATGCTCCAGTGTAGTCAGCGATGTCCCCCAGACTGCCTACCCTGGTCCCCAGTTTCCTCCACTATTGCCTGGAAGCATTTCTCCAGAGTGTTATCAGTTAGTGGCAATATTCCCACCAAGAATCTCCCATGCAGGCAGCATGAGGCCCTCGTAGGAAATGTCCTTGGTCAGAGGCTTGTGACATACTTCCATTCTTATTCCCAGAACCAGCTAATTTTTTTTTTTAATCTTGAACTGGTCAGTTGGCTACCTTACATCTTATTTTTCCCATCAGAAATTCACTCCCCACCCAGTCACTTTCCAAATATGTTATGAGAATAAAATACAAAATTAAATCATATTTATTGAATACTATATGTTCCTACATATAAATATGAGTTACTAATAATGATAATGACTTCATAGGTGAGGGAATTGACTGAGAAGCCAAAATAATGCTTATTTAAAATGAGGGGAAAAGTTTGCAATTTTTGTATAAGTAGACATTTAAGAACAAATACAGTAGGCCTTTGGAATCAAACAATACTGGATTCAAATCTAGGCTCCAATACTTCCCAACTGTGTGGCCTTGGGCTATTCAACCTCATTAAGACATTATCTCCTTACCTGTAAATGGTGATAATAATAGCATTTGTGAGGGTTATTGTGAGGATTATATGAGATAATGAATTAATGGGTAAATTGTATGATATGTGAATTATATTTCAATAAAGCCATTACATAACAAACAAACAAACAAACAAAAACACAAGAAAAACAAAAGACATTATAAACACCCTGAATCAGGAGTTGACAAAATTAGTAATGGTCCATACTAAGTGAAATGCTGGAACTGCCATGGAAGATGAGATCCAAGGTATGCTACATAAAGCAGACAGCCTCCAGCTAACTTCATTCCATGGGAGAGCTTGTAGGAGTCACCTATTACCAAAGAGCAAGATGCATTGGTAAGAAGGGGTCAGCATTTTTAGAACCACAGTGATGGCTGGTGTCAGCGCCCCCTGCCGGTGAGAGATGCTGCTACAACACAAGGATAGCAACGGGGGTGATGAAAAAAGGAACTGCTAAAAGAAATGTGACAGCACTTATTGATCAGAAACAAGGTGGGCATAATTATTATATTGAGCAGCAAGAAGGGATGCCTGTACTGCAGAAAACTACGGAGAGAGTTCGTAGAATGTACCTAGGACCCAGGTAGACGGGCGGCTCCCAAGGGTATTCATCAAGGATGGGTAATTAAGAGGTTGAGAAGGTCACTCTAATAAAAAGTCTGATACTTTGCCCAGTTTCCAGACCTGAGCTCAAGTCTCTTTACTTCACAATTACAACTCCAGGGCCTAGTATTGGAGCTGGTATATACAGTGCTTGATAAATTAAGTGTTGGATGGATGAAAGTACCTTCCATAAGAAATTATCCAAGAAAGGAGGGAGATGAAGCACATGCTTTGACCCACTATTATTTCTGTACAAAACATAAACAGTATTATATATATTTCAATAACTTATTATAACACAAAAAATTATTTTAAGATTATACAATTCACAAAGATTGATAGAATTGTACAGTACACTTTTTTATCCATCAGTATCCTTGCTCTCCTGTCATCATTGTTTGCATAACTAGATTTAGTCTTTTGCTGCAATGAGAAAAACATTTACTCTCCCCTGGGTATTGCTTATCCTTGGCTTGTGAGCGGTTCACCTTGCTCCTCACTCCAGCCAACTCAGAGAGAAGCATTAGAGCTCAGCATGAAATTTTACCACCCTTCAGTTGGCTAGCTAGGTTTTCATCCACTTTGCAAACCACCAGAGAGCAGAGATCTCATCAGTATTTTACAAGCCTTATTGAATCTTGCCTTATCTCTGTGAGATCCTGCTCTCTCCACCCTTGTCAGATACATAAAATCCAGAAGTACAAAATATACAAAAATCCAAAATTCAACATCACAATATTTCATTGTGCTTTCTTCTTCCCCTGATTTCCTTTTCTCCTACTCCAGTGAGAGTTTTTGGCAGTTATGCCCCTTTCCCCTCAATCAGTCATTCCTCTAGTAAACTCGCGCTTCAGGTCAATAAAAGTGTCGTCTTCTCTCTCTAAATGCTAATTTTTTCCCCTCTATATCTTAAACAGATACAAATACCTACAAATGAAATAGTAAAATAAAATCTTGAAGAAGAGCAGATCTACAGATTTTAATACTGAAAAGTTTATCTGTTAACAATGAGCTAGGAAATTTGCTTTATGTTTATTTGCTTTATAGACTTTGTCAAAACATTAAACAATCAATGATTTTATTGAGCACCTATTGTGTACACTGTATTCTTAAGGTTTAAAGAGTCTCTGAGCTCATAGAATTCACTTACAGTTTCATCCAAGAGCAAAAGTAAACTTAGTGTAGCTCCATATACTGAAAATAAAATTATATCAAGAGTCAGAAACACTGTATTCTTGGTCTTGGCTCCTTAAAAATGGAAGCAAGTCACTTAATTCTGCTGTTTTCCCACACACTAAAAAGAGAGATCATATCTACCCTATTTCACAGAATGACATAATATATAAAATTGTTTTGAAATGTAAAGTACCGTATAGGGTAAATAAAATAGGAACACAAGACACTTTATCACAAAATGCCCATCACTGAGAGAAATAACTGTTTAGGAATTCAGGGTCGGAGAGGTCTTCACAGAGCACGGGGGACTGTTTGAAGCAGGGGGTATTTAGATTGGCAGGCTATTGGCAAGAATAGGAAATAGAGTAAAAAACTGATGTACAAAATGCTCCTTCCCACAAATACGCTATTATTCAGAGAGCAGAATAATTGCGGAAAGTGGAAGCAGAAATAAAGGTTACAAAGGAGAATGAGGGTCAAATGTGGATGGTAAAGTCATATAAGGGACACGCACAGGCACATACACACAAATATATAACACAGGACAAATGTGAGAATAGACAAATAAGCAAAATGAGAAGAACCATCATCTGCAATCTTACTCTGCAGCACAAACCTCCAGTAATTTTGGCTTACATCTTTCTAGGCATGTTCCTTGTTTATTTAAAACACTTGTTCCATGATACTTGATTTCCTGTTTGAATCTTGAGCATGTTGTGATATCTGGAGAGTAGACAGTAGACACAGAATAAATGTATGCTGGACTGAATTGAAGCTTTCTGACTCATTCCTGCATGAAGTTTGGTAAAAGATTTTTATTTTCCTCTCTTTAAAATTGAAGTTAGGAAATTACTTGATTTTTCCCTTAGGGTTTATTTCACTAAGTTAAAATCATCAGAAGTAACATCAACTTTGCATTTATCAATTCTCCTTCTGATTTTATTGATGCTGTGGTTGGTATCCAGTCACCTGTCTTGACTTTGAATAGCTATATTTGGTTCCATTCCAATTTTTCTAAAGCACAAGTTGTTTCCTAATTGATCAGGGAAATTAGGTAGCTACAAGTCAATTCCTTGCGTGGGCAGAAATCTAATGGGCATTTTCTTATTTTTCTTATTTCTAATTAAACAAACATGTAGTTAGCATTTTTGGAAAATTTATAAAGCCTAGTGAAAAAGTTAAAATTGTTTATAATTATATAACCCAGACATAACCACAGTAACAAACATAAGTGGAATAAAATGCATTTTAGATTTGAAAAACTACATACTGACACACACTATGAGAGATGTTTTTCTCTCAAGGCAATAGCAGTATGGTCAGTGGATTCAAAATTAAAGCATGAGGTTGAAGATAGATAGATATGCAGATAGATCGATCGATCGATCGATAGATAGATGATAGATCGATCTTCAGTCCTTGTCCCAGAATATGAAACACAATATTCTGAAAGTCCCCAGGTCTTTACCTATTTGTCCGGTAGGTGCATCCAGACTAGCCTTTACATTAGAAAGGAATCAGAAAACAACTACTTGGAAAAGGTACTAAATAAGAATGGCTTATTCTTTCCATGGTGTTTGAATTTCTTGAAGTCAGCTATGAAAAATGCAAAGAATTACCCATTCAAAATGGTCCTCTAATTTCAGGTATGATGAAAAGATAGTGAGAAACAGCTCACCATTCAAGCAGCTGCCTCTTCTTTCAACCACAAAACTGACCACACACACACACACACACAAATGCATTCCATTTCAGACAGACTCCAGAATAATCAGGCATCACTAGAACCAATTAAGAATTCTGCTTTCATTTTTACACTTGACCAGAATCAATCCTATGGTGGCTCAAGACACAGTTCTCTGTGTATCATATTTCACAAATCTTTTTTATATAGATTAAATAAAATGAAAATGAATATGAGGGGCATTCTATAAGACTAAAGAAATAATAAAATAAAAACCCAGCATTTTAGAAATATTTAGAGGGGGCAACAACAGTGTTTTCCTAATGAGATTCATGGGCTGGTTGTATACTTACGTATGTAAGAATGTATGTAGATACATCAGTGTATGCACACATATATAACAGCTTAAACTGTTCCCTTACCAACTGATAGACTGGTCCCTTTTCCACACTGTGACTACCTTGTAGTCGATGCTGATTTACTTTCTGTGGTAATCTAAGTATAAGTATATATTACCTCATCATCCTTGAGAAGCAATAGGTCAGTGAAAATATTCCCAATCCACCACTCTCTAAGGATGCTCGCACTCCTTAAGTAAGGAAAACAGTATAAATAATAACAATATCTAATGTCTTAATCCTTCTGTGCTGTGTTCAGTAAATGTTATCTCTTTTAATTCTTCCAGCAACAGTAGTAGCAGATAATAATATCCTTACTTTACAGATGGCAAGACTAGAGATCAGACCTCTTAGGTAACATGGATAGGGTCACAAAGCTGGAAGTGGTGGAACAAAGATTGAAATGCATGAGCTCCTACACCCGAGTTCTTAACTGCTATGCAGACTTGCCTCTGTTGACAAGACAAGGCAAACAAATCTCAATTATGAACTATCCCTGAGCAACTTAGATGGCCACTACCTAAAAATAATCAAACTGCTTTTTAAAATCTGAAAGAAAAATAAATAAATAAATAAATAAATAAATAAATAAATAAATAAATCACCTTCTGCTGTGATAGGAAGAACTACATTTTGCTCACAACCATTGTATTTACTTTTTGGCTAAATTCAGTAACCAGAATTATACACAGGAAATACGTTAACTGACTAGGTCTCCAAATGAATCAATGGTTTTCAAACTTGAGACCTTATGAGATATGGCTCAATAAAAATTTCACTGATCCTTTCCTTCCTTCCTTCAGCCAGCTCAAAAAAAAAATATATATAGAAAGATATATTTATATATATATATAGATATATATAACTATAAAATATATAAAATATCTATATCTATATATAATATTATTTAGAAGCAGACACTGTTAATTACCTAGGCTTCACCAATAAACAAATCAAGGTCTCTGCTCTTAGGATTGTACTCTATTGGGGAAGACAAAAAAAGTAAAAAGCAATTTCAATGGTCTATAACAAGGTATGACAAGTGCTAAATGTAGATAGTAAGCCCAAAATTTAGGAGAGATCGTGATCCAGGCATTTGGTAGGAAAGATCATAAAGGAATTTATGTAGGAGGTCATTTCTAACCTAAGACCTAAAGATAACGACAAGTTAACTAGTTGATGTGCAAATATAAATACAGATAAAGAAATCAGAGATGATGGCAACCACATGAAAACATTCAACAGAAAACCAGCTAACTGTATGAACAAGCAATCTACAGAAAAAGAAATACGGACAACAAACATTTAAAAGAAATGCTTCCCCTGACTCATATTTTAAAAAACATAAATAAAAACAGGTATATAACCTTATTTCACTCATCAGATCAGCAAAATGTAGAATTTGATGACAATGATGGCAAGCTCATTAATTCTGAGCAGGAATTTGAAACTTTCAGGAATGCAACAAGGCAATAGTTATGAAAACTATAAATTAAAAATGAAGGTATCCTGCAGTCTCTTAGGAAGTTAATGCCACAGCTACACTCACAAGGATTTGTTCAGATATATATTCAAAAATGTTCATTAAAACATGTTTGTAATAGCTGAAAATGAATGACAAAAATGCTTATCAATCTGATTCTGGTTAAATAAGCACTGGCAAGTCCACTTATTATGGGCTGAATTGTGTCCTCCCTCAGAATTCGTGTATTTAAGCTCTAACCTTCAGTACTTTAGAGTGTGACTGGAAACTTTAAAGTGGTAATTAAGTTAAAATGGAGTCCTTAGGGTGAGCCCTGATCCAATATGACTGGTGTCCTCATAGAAAGAAATCAGGACACAGAAAACACAGACAGAGGAACAACCCCATGAGGACATAGCAAGAAAGCAGTCATTTGCAAGTCAAGGAGAGAGACTTCTGCCAACACAGGTTAGAATTACCAAAACAAATTAGAGGAAGGGCACCCATGGAGCTGAGGCCTAGAGCTTTGAGGAAAAAGCATCTCTGGAATGATACTGGTGCTTCTGAGCTAGGAGGGAGAAATCTGTGCATCAGAGACCCAAAACAAGGGCTAACTTACCCATTAAGCAATGTAGACACAGTGCCTAGACCCAAAACAATTTTATGGGCTCATGAGAATATTTTGATTTGTTTTAAAATCAAAAGAAGAATAAACTTCAAGGTCAAAGTAAACATTTTTTATAATAATATTAATATATTTGTCTTTATACTAATGCCATCATAAAATGTAGTTTTTAAAATTCTATTACGGATGAGGAGCTCACAAAGGCCTACATGCTCAGGGCCCATGGAAGTCGTACTGTGGCCCCACCCAGATTTCTAAGAAGTGGCTAAGGTGGTACTTGTGTTTCTGAGGGACCCTGAAGGAGTGGATTCTGGGTGTGTTAGAAAACTGAAAATTAGTATCAATCATTGCTACTGGGGTTAACTGCTATTTTCAGGAGGGAGAAGTGAGGCTGGAGTGAGAGATGGAACAGAAAGCAAATAGGACTAGGAATTGAAGGAAATGGGAATAGAAAGAAAACAGGGAGGACACTCTCCATCCTCCAGCCTTCCATTCTTCTACTGCCCCTATTGGCAGAGATGAATGGAAAGTGGGGGACAGAGCAGGGTAGCACATGGAAACATGGTTTACAGAGTTGCAGAAGGGCAGGGCTGGAACCGACAGTTAATAACTTAATTTTTGGCACATTCTCATAACAGAGTAATACACAGCTGTTAAAAAGAATGAGATGATTCTGTGTGTGTTAATATAAACAATATCCAAAATATACTATGACATATTAAATCTAGACGAAGAATAGTAGATAATAGGACAGGATAATACATTAAGGTAAATACAGATAGATAATTAATTAGATAGATATACCTGTTTCTCACCCCTGAAGGAACTCAACAAAACATTAAGTGTAGTTAAATTTAAGGAGTTTGATTAGGCTGAGAGTTGGAGACTTTCATTTTTATTTGATGGTTTTCTGTATCACGGAAATTTTGTCAATTTGAACTTGTAGCTTTTTTAGTGTGCTTTAATACCAACAGAAGTTATTTGGATAGTAGGATTATATTCCTTTTTTATTTCCTTTCAAATCATCTGTATTAAAAATTAATAACTACTGTTTAAACACAATGAGATTACAGTTCTAAAAAGCATATTTAAGAATCTTTCAAAGAAATACCTCTATTTTGTATTTTCTCATTTCATCTCCCATCACTCTTCTTTTTGTATTCTGCTCCAATAAAATTGAACTCCTTTAATTTCTAAAATATGCCTCTCTCTCCTCCCACCAGTCTCTTCTTCAGCTAACTTTGGCTTATCCTCTAGCTTTCAAGTTAGTGCCACTTTCTCAGAAATACCTTCCATGATTTCTAGTTTAGGTTGTTTCTAGTTAGGTTGTTGTATGTCTTCAAAGCTCCCTGAACTTTTTTCTTGTAACACTCACTACACTTCTGTTTTCCACTATTTGTTTAACAATTTATTTTTATTTTTATTTTTTGGTAGTAGGCTATAAGAAGCACTATGACAGCAGTAGCTGTATCTCTCTGGTTCAGCTAGTAAATTGCCTGGCTCTCAATATATAATGGGGTGGGTTATGGATAGAAGGATGGTTGGATGGATGGATGGATGGATGGATAAATAAACACCCTTAAGTTGTTTATCACTTAGTTAAGAACTTACATAGTTGTTTAAGGACTAAAGAAAAATGTCTTCAGTACTATGAAATTATGTTAGCTTTAGGGTTAAAGTAATTATAATAAATTACATATAAATGGATAAGGATAATTAACTGTCTTGAAATCAACTTAGGGAAACGGGAACCTTGTTAAAAGCTGAGTTTTATGAAAATTCAAACAAAGTGACTAGTGAATATAGAAACTCAGAAACATTTACAAATACAGTGCAGATTTTTCAAACCTGTAATCCAGCTGAAGAAAGAATGAATCTAAGTTTAAAAGTGGTCTCCAAGGATGTGAGAGGGGGAAAAAAATGAGTGAGTTTAAAAAGAAGGATATCTGGGGGTGCCTGGGTGGCTTAGTTGTTAAGCGTCTGCCTTCGGCTCAGGGCATGATCCCGGAGTTCTGGAATCGAGCCCCACGTCAGGCTCTTCTGCTGGGAGCCTGCTTCTTCCTCTCCCACTCCCCCTGCTTGTGTTCCCTCTCTTGCTGGCTGTCTCTCTCTCTGTCAAATAAATAAATAAAGTCTTTAAAAAAAAAAAAAAAAGAAGGATATCTGTATTCTGTATTTACCCAGAACTATCTAAGGGAGAACATGTAGAAAGCAGACTCATGCTCAGATTGTACCAGGTCAAGGGGTAAGGATGGTTTACAAGGCTTTTTACTTTAAATGAGTTATCCTTTAATATAACTACATTTATTTTACTGTAGGTTACAATATTTTGATTACAGAGTTCATTTCCCAGACCCACAACACCAGAAATATTATATCCTGCAAAGAAGACATAGATTAATCATTAGAAAGACATATTCACTATTGTCTTTTAACCTATAGAAAAGCCTAATTTATGCACCAATTTATTATAATATTAGATAGTATGAATCAGTTCCCAAAACTTGACCAACTTTAGGTATATTAACCAAATTTTGTTTCTGTTGTATAAAACTGAGACCCAAACTCCAGTTCTTGCTTTCTAGTATGTTCTACCTGAAAAATGAGCCATACTACCTCCTTAAATTCCATATAATTAAAAAAAATCTATTTAATATATACTATTTTCCAATTAGTATGCTAGAAACTAGGAGAAACATAGACGAAAAAGAGATGAAAAGTCCTTGAAAACTTTACAATCTAGTTGGGAACATAGGCATGTAAACACATTGTATAATGAAAAATAAGAAAGAAATGTATCTTGAACTCTTGGAGAGCAGAAATGAGTCTACATCAACCCAGTTGGGGTTAAGGAAGGTTTCCTGAAGAAGAGAATAGTTGAATTAACACTAAAATGATGTAGGTATTGAAATTATCCAATAAAGAACTTAAAGTGGCTATTATAATGATGCTCATTGAAGTAAAGGAAAATATGCCCATAATGAGAAAAGAGATAAGATATATCTTCAAAGAAAAATAATATATATGAAAGGATCAAATGGAAAACTTTGAGCTAAAAAAGAAAATACCTGAAATAAAAATGTAAATCAGTGGGTTTACGAACAGATTAGAGACAACAGAGCAAAGAGTCAATGAACCTGAACATAGATTAATAGTTACCCGATCTGAAGAAGAGACAAAAAGGTTTTACTTTTGTTTTTGTTTTTTTGATGAACAGAACCTAGTTACCTATGGGACAAAATCAAACAGTCTGACATATAGGTAATTGGAGTTTGTCTTGTGGAAAAAGGAAGGAAAAAAAACAGAAAAATATTTGAAGAGATAAAGGTCCCAAATTTCTCAAACCTGGTGGAAAAGTGAAACTTACAGATTCTAAAGCCAAACATAATAAATTTGAAGAAAATCTCCCAAGGCACATAATAGTCCAATTTCTGAAATCCAACGGTAAATATACAAATACACACACACACACACACACACACACACACACACACACACACATATTCATGGTGGTTAAACTGGCAAATTATCAAAGGAGTTAGAGTATAATTGAGGTAAGGACTAAAAAGTTCCTTTTGGAACAGGCAATGTAAGATTCCAGAGAGGCCTTATTGAGAGAAATCTCATGGCAGAGAAAGAGTAAGAAGTCAGATTCTTTCCTAAAAGAGGCACATACAGTAAATGAAAGTAGAATTATATAAGCACCCTAATTATAAACTTAGAGGAGAGATTGCAGAAGGGCTCCTTTTAAAAGCCTCCACCTGTAACACTCTTCTATGCATCTCTTATACATAAACATATTTCTGAAATGCAATAGTCGCAACTGAGCATAAAGGTGATGTCCATTACCTGGACTCCAACAAAGAAACAAAAGTGATTCACTGTGATATGTTACCCAAAACTTAGATCAGAAAAAGCAAAGTTCTTACAGTGCCGTGAGTGAGGTTATGAAGAAATTAGCAGTGAAGAGGAAACTCTCATTGTCCCTTATCACTGTTTTAATGGCCCAGGGTTTTCCTCATCCAACAATTGTGGGGGAATTCACATTTATTGACCTCACCTTTATATTAATGAAAAATATCTTATAGGAAGATGGTCAGTGGAGATAAAATAGCTAGAGATCTAAGCTTTATATTGCTGTAGCTGACACTTTCGATTGTAATGAAAATCCTATTTGGTGGTTTAAGCAGAAATACAGCTCCACTATTTCCTTTTTATTTTTTCATATCAAAAGATAATAACATATTAAGGATATTTTGAGAGACCAAAGGGGATTAAGAGGTACCAACTTCCAGTTATAAAATAAATAAGTCATATAGATGAAAGGTACAGCATAAGAAATATAGTCAATAATATTGTAATAACATAAAAAATATATTTTGAAAGAACAAAGACTTAATTTGTAAAACTCTTGTAGACTAGACTAGACTAAGCTAGTTGTTTAGTTATAGAATATAATACTATGAAAGATAGTGAGAGGAATAGAATAGTTAATATTTCAACCAATGTCTAACACACACTATACATACTCTGATTATCATTAATGATGAAAGAATTAAAGTAAATGCAAATACCATTGGCCCTTGAACAAAATGGGTTTGAACTGTATGGGTCCACTTATATGTGGATTTTTTTTGGTAGTTACAGAATAGCGTTTTCTCTTCCTTATGATTTTCTTAATAACACTTTCTTTTCTTTAGCTTACTTTATTGTAAAAATACAGTACATATAATATACAAAATATGTGTTCATTGACCATTTATATTACCGGTAAAGCTTATAGTCAACAGTAAGCTGTTAGTAGTTAAGTTTTTGGTTAGTCCAAAATTATGTGTGAATTTTCAACCATGGAGGATGGTGCCCTTAATCCCCATGATGTTCAAGGTTCAACTGTATATTAAAAGTTGTCAAACTGTCAAAACTTCTACCGGCTCAAAACTTAACTTCATTGCATACACCAAATATTGAGTTAGAAATTATAGAGCTGACCGTTACTATGTATATCATCTCAAACTAATTTTTACTCCTTTTCTCAATCTCTTAAAGGTTTTGCACTCCAATATTCAACTATTTTTATAAAATCGCCATATGTTTTTAATGTAACATTTATATTTCAAAGGCAGAAAAACTGATGTATAACAAAGGTCGAAGGGATTGTCCTTAGAAAACAAATATTCAAAGAATTAGCAAAAATGAATTAGAAGACAAATCTAAAAGTAATTAAACCTAATTGCGGTATGATAGAGCTGCACACTGATAAACCCAGACCACTTTTTTAAAAGCGTGGACTGAGCATGAATGAGTCTTATTTAGAAAAGTAGGATGAGGAAATAGTATTTTATACTTTAATCAGAGATATTTTATGACTCATTTTATTTACTAAATAACTCATACTTTGGGGCTCAGATATATAGGGAGAGGAAGAAGCAGGCTCCTAGCGGAGGAGCCCGATGTGGGGCTCGATTACAGAATGCTGGGATCACGCCCTGAGCCGAAGGCAGACGCTTAATGACTGTGCCACCCAGGCACCCCCACATAACTGTTCTTTAAATTTTAATGATTTATGGCCATGGATAAATTTCACCTGGCAAAATAATAACAGATTCATTGATTAAATGGCCCTAGCTACATTCAGAGTGGGTCTGTATAGCAATAAAAAAGCCCTGGTAAATAATAACACCAATGGTTATGCTACCTTTTTTTAAAAAAAAATTAGATGACCTTTCCAAAACAATATCCAAGTTAGTTCTCAATTATTTTAATAATGATCAATCAATGAAAAAATACTCCAAATTTGTTGGGATTCTTATTCATATTTCACTATCCAAGATTTCAGAAGGTCTTTTGATGCCCCATAATGGTTTCAGTCAAAGATAAGGTAAAGCAGGAGGCTTATTATATCTGTCTGAGTCCAATTAGGAAATAGAAATCTCACAGCAGTTTCAACAGGGAAATTTTTTAAAAAGATTTATTTATTTATTTGAGAGAGAGGGAGACAGAAAGAGCACAAGCAGAGGGAGGAGTAAGGGGAGGGGAAAAGGAAGAGGGAGAAGCAGGCTCTCCGCTGAGCTGGGATCCTGATGTGGGGCTCGATCCCAGGCCTCTGAGGTCATGACTTGAGCTGAAGGTAGACACTTAACCTACCGAGCCACCCAGGCACCCCTCAATAGGGAAATTTAAAATAAAGAATTAATAACAGGAGAGTAGAGTAGAGTAATAAGGAATTGACTAGGAATAGTTAAAAAGTAGAGGAATAGCAGATGTAGGAAGAAGATACTACCTGTAATGCTGAGATAGAATGTCCCAGGAAGGGCTAATTATCCTATGCCTGCCAGACCAGGGCTGAGATCAAGACCTTGTTGGAACAGGCTCAGCCAGCTCTCTGGATGGTGGGGAACTTGCTGAAGAGCCCTGCTGGTGGGCCTTGCTGGAAATCTGCCTTGTGAATGGTCAGGGAAAGGAAGCCATGGTCAGGGAGGTGCTGCACCTCAGAACTTGATGTGAAGTCACAGAAGAGCCACCGGGAGAGGTCATCCAAAGGGAGGTACTTCACCAGCAGCACTCCAACATGGTTGCACTGGAACAGTACTAGGGAAAGCCGCCGAGCACTAGGCTCTGCTGGTCGCCCCATGCTGCAGGGACAAAGATCTGGAGAAGCCACAGTCTGCAGGAGCCAGCACCGGAGAAAAAGTGCTCTATATGTTGGAGAAAGCTACACTTTGCAGGAGGCAAACACTAGAGAAACTGCATTCTGCAGGAGCAGAGCATTAGGTAAAGTTGAATGTTGAAAGAAGTTGGCCAGTAAGGAACACTGGAACAAAAAAAAAAAAAATCCTTCTGCCTCCACTGCCCCTTAGCCCCTCCAAATGGCAAGGCTTAATATCATGCCATCTGATTAAAAAAAAAAATATTTACAAAGTCTACGTCTATGATCACATAGCAGTCAAAGAAGGATAGATTTAGGGCTGAGAGTAAATTGAAACCTGGCATACTTGTTTTCATAACCTAATTAGATTTTTTCTTTTACGCTTTAACACTCAAACCAAGACTTATTTCATTATCTGGCTAATAATGGAACGTATGAAAAGTGATATTTTTTTCTCGAAGAGATTTCCTTATTCCTTCTTGATTGGTTAGTGTTCTCGCAGAAGAACTAAGCCACCCAACATGCATGTTGACGTGTCACAGGATGCAACCAATTTCCAAAGAACAGAACCCTGTCACAGTTCAGCCCCAAGATTTGCATGATGAGTGCTGAATGACCAGAGGCATTCCAACTAGGTTTATTTGCCCATCCTTCTCCAGGTTTTCCAGATACTGAGTACTCAGTAGCCACTACTAATAGAACTGCTCTTTACTGGATACAACATATTTTCACATTGGAACAATATTGTTGTTTTTATTATTATTATTTTCTCAAATTTCAGCTGTAGACACTGTAGCTTAATGCCTTAATGGAAGTAAAAAAACCAATAAGAGCCAGAGTTGAAATTCAAAACAAAGTTATATATTTAAAAAATTAGGGCTTTTTCTAAGACATTAGTTTGCCTTCAGATTAGTACTTCCAGATAATAAAGAAACAAAGAAACTAAAATGACTAAAAATTTGTGAAATCGGGTCTATCAGAAGTTTCCAAATAAACTGCAATCGCCCCTAAGGAAGACAAACACTTGAGTATATGAAAGTTGGTTGAAGGTGTGAACAATAATTTTCCAATTCTGTTTTGGAAAAAAAGCAAGAAAATTCTGAGAGTTTTAATAGTGACTCAAGTAACTCAGGAAGAAGACAGACTTGACTAACATATTTCACTTCAGGTAGGATTCACTAGTTCCACTGAAAATTTCACTTCACAGAATATGATGAGTTACCAAACTGACTTCGGTTGATGTAGATTTATACTGAAAATGGTTTTCAAAACGTGCTTTTCAAAAAATGAGTTAGTTGAAATTAGCCTAATGAGCAATATTAGGAGGGGCAATTTCATCTCATTGCTGTCATCATTGAAATGACAAGATTAGAAAAAGGACCTGAAAATATTAACAAAGATGCTTTTGGAATATTTTTTCCAATAATATGCTAAAGAAACACTTGTAAAGAAAGAAAATAAAGTTGCAGTTAACCAGTGAATTGATAACTTTTGTGAAAAACCTAAGTGGAGCCATTTTAAAATGGAGCCTGAGCAGCCTTTTCAGAGGAACCACCTTCCATGTCCTGTTTTCTGAATATTTGAAAAGGGCCAAACTGCTAACATTCCAAGAAGTCAGCAAAAACAAGACTATCCTGTTTGAAAAGACTGATAAAATGAACTTGTGCTTAGTGACCGCTATGCCAGACCAATCAATGAATTATTTTTTTTAATGTTTTTTATTACATTATGTTAGTCACCATACAGTACATCCCTGGTTTCTGATGCAAGGTTCGATGATTCATTAGTTGTGTATAACACCCAGTGCACCATGCAATATGTGCCCTCCTTACAATCAATGAATTATATAAACCGAACCCTGCTTGTCAGCACCAATGAACTTTTCTTAAAGATAACTTACCTAATTTTCCTTTTATTTCACCATAAAAACCCTGAGTCTACCTCCTGAAATTGGAACACTATTCAGGTTTCTACCCAAATCTGTGGACCCCAAATTGCAATTCCTTGATCCCAAATAAACGTTTTGCCTCTTGAAGTGGTTTTTTTTGTTTTTAGGTTGATACTCCCTTAATAATTCTGTGATGATTTAAATGACAAAAGAAAATAAATGTGAGTGTCAGTAAAAGTAATTAAAAGTATGTTATATTTACCAAGCACTAGCGTGACTTGCATGTCTACCATGTAGTAATTGACCTAATTCATCATCCCATTTTGACTTGACACTCAGGTTCTAACCTCTGTAAATTTTGACTCTAAGCAGAAGATGCAGAGCCAGATTTGCTAGAGTGATGTCAGAGTTCACCATCCAGGGTCTCTCAGCCTTGTTCAATCAGCATTTACCCCTGGACAAAGCCTGACACCCCTCAAATCATCATATGAGGTTATATTCCATCAGTGCTCCCGTAATCCCAGGGCAAGAGAGCCCTTATTAAAATTGGGGACAAATGCTCGGTGTGTTTGAGCTAATGAGGTACTGACTTCTAGCCTATGAGAATTGACTGTCATAATGTACCCATCAGAATGCCCTGAACACAATATTTTAGAGGAAGGCAGGGTAAATTGGATTCTTAATGGCGCATTTAACAGAAGTCAGTCAATAGAGGTTAACATAATTCTCAGTATGCACTTTTAAATTGCAAACAGTTTTAGAGTGACCATTTCCATAACAGACTGGACTGACACACCACACAATGGGCTTTTGGCCTTCCTAGCAGATGGGCCTCCTTTGGTTTAGGTCCTGAATACAGCATTAGTTGAAAACGCATTCAGTTCAGAATAGAATGGCTTTTTTTGTGGAAGAGCTGGCTTATTGTTTGATTCAGACAAAGAACCCTTTATCTGGTGAGTGACTTGTCATCTTATGTCGATGTTAGCTATGTAAAGAATGACTTTTCATTAAAGCAAGTTTAGCATATTTGCAATTGTCTTGGTCAGATGGGAAAGTTTCTGGCTGAAATAGTAGAATTATATCCTGTGGTTTATGCAATCCACAGATTGATTCTATGTGGGAAAGCAAAAATACTAATAATAACAAAAGAGATTTTTTTTTCTCTTGGTTCCACAGAATAGCTGTGCCAAGCAGCAATTTTTAGACATCCTGAAGAAAATCCACTACCTGTACAAGTGGCAGAATTCACTAAGTTATATGGGGACTGAATATATTTACCTCCTTCTCCAGACAAGATTATGGTCTCAAATTCCCGAATTTGGCTCACTATGGATTAGAAATGTCATTGTTACTTCATCCAGCTTCTTGAGTTTTTGTATAAACTGTTAGGCATGTAATCCTCATTAAGCCCTCCAAAGCTGCTTCCATCCTTTAACTGTGAACTTCCTCCTGGCAAATAAACTTCATATCATTCCCCTACATTCCAGACTATTTTGTATGCAGAGTTCCTGTGTTGCCTAATTCTCTCCTGTTCACTACTAACAGTACGATATCTCTCTGCTGGCCAACAACTTCTGAAGCTGAACAAATAAATTGGAGAGTGTCTGACATGTGGTGGTAGAGCCTCCTGGGCAAAAATGATAACTTTCCTGAGCACAACAGTAATACACCCCGACCTTTGAGAATCCTACAAAACTCTCGGTATTCCATGTCCTCTACGTGCTCCTTCACCACTGGTCTGCTAACATGGGGGAATCAGGGCAACCGTTATAAACCTCTCTTGGATTTGGCCAATGTGACCATTTTGCAATGTTCTACCTTGCTAAGTGGCCTCACTAAGGGCTAATGGGATGCAAAAAGGACCTACAGAACCATTTTGAAAACATGCATCTCCTTTATCTTTTGTCTGTGGGGGCCAAGGGCCTGGAGATGACCTTGATCCTTCCCAGGGACCTCAAGGACCTCCATCCTCCCAAGCAGCACACATAGCCATTGGTAATCTATTATACATGGCTCATACACCATATATTTCACACAGACATCATCTTAGACATCAGAACACCAGAAGTCACGGGGCAGTAAAAAAGAAATATGGTTGGGGAATATGGCATGTTTTGGTATGATTTCTCCTTGGATTTGTCTTTATGGTTTACCTGTGCTTTTTGAGCCGATCTTAACAAAATCATAATTTTGTTTGTTTTTACACTCTCACAGAACAACCAGAATGTTGCATACTTTATATAACAAATTTTGTAATTTTTAAATATTTCCTATTTTATATCATTCCAGTTCCCTTTTTTCTCCCTCCTCTGATGTTTAATGCTATGTTTGGTATTTATGATAAGATACACATTATAGCATATGAATCATATTGTAATATGGTATGGCCACATTCTTCTTGTGTCCTTCCATTCATCAGGACTAAGCCACTGGCTAGGATCAATCCCCTGTCCCAGATATAGAAAGAGGTTCTGAAGAAGACAAATTCTAGACTTTTTCCTCTGTTCCTTTTAATATTTACCTATAATGATGTCCCACTCTCATATTGTGATCACAAGCTCAATATACCAACTCATACACTCGAAGATATTTTTCTCACCCGAAGTGCCTCAGTGACTTTAACTCAGTGCCTAGTTAAAGTATACCTAGCTCCAGCGAAAAAGTCCTTAAAGAAGTACAACTTTGAAGTGAATACCAGCATCTATTACTAAGGTTGAATACCGGAGAAAGTTGAAGTTGTTTCTTAGATCTCTGGATTAAGCTATTTATGAATCTACTGATGCTCGCTCTAATGCATAACTGATGCATATTTGTTTTTATCTTCCATAAATTTCTTCCATCTCCATGGCAAGAATTTTCACTCCTTGTGTTAATCACCAAATAGTTATAAACTGCAATTGACTACTTTCAAACATAGCCCTTTAACCAGGACAGACTGAACTGCTTAGGCATTTCAAACTCTGTTTCCTCTAATTCAGTAGTTCTCAAATTGAGTACTCATCAGAATCACCTGGACAGCTTGTTAAAACACAAAATTTGGGGTTCTACTCCTAGCGTTTCTAACTCAGGAGTTCTCGGGTAGGACCCCAGAATTTACAGTTCTAGCAAGTTCTTGGGTGATGATGATATTGGTTTAAGATTCAAAATCTGTGAACCATTGGTTGAGGATGTAAGCAACAGAGGGTTAAGAGCAAAGAATTTAGTGATATTATATTTGGTATGCACAAATTCCAACAACTGTGATAAATTTTGCATAGCTTAGTGATTTACTTGACTGACAAACATAAACCACATATTATATTTAAATTTCATTGTTAACTAAAATTATAAATTATACATTTTTCTGGGTAGTCTTAAATCTCTGTACACAAGTTCACAAGAAAACCATTAGACATTTCTTCATATTGTTCTTTAGGGTACTCTCTATAAGGTGAACATTTTATTTTCAAATGCCTTGTGTTCTGTTTGAATTTGCCAACATAAGGTTTTTTTTTTTACGTTATAAAGAATTCTGGTTACATGGGTGATTGTGCAATCATTTGGAAATGATGACCTGTTTTTATCCTAGCTGTCAGCTATAATACTCTTAAGATAACACAGGATCCTAAAAGGGAAAGAGACTGAAGGCAATTGGGCAATCAGTTACTCATCCTTGCACACTCTATCCCACTCTGAAATTGTCCATCCAGACATTTTCCTCTCACACATCTCTCAAAAGGCTGTTCCTTCTTCTACTTATCAATTCAATACCTTCTTGATGTTTTGCAAAATTCTTATCCCGGTGTTCATAATATCATGCCCCTCAAATGTGATCTAAAACTCATGAAGTAATTGCTACAAAGTTCCCCTTCCCTCCACAGAAGGAAAGTAGAATTAGAGCTTTAAATACTTTACCCTTTGGTGAAAGCAGCTGTTGGCAAAAGGGAAATTTCAACTAGAATGACTTTCATTCTGCCATAAAATGGATGAAGGAAAAATCTCATTTCATTTTCCAGTTAATTATCACTTCTTTAGGATATCATTGATCAAATAAGATGCCAAGTTGGGGTCATATTAAAACTTAAAAAAAAAAAAAGCCAGCCTTCATAATTCATACAGTTATGTTGGAAGAATATGCGAAGTTATCACATACCTTGTAGTAAGAAACTACTACGATCTGCCTTTGTGCAGGTGCGTGGTTAAAATATGCAGCATCCATGTTAATCAATCTTTATTTGGGGACATTTAAAGACAGACATTTTATTGCAGAAAACTCAGAAAATATAGAAAAGCACAGAGAGGAAAAATATAAATTATCCATTAACTCCACTCAGACAGTAACCTGCCCTTTAAATAAGGATATAAAAAGAATTAGGCTAAAGAGTCCAGAAAACAGTATTTCATTGGAGAAAGTTGCTGAATTCCAGGTTATTTCCCTGCTGGAGGAAAAGAAAAGAGATGTTCCCTTCTATCTCAAGAAGTGAGAGAGCTTTGAAAGGACTTATAGTATCTGCTGTGTATTTCCTGGGATATGAATTCGCATAGAGACTGGCGTTTGAAGCCCACCTGAGAAGAATAAATGCCAAAGTCTGTGGCCGGAAGTCAAAAGAGCAGCAGTGAAAGCAATTACACTCCTCTATGTAGTGTGAAAAATTGCATGGCGTCCTCCGCAGCCTAACTGGATAATGCAGAAGGGAATTGGGTTAGAAATCTCTCCAAGAAATAGCAATTAGAGGTTGTGGGATGTACCATCAAGGGCAGGAGCTGGGGGGTAGTGCTGTGCCCATGTCAGAGAATTCACTACCCAGAGAGCCCCAGGGTTAACATCGAAAGAACACCAAACAACCTTTAAAAAAGAGACTATGTGGAATATCCACCAATCCCAGAGCACGTCAATGCCAAGTCATAAAAATACCTGTAGAGTAACAACCTCCCTGCTCCTTACTCCTGTCTGCCCCACTCTCCTGGAAGAGTTTGAGAAGCCATGGCTAAGGAAATGGGAGGAGAAGAAGAGATTGCTGGAGGAGACGACAGTGATGGCACCTATTTCCCACCAAAAGTCTCTAGACTCAGCAGGGGAGGAGAAGCATCTTTAAGTCTAAATGTAGGTCAGAGTTTTGACTGTGGAAATGGTCATTTCAGTTATTAAAATTAGAGTGGAGCTAAAAGCGACTAAAGGATTTTTTGTTATCAGAATGTGACCATAAAAATCATGGACTGTCCCTGGATCTCACCCAAGGGATGGGGGAAAACTAGCTTACACAGAGAAAAAGGAAAAATGTGTTTTCTCTTAATCCTTTTGGAGTCTTGTTCTTTTAGTATAACGGTAATACATTATATTCTAATACATGGTTGTGCCAAAATGTATTTAACTTATCTTTCAACTTGTTTCTAGTTTATCATCATTTCTTAAAAGTCACCATAACTTACACACTATTTCTTTTCTCTTCTTAATTTTAATGTTTTATCACACTGGTAGTCAATAAACTCTTCTTTAAAAAAATATTAAAAATTTATTTGAACAGTGCCTGAAACATAAACATGGGTGATCGATGAAGATATTATGTGTATATGAATGAACAAAAGCTCATTTCTTCCTGTTTTTTCACCATCCGAAAAAAATAACAAAATTCTTTCTTCATTACCTAATTTTAAAATAAGCACCGAGTTACTCTTCCTCATTTTTACAGCTTTTTCATTTAACTCTTTTATAAAAATTAAGGTACAAAGTATTTTTTATGGACTCTAGAAGTATCAGTGCTCTGTCATAGTTTTGAGATGAGATGACACAGGTAGAATCTTTCTGTACTAAAAGATAACTTTAAAAAATCCAAAATAGGAGTGGACTAAGGGGTCAAACAGTTAAGAGAGTAGGAACAGATTAGCAGCACTAGTTTCTACACTAAACTAGATGAGGGGTCATGCCACATTGAGATGCTTAGATAACTGTTATGAGAAATTCTGCACAGTTTGAGCAAAGCAAGTACTTACGATCTTGGATTATTCCAGACTCACAGAGCTAGTAAGCACAAAGCAGGAGATGAGTCATGGGAGTTAGAGTGAGAGTTTGTAGTGGCTTGGGATTTTAGAATCAATCCTCTCTAAGGACCCAGGATTATATTCCCATGACAGTGATTTTTTCAATCTCAGATGTTATGTTACAAAATTAGCTATCAGACACACAGGCCTTTTCTTAGGACACCAAGAAGCTCATCCCTTTGTTATCATGCATTCATGAAATCTGTTTAAAAACAACTTCAGCAGTGGACAGAAGGGAGGAATGAAGTAGAGAGAGGGTATACCGTCTTGAGTGTGAAAGGGTAAGTGACAGGACATTGACAGTGGCCAGGGAAAGAGGAGGATGGGTAAACAGTTACATGCCAAGGACAGCCGCCTTGGCAACATCTTTTCCTCTTCCTTCCAGACCAGACCACCCATAAACTTTAATCCACTCTGCCACCCTCCCCTCACCACCTGGGGCCAAAGATTTGCAAAATGAAGAGTTAGGCTAAGTGTCCAGTTCGGATGTGATCAATTTATACTTCCTGAAGAAAAATTGTTGCTATGGAATCACTCAAATCCAAAAAGAGCCACTGATAACCCTTTAAGATGTATGAAAAAAAGTTATTGCAGCCAAATTTGGACTATCTCCAACAGTACAACTTTTTTTTTCTTGAATTACAAAGAGAATTTTATGACACTGGCAGGCACATAGCTTTCTCCAGCATTCTAAGCTTCTTCCTGTCTTTCTTGTTCCCACACGTTAAATCAGCAGTGCATGACTTACGATTTGACTTGCTTACTTTTTTGCAAAGTAGTCAGAACTTGACTCCATTCATGAGTGACCTTTCTCCTCCCTCTCAGATGCTGATTTGGGCAACATTCAGATCACTTTTATTTCATCTTGAGAGATAAAAATTTGGGAGCCTCAGGAGTGGGAGAACTTAATGACTGCTTCAGTAAAGCATTTACCAAGTCAGTATTCAAAGCCATCTGAAATAGTTGGCACAGTCAAACAATAAGTGGCATTACTTTAATAATTTGGGAAAGGAGAAGACTGCCCCATTGTGCCTAGCAACTGTTAAACATTATGTTCTCTCTTAGAATCTAACAATGTAATGTTTGTTTCATTTAGCACTCTGCACTGTTTCTTAAAAATAGATCTTGAGATGAATTATAAATTCATGAGTAAATTATATATAATTTATACACACACACACATATATATATGAAAAATTATATGAAAAAATTGTTTGTCACTTTTTAGATCTAATTGGCTGGCCAACCCATAAATAGATAACTATGTCTCAGAGTAACCAGATTTCACATATCTGTAATGAGTATACATAACAAAAAACTGATGTAGGAGAAACAGAATAATAAATTGCTAAAAGCTTAGCTTTGGATTCAGAGGGACCACTGCCATATAGAAATAAGTATTTAACTTCTCTAGCCTTTAGATGTAAAAATTATTTTTTTAGATGTAAAATCGAGATGATAACAGCAGTGTCATCCCAGGGCTAGTGTGAGAATTAGATAAACTAAGATTCTCAAAATGTTTGGCAAGTGACAGCAATTACTGAATACACAATAAATGTTAGTTTTCACAATGGTCCAATCAGGGTTATAACACTACTTGGTTTTAGACTTTGAATATTTAAATTAGGCCATATGTGAGAAATTCAAACACAGGTTACTATGGAGCTCTTTATCCATACTACAGAGCTCTTTATTCAATATCAATCTTTATTTGGTCTATAGTTTGTAAGCTACTCATTTTTCTTCTTGGCTAGGTTTATTGTATACTTGAGAACTTCCATGAGCTTGTACAATTCAGATAGGATGCTATCTCTGGCATACACAAGTCATGCTACATAAAAAAGAAATAGCCTTGTACAGAAAGCATTTTCTCTGTTTGTGACTGTGTGTGGTGTGTGTGTGTTTCCATACACATGTGTGCATGTGATAAAGTCAAGGGAGGCGTATAAGGAGTCATGCTCATTGTTAGACTCTTACATGGCCCTACAACCCTGTAACATGTTTAACAATTAACAATGGCATAAATGTCTAATATACTTGATGACCCAGTGTATACCATTTAGTTGATTCCTTGTACTGAAAGAAGATACAAAAAAGATTAGAAGATGGTGATTAGCCAAGAGAAGTGAGAAATCAGAGCAGCTGCTCTTCTATGGACATGTCTCTTCTTTCAAGACTGTAAATGGTGGGTGAATTTTCTTCAATATTTTGCCTGCAGGATGCAAAACTTGAGCTCATCATACTCTCAAGAACCCATATCTGTAGAATTGCTTAATTGTGACATCAGAATTTTCAAAGATTCTTTGTTACCTTGAAGAGCAAGTAACACTGACCAATATTATCCCTTAAACCTATTAATATAAGACAAATGCTAGGTAAAGAAGAGGGAACTACCAATTCCTTTTCCTCTCTGGAGGTCTGGGGAGCTCTAGATAGATGGACACACATCTATCACTCGTTCCCCCGCCAAGAAGGATCTGATCATCTGACTGGTAAGTACCTGAAGCATTGCTTGGGCCACACTTTACTAGAATGTAATATTACTGTGCCTTAATGGCAGTAATAATCCACGTTCCTCTTGCTGACTTTTGATCGTTGTGTCCTGTGCAGTAAGAATGAACAAATGGACAGTTATAGGGAAAGGAAAACTATTTGTCCATTGTGGAGCTGGTGCGTAAATGGGCTCAAGAGGACCCAATCACATGTCTCTCTCCCTCTACAGGCATCCCTGAATATAAGGGTCTTAAAATTGGGAACAAGAAACAGTTGCTACTGTGCTTTTGAACCCACGCTGTATCTTCTTAAACTTACCAGAACATCTTGCCCTGAGACTAAATGAGGAGGGAGGTTGGGGGAGGTGAAGTTGAAGTAAAGGGGGAGTGTGTGCATTTGCTTAGCCATTGCTGAAACAATAATTCGTTTTCCATGTGACAATTGTCCTTTAAGTATGCAGTTTCCTTTGCAAAGAATCCGAAAGAGAGAAGCATCATGAATAGTAGGGTTAGGATAAAGTTCAACTTAATCCCTTAACATGGGTGAAGTTAGCTAGAAAGTCCTAAAAAATGTGATGATACAGATTACAGCTGAACCACACAATTAATAGAATGCAAGGGTTGTAGAAATACATATAATAATGAATGTTAATCAATAACTGAAATTAACTATAGATCAATTAAAGTAATAAGATTTAGAAATTAAGGGTAATCAAGCTAAAATACCTGGACTCTAAGTGATGGTTGTTTGGTAGCCATCCACTTTTTAGGTATTGCGTTTAACTGTGACCATGTAAACAGTTCAGAAATTCCAACTCCAGTTCTGGATAGCACATTGTGAAAAACTTAAGCAATCTGGATGTTCCCAAATATTTATTCAGTTTTCATCCATTGTTCTAGCTTCATATGGATATAACCATTGACTCATGAGGCTTTCCTTCAAGAACCATGATTTTTTATATATTCATTTATTCATACTTTGCCTTATTCCAAAAAGGATATGAAACAACAGAATACCATGACTAATTATCTGAGAGGAAGTTGCTTGTCCTAAAATCGATAAATTTGCCTTTCTCTTCTTACGAAAATGTATTTTAGAACATTAAGGATGAAAAAATGTCCATGTGCTAAAAGAGGGAGAAGAATGTGGAATTGTACATCGATACTTTCACTTGGTCACTTAACAATCACCCCGTTAACTTTTATTCAATTCTTATTGTGTAGATATATGGCATTATAATATCACTTACACTCATGTGATGTCTAACATATTTCAACATTCAATGTCTCATTTGTTCTTCCAAACGTTAAGTGCAACATCTGGAGATAATTATCATCTCCCCACCCCACCATCTAATATTAGCAAAAACCAAGCCTCAAATATTTTTGAATATTTGACTATGAAATCACAGTGCCCTGACAAACAGTCCAGCTGTCCTTCCATTGTCCTATCACATGCTCTGCAAAGGTGCAGAAACTGTCTCAACTCCACTCACTCTCCTATGAGATGGTTTTATAAAACTACATGTGTGTGTGTGTGTGTGTGTGTGTGTGTGTATATTTCCTATCATATTTGATCAACAGTGGAAAATAATTTTAAGATTATTGAAAAAAAGGTAGTTGAAATTTGTTCAATTTCTGTCCCTTAAACCCTCAGGTTGCTAGGACAATGTCCTGTTACAAGAAATTTGTATAAATTTCGCATGACCCTCCTCCTTTTGCAAGATGTATCACTCCAATTACCATCAAGCTTGGTAGAATGGAATCACTTCCAGCAGGGAAAATAGCTCACTATTTAGTTATTACAACATTCAGTGCTTTTTGCCTACCACAGCCTTAAGCCTTTCCTGGAAGGTAAGATTTTTTTCTCAGGTTGGCAACATGCAGACTTGAAAAACGAAGGCAACTGACAGAACTTGTGAAGAAAAGAAACAGTGCCTGAGGTTGCTTAAGGATGGGAGCTTATGTCTCAATTACTCTACTCTGTCTCTGAGAAAGATAAACATAAAACCTAATCAAGGAATTTCCACCTCTTAAACAAGCAAAACAACAGTGAAGAATATCATTTGGAAAAAGGAATTTGACACCTAATAGTTAAAATGATTGATAGGTAAACATAACATTCTTCTCTGAGAATGCTAGAGAACCTCTGACTGATAAAAACTGCGAGGCTTGGAAAAATAAAAAAATTAGGATTGAACATGCCAATGGAGCAGTCACATAAACTTGCCAAAGGGAGGGGGAAAAATACTTAGAATTAGCCATAGTTAGGGTAATCACGTGTCTCAGATTTCCTGGATCGGTCTTAGTTTAAACCTTAAAACTGGCAAAATTAATAATTGCACCCTGTTCACCTTCTTCTCAAAGGTGTCCTTGTTCAGACCAAATATTATATATGTGGTCATTGCAGCCCAAGAGGATGAAGCAATCTTATTCCTATGCATGGCAACAAGGAAAAGAACAAAGGGAGTGTCTCTGAAAGCTGGGATGTGCCATTCTGTTTATGACATGACAGTTCATTACAAAAAGGCAAATGCAGTGGCCTCGACCAATATACGTTTATTTATAAAATGAGTACCAACCCACAAAACTGTTTTGAATTACTTAGTGGAAATCAGGATCTTTCATCACAGAAATAAAGGAAAGCAGAGAAGGGGAGATAAAATTGGCAACATCCTCTGAAACTCAAGCCGAAAACCATGTTTCAGCAAAGGAAACACAGAATCCTTAACCAATGCCATGGCACATGAGAGCCTTTCCACATGCCAGACAAACCATTCTAGCAAGAATCCTAGTCCAAACTGGGATTGTGAGTATATTTGTATTTTCTCTACTTTAAGAGAAGACTAGCAGAATTTTTCTTGTAAATTTAGGGATGCATAATCACATGTTGTTTTACATAAACATGTATTCCAATTTACATAAATTTGCATAGCATTTTCCCAAAAAACTAGCTCTGAATATGTAAAACAAATTAATCTGTGCTCTCTAATATAATTGTATTCAAATACAAGATCCAAGGCTACCACAAGAGGTAGGCTTACCAGATATAGCAATGGCATCACTCCAAAACTCTTTACAGAAAATAGATAATAGTTATAGGTTAGATAAAACTTGGATATTTCCAAAAATTAATTAGAAACATTCAACAAACTGTTAATGAAATAATCCCAGGTTGGAAACATATAGATGATATACTTAACACAACTCATTAAGGACTATCATTCGGTTTCCTGTTTACCACATTCTTCATAGCCATGTTCAACTTCAGGTCTTCAAGATTGTTTGCTCTAAAATGAGTGGTCATAAGCTATAGAGAAAGAATTGTTTTCAATCTGTATTTTAACAAAAAGATACTGGAAATTATTATTACTATAGCTAAAAAGCAATGGCATTTAATTTCTGATTACCAGTAAAATATTTCAGGACTGGTTCTTTCTTCTTCTTAAATGTAAACAACAGAAGGGGAGAGAAGTAGTCTTCTTCCTGTCTTTCATAAATTAAACTGCTACTTGGTAAATAATTATTTCTGTGCTATAAGATAGTCTAGCACTATGGCTTCTTTTCAAGTATGTTTTTTGAAAAGGATGTCCTTTATTGGCTCTGAGAAGCACAGTGAATTCTTCTGCAGCCCTTAACTAAAATCTTTTCATGCCCCCCACAGGTGTGGGGTTCCTAGCTGCTTAGATTAGATCCAGAGTTGGCAACTCTTGATATCTAAACATGCAAAAACAAAAAACCAAAAAACTTTCTGCAAGGAAAGAAAAAGTGAGAAATTGATAAAGGTGAAAATTGTGAACTACTCAAAAGGGAACATAAAGTAATCCTAGTAACACACAAACCAGATCATGTCAGTTGTCTACTTAGTAGCTTCTAATAACTTCCCATCACCTTCAGAATAAAATCCAAATTTACCAGGAACCACATGACACCACACAATCTGGCCTCTAGCTTCAACTATGGTCCATTGCCCTGTTCCATTCACTTACTGCACAATTTTTTTTGCTATGCTTTTAACATGCCAAGCAGGGTTTTGCCTTAGGGTCCTTGCTCTGGTTTTCAATGCTACAGTTGGATTTGGGGAGAGGAAGATTGGAATAGGTCAAGTTAAAACACCATCAATCTCTCTATTCTTACCAAGATTCAGCCATTTTTCTTGAATGAACCATGCTTAGATCGTTGCATGCCTGCAGTTAATTTCCAGAGTTCTGAAAAAGTTGATTTTGATCATTTGTGCCAGTGTTCTTGTTGCTTTATGAGAGAGTGTTTTTTTGGGAAGTCCTTACTTTGCCATTCTGGAAATGCCATTCTGAATATTCTTCTTTAAAATTCACTAAAACTTGACAAGTGGTAGGTTGTTAACAATTAGTTATATGTTATTTCTGAAACTGTAACAGTAGAATTTTTGTACTCTGATTAACATTAAACCATAAAATTTAACTTTTCCTATAAAAGATTAGGTTAAATTTTATTTATTCAACAAATATGTTTTGAGTCACTGCCTTGTATCAGTCACTATTCTAGGCACTGGAGATCTGGCAGGGATGAGGAAGTGACATTTGCATAGAGGTTCTAATGAAGTGAGGGAATGCGCCATGGGAAGACAATTTCAGACAGTCTGCAAAAGACACATTTAGATTCAGTGACACAAATAGATTGAAAGTAAATGGATAGAAAATAATATACCATACAAACAGTACCCAAAAGAAAGCTAGAGTGATTATACTAATATCAGATAAAATAGACTTTAAGGCAAAAAATGTTAGTAGAGACAAAGAAGGACATTTTATAGTTATAAAAGGGTCAATCTATCAGGAAGACATAACATTTTCAAAACATATGCACCTAACAACAGTGTTCCAAAACACATGAAGCCAACTGACAGAACTGAAGGAAGAAATACACAGTTCAACAATGATAGTTGGAAACTTCATTACCCCATTTTTAATAATGAATAGTAATACTGGAGAAAAATCAATAAGGAAATAGAAGTCTTGAATAAACTTATAAAACAACTGGACCTAGTAGACATTGATAGTATAGTATAGACATTCTACCCAACAGAAGAATGAATACATATTCTTTTAATGCACATGGAATATTCTCCAGGACAGACATAGAAAACAAAATAAACCTAACAGAAAGAAGTGTGGAGAATTGTCATTTGAGAAAAATGGTGATTTTTAAATTTTAGAATGTTTATTTGTCATAATATGTTATTTATGTTACTATGTAGTGGATTTACTAATGTTAATTTTAAATGAACTAATAAACACTTAAAAAATCTCCATTTTAATTTCTATCATGGCAAATACTGATAGATATAATCACTTAAATAAAAGTTCTTTAGGAGTTCTCAATAATTTCAAGGAAGGTTCTGTTATCAAAAAGTTTGAGAACCATTGATTTAGACTAGTAATTTGGGAGATACGTTTAGGAGTTCACCATAAAAACCATTATATAACAACATGTAAGCAACTGTTTGTAGTGGTTACTTCGGGAGAACAAGCTTAATTATTTTCTACATTTTATACTGCTCTGAAATCACAGAAGTGAGAGTGTCAACTTATATTTGAGGAATTGAAAATAGTACATTGAGCTTAGAGCCTGGAGAGGGTGAGTGATGGTGGAAGAGGGGAAATAAGAAAGGAGAGGTATGCGGTGAGCATCTGTCTTTTAGGAAAGATAGAACATATTCAAAAATCTTTAATATGAGGGAGTAATAAATGCATAAAAAAGTTATCAACTAAGTGCTATTGAGAGAGGGAGAGAGAGATCACTTTATTGTCATCTAGAAGTCAAACTCATTACAACATTCCCTCTTGAAATGCAGAACTAAACCCACTGAAATGTTATTAACAATTTCTGCTATTTCAAAATATGTACTCTCTCATGTAATCTATGGATATTATTCAGCTCCTCCAAAATGAAAACTCTAAGGCTGCAGGTATTTTTAGTCTAGGCAAGTGAAGAGAATTTATGAATGTGCAGCTCTACACCCAGAAAGCAATTGCCATGAGTTAGAAAAGGGGAAAAATCACTTCAAAGAAAGCAACGTGTTTCACCCATTTTCACCTCCAGCAACTTGGGCTTAGAAACACCTAACCCGCATCATTCTCTAATCTTCAGCAGGGATCTCATACCTCACAGCTGCTATTTAGGTAGCCCCTTATGCTATGAAATTCAAACCCTCATTTTATCTCCTTTCCCTACAGCAAAAATTGCAATATATCACACCCAAGCTCCAGCTGTCGGATTCACACACCATTTCTATTTCAATGGCTAGAATAATCCCTTGCTCCCTTGTTTTCATTGAACAAGAATGTGCCAGCTTTAAAAAAATAAATAAATAAGGGGACAGGGAAAAGACATTTGTCTAAACTCAAATACTCAAAGGGACAAAACAGCTTGAAGAAATATGATGCTTTGTAATAGGCATTTTGTATTCAAAGCACAGTTTTTCTTTTCTTTTCTTTAAAGTACATATGTACACTCACAAATGGATAAATATAGAGAGATGGACATGAAACTCTGTAGACTTTCTTTTTCAGAAAGCACTATATAAGTCAGAGAAGATATACACACATACCAACGCCAAGAAACTAGACAATGTGAACATATCTATGGCAACCATTCTTAAGTAAAATTTTTCTTTTTAAATGAGAGAGAAAAGTATTGGTAAGTTCTCAGTCTTTCTTGTCCATTCTGATATTGGTAACCTATAGTAAAGTGGTTATTGTTTAATATTTACAGTTAGAAACCCAAATTCCAAAACAGCCTTCAAACCAAGGTGCCTAGTTAAAATAAGCAGTCCACAAAGGCACCTTTTCAAAATGGGCACGCAGATGCAATTTCAGCTGTCCCTAGCCTGGACAGGAAGAGTCAAATGATCTCTGCAAGGAGAACAGAAGCTCTATTTGAATTTAATGACTCATTGTACATGAAGGAATATATGAAAAGAAAGCCTCTAGAGAACTTCTCACACACTTCCTAAGATCTGTGGCACTGACATAACCACCTGAAACCAGGAATGGCCTTCTAGCTGTGACAGAGGACAGAGATATGAGCGAAAACATCAAGAATTCGGTCTTCAAAAAAACCTATCGAATTATTTAAAACAAGCTATAAGCAAATGATATGAAAATCAGAGTTGTCTAGTAAATTCTACCCTCAAGGTCTTTTTTTAAAAGAGCTTTTTTACCAACATCATTTTTCATTCCTCCTGCCTTGGGCCTCATCACCTACTGCTCATGGGATCATTTCCTTCTAGCATTCTGGCTGGTCTCCCTGAATTAAATGTCCCGGCCCAATGAAAGACTCTTTATTTTCTCTTTCCACCACTTCTTTTTTCTAAAAGCTTGCACTGCTTCCTAAAACTGCAGTCTGATCCTAAATTTCCCATAACCGGGTTCTGTTTTGGCTCTCCGGACTTATCCCTTTACACTCTTGATGAACAACCAAGGCTGTTTCCTCACCATCTCTCCCCAAGCCATTTTCTATCTTCCCAACACATCAAGCTCATCCTCAGCTGAGAGTATGAAGAAAACGGCCCTATTTCCCCCATACTAAACCCTGTCTCCCCTTCATCAAGCCAGATCAGGCCCAGCTTTCAGGTTCCACTCAATGTCCATGAAGCACATTTTGACAGCATCAACCTTTATTTATTTCCCTGACATCTGGAGGGATATTTCATTATATTATGGACAAGAACAAATAAAATTCAGTACTAAATAATTAGGTTAATAATAGAAGACTGATTTCTAAATATAATACCTTAGATATTGAATTAGGAGCTGAGGGACTATGAAATCATCCAGAAAGCAATTATCACAATTACTCTTAAAAACGAAGCAGTAACAACCAAGGTACCAATGTATCTAAAAGATAATAATAATAATAATAATAAATCTTTCTTTGTCATTGCAAATACAAAATACACATGACATTGTCTCTCCTCCATGCCCCTCATGACTATCTTCCTATAATAAATATTTACAAACTAGAACCTTTAAAAAAAAATATATATATATATATATTGAAAACAGAAACCGTAATAGGCTCTGCATTCTTTTTTCCCTTTACACTGGAAAACTTTACCTTCATTAAAGCACAAATAAAATCTTTACTTCTAAAACTTAAAACTTTAAGCTAAATGAAAAACAGCTAATGTTTTTGCTTTAGTGTTTTGCTTTCGGCTTGCCAACTTTAGAAAAATATCTTCAATTCTTCAAACAGATGGCAAGGCCACCTTTAAAAAATATTAAGCATGCTAAAATAGATACAAACTGATAGTTCTACTCCTGATAAACGCTGCTATGGACAACCGAATGCCTCCCATTCTGTTTCAGTAATAAATCACTTTCCTGACTTGAGTTAGTAATGAGATTTTTAATCATGTGGATTGAACATATCCTCCAGTTAATAAAAAACGTATCACCTCCTTTTTATCTTTAATAAAAGATTTGTACACTGCTCAAATGATTGGTATTACATTTTTAAAGAACCTGAGATTGATGTTTTTCAATTCTCCTTTCCATTTTTCTGGGCTTTTATAATGCAAAGGTAATATGCCCTATAATTAATAATTCATAAGGTAATTTTAAGGCTTTTATTCAGAAACCTCTTTCCTATTGACTTTAGAATGTGTCATAAAAATGCAGGTATTAATATCTTGGCAATTCCCAGCTCTATACAGATGAAGTCCTTGAATTTAAACAACTCAAGATTGGTGCTTCAAAAATCAGGAAACATAATTTTGAACTGTAAGGTACAGAAAAGATAAATATCTTTTTAAAGTGCTATTTACACCATTATATTTCTCACAGCTGACAATTAACCACAGGAAGATTTCTCTTATTATTCAGGTAATTGTCAGGATTTATATTTTTTTAGTGTAAGAATTATTTAGAGGAATAAATCAGGGGCAAACAGTTCTGTTTGAAAATGATTTTTTCTAACTACTGCTGTAAATGTGCATTTAAGCATCTGGAATCTCTAAAAGATTCATTCAAAGACACTTTTACCTGAAGGTAAAGCTTTGCTTCTCTCATTATTATTTTTCAGCTATAACAAAGTAATACATACCAGGAAAAGGAGCACAGGAAAATAATCTACATTTTTTTTCTCTTCTAAATATTTTCTTGCATGCTATTCTAGAAATTTATTTGGTCAGAGGGTCACTTATCCCAGTTTGTAAAGAAGTGATCCTTACAAGGGCACACACAAGCGTCTGCTAGCATTTACTAGCCAGTAAATTTCACTCTATTCTCATAAAACTGCCAGGCATCAAATAAGGATGATTATGTCTGGCAAAGTGCATTGTAAATATAAAAGGCTGCAGAAATGTGGGGTTATCATCATTTGCCAAATACCCCACATTAGCTTCATGGAAGCTGGGTTGAGTGCAGATGGAAAATTATGAACCTATTGCTACCGATTGAAGAACAACTCAAAGTACATCAGGACACTGAATTAGCAATGACACACTTGTTTAAAAAATAAATCGTGGCAACAAATAAATACATTACTATCCCCTTCTAGTTCATGAACGAGATCAATGGCAGACTCACCTCTGCATTCCTTGAGCAATTAACAAGGCCTGGGTTATTTAAGAAGGCTCATTTGATTAAAAAATAATACCTGAAACACAGTGAGCGATACCTGACCCACTCGGGCATGGTAGGAAAGTACTTGGAGTCTGTTACTATAAAAGAAAACAGGCTCTCTTCCCTCCTAATCCAGATGTTGTGAAAATAGTTTAGATAAGACCAATAAATCTGAGTCATTCCTCTACTATTACAACATATGACCAGTAATCAGTTTCTTTCCTTAGGTACAAACAAAGCTTGAAACCATTGTAAAACAAAATTTATATGCAAGAAGGAAGCCGAGGGGCTTAGTTTTTTCCTGCTCAAGAACATAAATCTAAGATCAACAGTATTTGGACCAAGGACCCACTAAAGAAATCAATTCGAGAGTTAACTGTTAAGCAAATGAAAATAGTTTACTAGAGTGAAATATAGGATATTTAAAAATCCATGTCACAAGGCTTTCAGTTATACTTCTTGATGAGTCATTATTTTCATTCATTCATTCATTCATTCATTCATTCATTCATCCAAGACTAAGAATACACTGTGATAAAAGGTCCCATATAGGACAAAATAAGTTCCATATCTTTAAGAGGTTTGCAGACACACCCAAGTGAGACACACAAGTGATGAAATTTGTGTCCTATGAGGTTATAGATGCTATATTAAAAGCAGATGGTAATTATAGAGGAACAAAGAAAAGAAGTCAATTCTTTGAAAAGTGGGAAAGTAATTTCAGGAAATTTCAAAATTTTAAAATTTCAGGCAATTTTATAGTGAAGTGAGTGTTGAGTAGGCATTTATCAAGTGGCCATGAGTATGAAGAAAGCCATTCTAGGCATATGAAGGAACAAGAATGAGCAAAGGTATCACAGATGGAAAATTATGATTGTGTAATGGCTGAATTGTAGGCCATTGGAAGGTTGGAAGGGGTTTTGTAAGAGGAAAATGCTGGAGAGGCTGCCACATCATGGATTAACTTAACCTTTTCACGAAACATGGATTTTAGGGGCATCGGGGTGGCTCAGTTGGTTAAGCATCCAACTCTTAGTTTTGGCTCAGGTAATGATCTCAGGGTCATGAGATCAAGCCCCATCAGGCTCCATGCTCAGCTCAGAGTCTGTTTCAGATTTTCTCTCTCTCCCTCCTTTTCTCCCTCCATCCCACTTGCACACATCTCTTTCTCTTAAATAAACAAATAAATAAAAAATCTTAAAAAAAAAACGTGGATTTTGTTCAGTGGGCAATTTTGAGCTGGTAATGGGGCAACCAATAGGGGAGTTACATGGTTGATTTTTTATTTTAGAAAGATCACACTGGAAACAACAGAAGAACAGATTCTGAGAACAGTTAGAAGACTCTGGAAATAGTCAAGGTTGTGGTTAATGAGGCTGACCTAAAACAGAAAATACTAGATGTCAAGGAAATAGTCCCTAAAGTTTAGGGTGACTAGATTTGTGGAAGAGACGGGTGTGATTTTAAGATGAACTTATAATTCATTCTTTCATAACTAGTGGGTGATGCTTCTCATGGAGATGGGAATGCAGAAAGAAGTGTAGGTTTGGACCTAGAGGTAATTGTTTTTCTTTCTTTTCTTCTTTCTTGTTTCTTTTCTTTTCTTTTCTTTTTTCTTTTCTTTTCTTTTCTTTCTTTTCTTTCTCATGTAGCATTTGCCTTCCTAAGGCCAAGTTGCAAAAAGTCCAGGAGACAATTCGGTCTGGAGCTCAGGCGCTGAGCTGTGAAGACAGAACCAGTACTCATGTGAGAGAGACAGTTGATGCCTCAAGAGTAAATGAAATACCTATAGGGAATATTTCTCTCTATCAGAATCACCTACATTTATATTTAAAATCCATATTCTCAGACCCTTTCCCTAATTTACTGGGTCTGAATCTTGAGTTCGGGACCAAGAATCTGCAGTTCAACCAAATTTTCAAGGTATTCTCTTGCTTACTAAAAGTTGATAGCAGAGATTTTTATCTTCTTTGTTCATTGCTGAATCCCTCATTCCTTGAAAGAGTGCCTGGCACACAGCCAGTTCTCATAAACATTTGCCAAATGAAAGAAAGAAAACAGTAAAGAGCTAAGAACATTTCAAATATTTCTTATTTCCTCTTTATTCCTTAAATAAACAATTTCTCTTTTGCAATCTAGAATTATATTCCTATGGACTTATTTTGTCTGTGTACTCTATTCATTACAGAACTAAGTATTTTTTCGTCTTTTCCCAATATTACATATGGATTACTAAGGAAATTGTGGAAAAGACCTTCATGAAGCTGGTTCAAATTATATACACGATTTTTGCTCTTTAATGGCTAAATACTTGGTGACATTGAAATAGATCATGAACCCTCAGAATTCCTTTTAAGGCTATAGTTATCATCAGCATAGCTTTTGTTTGTCTGTATCATTATATTCTTTCTTCATCCCCTTAACCATGTTTTTTTTTTTCAAAAATCACCTACAATATTTCTTGAAACTTCAGTTACTAACCTCATTGCCCCTGACTACAGTTTCCAAATTCCAACTCCACTTTTCCCCTTCTTATACCATTGCTTTTTATCTATTTCCTTTCCTGTAGCTGATTTTTTCCCCTCTCGTTTCAAATGCCCACCTGCTTTCTCTGCTCTTGAACTCAGATGGATTGTGAGCAAGCAAAGAGATGAGAGCCCTTTGTAGCTGCTGGAGGGGAGTTCTGAAGTGATGTGGATTGTCTGGCTTCAGTTGACAGGTCACCTCGGACCAGCAGGAAAAGAAATTAGACCCTCCATCCCATGCATAGAGGCATTTTGTCTGCGAGCCAGCACTGCAGTGATAGCCCAGGCACAGATTGGGGACATGCTGAAAACTCTCAACATCCCCACTTCATGTTCGATGGACACAAAGAGAAAAGAGACTTGCTTTTGAAAGATAACTTAACCTTCTTGAAAAGTAAATCAAACTCAGAATCCTCCCAGACCCCAGGTAACTCATTTTCCAAGCGTTATCCTGGCCAGGCTGTTTGACCCTACTCATTTGGTGGGAGTCCTTGGGGGCATCTTCTCTGATTGTATCCAGCTGCAGTCTAATGGCCAGCTGTCCTCTCAGCCTCTGATCAGGACCTTCCAAAGGTCTAGTCAGAAACTCCTGGTGAGTGGTATATGGTATCAGAGGCCTGAGTGTGCTCCAATTTGTCACGGTGCTGATTAAGTGGATACATAACAGATGGTGTCTTGTTTTAGATGGAGATGAGTAGGTGAGAAATTGTCTGGCTACGTTGAATTTTTTTATTACAAAAAAAAGAATGGGAAAAATAATCTGCAGCTGGTATGTCATTTTTACCCTATAAGTGCAGTTTTCCTTCCTTTCAGTCATAAAAACCAAAAGAAAACTCAAACTCTCAATTGGTGCAAAACCAAGACTGTTGTTTCCTATGTTATATGAAGTTACGGTAGCAAATGATTTCTTTAAAAAAATTTTATTAAAGTCATGTATGTTTATTTGTCCTTTTGTCCTTTTAAATGGTATAGCAGAATAAGGGCATTCTTTGAGCAATGGTTTTTAAAGTGATGCCCAGACGAGCATCATCATTCTCACCTGGGAACCTGTTAGAGCTACAACGTCTCGAGCTCCACACCAGACCTAATGAATTAAAAACTCTGGGGGTGGGGAAGGAGGTGGGGCTCAGCACTATGTATTTTCAAAAACCCTCTCGCTGAGTTTTATGTACCATAAACTTGAGAACCACTGTGTTAGAATATTGAAAACTCATGAAGTGTACTGATAAGAAGCCCGTTAATTTTTTTTTTAAAGATTTTATTTATTTATTCGACAGAGATAGAGGCAGCCAGCGAGAGAGGGAACACAAGCAGGGGGAGTGGGAGAGGAAGAAGCAGGCTCATAGCGGAGGAGCCTGATGTGGGGCTTGATCCCATAACGCTGGGATCACGCCCTGAGCCGAAGGCAGACGCTTAACCGCTGTGCCACCCAGGCGCCCCAAGCCCATTAATTTTTAAAAAGACTTTCAGTATCAATTCCCATGTCAGTGATACTTGTTTTGACATTTACCAAAGACATGCAATGTGAAGAAACTGAAACACAGAAAGGCCGAGGAATTTGCCCAAGTTCACACAGCCAGTAGTGCCAGAGTTGGGATTAAGACCCAGGGAGCTGAGTTCCAGAGTGCATGCTTGCAACCTCCACTTTAGGCAGTTTTTCCCAGGTGCTGCTCAGGAAGCCAACTTTGTCCCCGGACTTAGGGGTGGGAGAGGTAGCTTCTATACCACATAGTCCAAGCCACCTTCCCAAAAATTTCAATAGCATCCTACAAACATTTCATATCCTTTCTCTCCTCAAAATCTGTTTTTTCTACTAAACTCATTTTACCATCTAACTTACAATATATATTTATCTTAATTATCATCTCCTCCTCCATTAGAATGCAAGTTCCATGAAAAGAGGCATTAAACACTTATTGTGGAAATCTTCAAACATAAACAAAAGTAGAAAAAATAGTATAATGAACACAAATTATCCATCACCATGTTCAACAAATCCCACTAAATGGCCATTCTTGTCTCATCCTTATACCCACTCACTCTCTACTCCCGGATTATTGTGAAGCAAATCCTAGACAATGTGTCATTTCTTCTGTAAACATTTCAGAATAAATGATAGATAGAAGATAAGGGCCCTTAAAAATATAGGTGTAATATCATAGCTAAAACAAAACAAAAAGAAAGCTTAAAAATTTCTCAGAATCATCAATATTCCAGCAGTATTTAGATTTTTAAAATTTTCTTTAAGGTTATTTATAATTGTTTGTTTCAGTCAGGATCCAAATTAACCTACAAGCCATAGTTTGCTGACCCTTGCTATGATATTCCATAGTCTGATTCCATTAACTGCACAACCCTGGGTCCTTTATCGGGTCTTCTATTTTTTTTTTTTTTTCTTCTGTAAATTGGTTGATCTAGAGGCTTGATCAGATTCAGGTTTGATTGTGGGGTTTGTTTGTTTGTTTGTTTGTTTTTATTTTGCAAAACAAACTATTTTTTTCATGTTTCCATCAGCGAACAAAACAAAACCCAAGATAAGACAAACAAAAAGCAGTATACACCCATCATAGCGTGTATCTGTCATTTCTTAAAGATATCATTATTCATTGGTGATGATTACCTAGAGCCATTAATTCAGCAGGAGTTGGAAGACAGTGATATTCTAATCTGATCATTACTTCTTTATTTATTAGTTAGAATAGTGTTATAAAAAGAAACTTTCTTTCAATAACTCCTTGTTTTTTCGAAGTATAGTCCATATAGAAAAGGCAGAATAAATGATTGCTTATTTAGCTTTTCAAAATAATGAGTTTGTTTTCTAGCACCCTCAAAGATAACTGAGTTTTTAAAATATTAATGTAAAGTCAAGATATATGTGTGTGTGTGTGTGTGTGTATATATATATATATATATATATATATATATATATA
>NW_024423343.1:80147483-80314632 GCF_017311325.1 Ursus maritimus | reverse complement strand
GCCGAGGAATTTGCCCAAGTTCACACAGCCAGTAGTGCCAGAGTTGGGATTAAGACCCAGGGAGCTGAGTTCCAGAGTGCATGCTTGCAACCTCCACTTTAGGCAGTTTTTCCCAGGTGCTGCTCAGGAAGCCAACTTTGTCCCCGGACTTAGGGGTGGGAGAGGTAGCTTCTATACCACATAGTCCAAGCCACCTTCCCAAAAATTTCAATAGCATCCTACAAACATTTCATATCCTTTCTCTCCTCAAAATCTGTTTTTTCTACTAAACTCATTTTACCATCTAACTTACAATATATATTTATCTTAATTATCATCTCCTCCTCCATTAGAATGCAAGTTCCATGAAAAGAGGCATTAAACACTTATTGTGGAAATCTTCAAACATAAACAAAAGTAGAAAAAATAGTATAATGAACACAAATTATCCATCACCATGTTCAACAAATCCCACTAAATGGCCATTCTTGTCTCATCCTTATACCCACTCACTCTCTACTCCCGGATTATTGTGAAGCAAATCCTAGACAATGTGTCATTTCTTCTGTAAACATTTCAGAATAAATGATAGATAGAAGATAAGGGCCCTTAAAAATATAGGTGTAATATCATAGCTAAAACAAAACAAAAAGAAAGCTTAAAAATTTCTCAGAATCATCAATATTCCAGCAGTATTTAGATTTTTAAAATTTTCTTTAAGGTTATTTATAATTGTTTGTTTCAGTCAGGATCCAAATTAACCTACAAGCCATAGTTTGCTGACCCTTGCTATGATATTCCATAGTCTGATTCCATTAACTGCACAACCCTGGGTCCTTTATCGGGTCTTCTATTTTTTTTTTTTTTCTTCTGTAAATTGGTTGATCTAGAGGCTTGATCAGATTCAGGTTTGATTGTGGGGTTTGTTTGTTTGTTTGTTTGTTTTTATTTTGCAAAACAAACTATTTTTTTCATGTTTCCATCAGCGAACAAAACAAAACCCAAGATAAGACAAACAAAAAGCAGTATACACCCATCATAGCGTGTATCTGTCATTTCTTAAAGATATCATTATTCATTGGTGATGATTACCTAGAGCCATTAATTCAGCAGGAGTTGGAAGACAGTGATATTCTAATCTGATCATTACTTCTTTATTTATTAGTTAGAATAGTGTTATAAAAAGAAACTTTCTTTCAATAACTCCTTGTTTTTTCGAAGTATAGTCCATATAGAAAAGGCAGAATAAATGATTGCTTATTTAGCTTTTCAAAATAATGAGTTTGTTTTCTAGCCCCCTCAAAGATAACTGAGTTTTTAAAATATTAATGTAAAGTCAAGATATATGTGTGTGTGTGTGTGTGTGTATATTATTTATTTATTTTAGAGAACAATAGAGAAAGTATGTGTGAGCAGGGGGAAGGACAGAGGGAGTGGGAAAGGGAGAGAATCTCAGGCAAACTCCCTGCTGAGTGTGGAGCCTGACATGGGGCTTGGTCTCTTGATCCTGAGATCATGACCTGAGCCAAAATCAAGAGTCAGAGGCTTAACTGATTGCGCCACCTAGGCACCCCTAAAATATTTGAAGTTTTTCAATCCATTATAGTTGTTATTCATTCTGATGCACAAATTTTCCATTTTTGGTCAGTGGGAGCTTTTCAACTTGGCCCTGAGTCTTTCTGACTTAATTCTATCAGTCTTTGAATGCATCCCCTGTTTTTTATGACAGCAAGATTTTCCAGATTTATCTTAGAGATTCCCTGACCCAAACTCTGAGTGACCCATTTCTCCAAGGTGTCCTGATTCTTTTTAGTGGGAAAAGGCATTTAAAGACTATAATCTGAGCACTGGAGGTGGTGTTATTACTACTGGGTTGGTCATTGTTTCTATCTAGGCCTTTTTGGTGAACAGTTGGGAAATATTTTCTTAAGTAAATATACATCATGATTTTATAAAGATGCTTTGAAATTTTTTGACTTAACCTTATCAACCTTCAGTCTTATCTCCTTCCAATCGTGCCAAATAATTGAGTTCTCAAAGATATCAACATAATTACTCATTTGATTTATTCACAATGTACACCTAATAGACTCAGAATAACACCAATATTACTATAAAGATGTCATAACTGGAAACAGCTTAATATTATTTTTAAGTTCTTTTGGCTTTAGGGTATTACTTCACTAGGGATATGCAACCAAATTATTGCGTTTTAAAATCACTTGCAGTACTCCCTCTCTGTGTGATTATTCTGTTTCTGGGCCATCCAGTATGGTGGCCACTAACACTTGTGGCTACTAAATGTACCTTTTAAATTAATTAGTTATAATTTAAAATTTAATTTTTAGTAACACTAGAGACATTTCAAGTGTTCAATAGTCATACATGGCTAGAGGTTACCATACTGAACAGGGCACTTGGAAAGCATTTTCATCATCCCTAAAAGTTCAATTGGGTAGCACTGATAGCTAGGTACATGGTTAAATTCACTTACAATCTTTTGTATTAATTTTTAGAAATTCCTTTTATATTTATTTCATTCTTTTGTTATTAAATGAATACTTATATAATTCCAAAGACAAGTCTACAAAAGATATGTTCAAGGAAATCTGGTTTCTTTTTCTGTTCCCTCTAACCTGTTCTCTCTCTCTTCCTACAGGTAAACTTTAAAAAAAATATGGTTTGTATTTCCATTGGTTTTATTTTTAATGTAAACAAAGATATATATATAATTCCCCTATTTTCTTAGATAAATGGTTAAATCTTATGCATTGTTTAATTGAGTAGCATTTTCTATTACATGCAATAAAAAACATGGAGAATAATAAAACCACTAACCCTTTAGAAGTAAATCAATGCTAACTTGCCATACTAGTCTTTTTTAAAAAATGCACCTGGAGAAGTGGTGAGACCAGTGAGACACTAAATCTGAGGAAAACCTAAAGTTATGGGGCAGTTTTTAATAGAATAATTTAAAGCTCAAGTTAATTATCAAAAGTAAATTCTGAATATCCCAAGTGGTGAATGAAGGGTGCCATGTGTGTTGGAACACAGAGACGACCAGTTCAGCCCAAAAGGATGCCAGAAAGTGGTACTAACTTGCTCTCCAATAAGAAAATTTCAAATCCATCGAGATGGTTGCCAACAAATGGAATTTTTTTTAAAGGGTGGAACATGTTCATATTTCCTTAGTTTTTGTCAACAACTTAACAGCTGTGTTCCAAATGGACTGAAGTTGAGCCAAAATATTGTCTGGCAGCCCTGAAAACAGAATCTGACAATAATTGATTTTCAGAGCATTCACAGTATGAATCCCAACATTCCACAGTCTGGAGAAATTGGAGAGACAAGGGGGAGGTGAACATAGATCTTTGTTTTCTTAATACTGTAGATAGTTTATAACCAAAGAAAAATCTGAACAACAGAGTATCTTCATCATTGTGTTCCATTTCTTAAGATGAAGTGAAAGATCTCTGAGATAAGTAAAAAATTAAAATATGTCTCTCTGATTGGATGTTTTCTACTGCTCTAGCAGGTGACTTGACTATTACTGTGCCACTGCTTTTATGGGTGACACAAGGCAGTATGCATTTAAACTTGATATTCCCTATATGAAAAATTTTTAAAAATTAGGTCTTACATCTAATACCGAGGAAGATATGTAATGCAACTCTCACAAGTTCTTGGAAACCTGTGATTCTTTCAATGAGAAATAAATGAAATGCTAAGTATTGAAAACGTCTCCCTTAGAGATGTTCTCCAAAGTTTTTGAAAAGCATTTCAAAATAAAAAGTAGCCAATGATATTATTTAGCAATTCAGTGTGGGGAATAGGGAATGCAGCTAAGACCAACCTCAGAACATTCCTATGAACCATAAAAAAAAAGCGCATGTTCCATTCTAAATTTTGAGAGCAAGTCAACTAAGTGTACTTGAATTTCTACATTCAATATTTACACAACTTTTGATTAAAAAATAACAAAAAACTTTTTCTATTAAAGAAAAAAAAAGATCTCATTTCTTTAGTAAACAACGTGGGACAAAATTAGTTAATCACATTGGCCCCTGGTTTTAAAATTTTAAACTTTTCCCAGCTGTCCAGAGACAGCTACATGCAAATATTTTCACTCTGCCTTGCTCACCATAAATATCTACCTTTTTGGAAAATATTCCCTGTGTAAATGTGAATGATATTGTAAACTTTAACCCTGTATACTAACTTTTTGAACTCTGTTGACTCACTAGCCAATGTTTAGTTAATTTGAAAAACTAGGTGGTAAGTCTCCTATTCATACTTTAACACTCATGTGGACCAACCACTGAAAGGACAAAAAGTAAAGAGGGGGGATTGTGCTTTATTTTACATCAGAAAGGTATAAATCTCTAGTGAAAAATTTGTGAACTGCAAATGTGCAATCAAAGACTATTAGGATGACTAACTGTAATCCTAATAGACTATAGACTAATTAGTTGAAAGAAACTAATACAGATTAGTAAAGTGGACAAAAAGTTGAAAAACACTTTGATGGTCATCTTGTCCAATCCTCTTGTTCAGAAGAGAGAACTGAAGCCCTGAGAGTTTAAGAGATATTTCTCACCAATGATATTGTAGCACATAAGTGGCAAAATAAAACCAGATCTGGGGGTCCTGACTCCCTGCCCAGAACTACTCCCACTCATGGCTTCAGGTGTATTGTCATCAAGGAGCAGGTACCAAGCTTCTTCCTGTTCAAAACAAACACTGTAAACGATCACCTTAATGAGGGTTTTCTCTGTCAGGATCACATCCTCTGTCTGATTCACATTTCCTGACATGAAGAGCACCAGCTGGGATGGGTTAGATGACCTGGGTGGTGGAGATGGTTGGTTCCCAGAGCTTTGGCTCCATGGACCTGTTGAAGTGCTCTGATCTTGGGCATATTTGCTTTGTTAGCTGAAGCCAAAAATGTGCTATCTGGTCAGCATTTTTGGAAAGGTTCATTTTTGAGTCACACTTTTCCTCTGGACCTCTTGTTTACCCACTCAACTTTTAATCATGATTTAGCATTCATTTAACACCTTCATTGTGTCACCACACCACATACCACTCAGACATTCCACAGAATAATAATTAGAAACAACAAAAATAAAAACTAGTATCAACTACAATATTTGGAGCATTTACTATGTGTCTGGCAACTTGTACACTTGTATACTTTGTCAGTTAATCCTTCGAATATCCCTCTAAAACACATTATGAGGCAGGGATTATTAAAAATGATTTTACAGATGAAGAAACAGTTTCAGAGAGTTTCAGCAAATTTTCCAAGGAAAGTGGAAGAGACAGCGTTCTCTGACTCCAAAAGCTCTGTTCCTAATTACTGTTCTATATGGTTTCTAGATTTAACGTACCATTTTATCCATCTCAGGTCCTATAACCGGATCACCACCTATTCACAAAGAGATGGGAAATCGAGGCTGTGATGGAACATCTTCAAGAAAGAAAAATTCAGTAATTACTATAATAATTACACCTAATTGTTTTAAGGAACTCTACCTCATAGAATAACTTAAGATCTTTTAGCTATTCTTTTATGAACAGAGAACAGAAAGCCCATTATAATCCATGCTTCATGGGCCCCTACCTAAACCCACCCTATTCCCTATTCTTGAATACCCCATAGCTTTCCTCTTTTCCAACAGCATCTCTCAGCCTGGTCTTTCCTACACTTCCTTATCAGAATTCCTTTAACTTTCTCATGTTTTATTTTCCTCAAGTTTGCCTCTCTTTAAGCACATTTCCTAAAATTAAGAATTTCATTTTCTGGCTGTTACTGACAGAAACTTCCAGATTGTATGTCTATTTGTACTAAAAATGAACAGAAAAATTATGAATTAGAAAAAGCAGTTTGGAAGAGTTTTACCAAAGCAGAAATTTGTAAACCAGCATCTTATGGAACCACATTATTCAGACATTTCCTTCTTTTCCAGTTCTTCTTCTTTCCTTTGTCTACGTTTCCCCTAAAGAAGACAAAAGCTTAGATGATTTGCAGCGTATTAGTAAATTGAACAAGTGATAAGAAATTCCTTCCAGAAAATTTAGCTACTTTCAAACTGCCATTAAAGAAGAGGTAAATGCTCTTTGTTCTGGTGTTGCTTTGGTGCCATGATATTAGATGTGTATGAAATTTGTTCAAATAAACATATCCTCAAAGGATTTAAAGACTATCCCTTATCACACAGCCATTATGATTCATAGCTTCAAATACATCGAGTTGAAATGTATTGGTACCATGAATTTAATAAGTTCACAGGACCTGATAGAATTGGAACTGCATGCAGAACATTTCCCTGTCTTCTCTTCGGATGCAATCATGCTTCTAGACGGATAGAAATCAAGCCTATTATAAAAAGGTGGATTCTAATCAGCCTTGTGAAGTGATATACCTCAGGACTTTGAAATCTTACTTGGATGTAAACTGCCCCTGGATCATCTTCATCTTGTCTTCCTCTCAGGGGAGGGAGACCATAATGTGTGACTATTTTCAAGAATGGATAATCAACTCTTCGGCATCTCTTAGGAGCTTTTTATCCTCAGGCTTTGTAACTTTTTATGGTAGGTCATTTTATGATCTCTATACAAATTTTTATGTCACTATTCATATCATGCCACCCTTTCTGAAGCCCTGCTTTCTAGCAACTGCTGCACAAGCATTAATTCTCATAGTAGCTATGAGTTTCACAGGTCCTTAATCAGAAGGAAAATGGGGAGAGGCCTAAAATCACCTGTAAAAATCAGTAAACTATAGACTGAATCTCTACACTCTAAAACATATGCAGTTGAAAAAAGAAAAAAAAAGCACAGTGAAAAAAGAAAGTAAGAAAGCAAAGATGGGGAAAAAGAGACAATAATCTCTTGAATACACTGACACAAAATTATAAACAAATGAAATTGAGCATGATTGCCAGCTTCTGATCACCCTTTCAAGATTCTCAAGCCCACTTGACGTTAAAGAAATGCATGTGATCATGCTAACAGATGTGATGGAGGCAAAACCGCTATGTTAAATGGACAAAGACAGCGCCAAAAGCCTTTAAGAAATCAGAAAAAGAAATTCAAGAATCAGTTCTGGCTGTATAACAGAGAGCTGATGTAGAGATTGCAAATGTGATGATTATGCTGTGACCACCTCTAACAACACATGTTGCTCTGCTCTAGGGAGAAAGGTAGGATGTTGTCCTTCTATTGCAACTACAGGCCCTGAAAGACAGCATCTTCTAAGTAGAGGGTTGGGTCCTCAAAATAGGGAAAAAGCATGAATCTAGGTCTCTGATTCACCTGAGACTGAAGAGGAAGGAAAGAGTATATGCCTTGTTCAAGAAAGGACTAATATGGACACTTGGCCTGGGCTGCGCTTCCTAGTGTGTTTCTCACAACACCCTTCGATGCAGACCAGTGGCATAATACCAAAGCACAATGCTGTTCAAGTAATTCTGCAGAGAGGAAAAAAGATCACATTTATTTATACAACCCCTTCTATTACATGCTTAATCTGAAAATTGATTTTAAAATAACTGGAAGAATATAGGAAATGAATACCTTTCTGTAAATCCATCATAAATATTGTTTCTTTTAACTATGTTTCTGTAAAAAGTAGAGTTGCAGTAAGTTCAAGGTTTTACTTTTAGGTAGTTTACCTGAAAGGAAATTAATTATATTTTGACAGACAGCAGTATGGGTCTTGAAAATGAATAAATGGGAATGGGTCAGAGAATGTTGATTTACCAGCAAGACAAGAAAAAAACCCCTAAATTTATTGACTTCTTTTATGGAATGGCAGGCTTACATATATATTTTTTAAAATATTTTAATATTATTTAAAAAATAACTCTAAAAATCCTTCAGGTTATCACTCGTAATAAAAATTAACAAGAGTATATAGTGGCAAGGTTATTATAAGAAATATTTAAAGGGTAGGTAGTTTGCCTTGCTTTCTCTGGGCATCAAGAATAAGAAATTTCAGCAACCTAAGTGTATGTGGATAGGTGAATGGATAAAGAAAATGTGATACACACACACACACACACACACACACTATAATATTACTCAGACACAAAAAAGAATAAGAGCTTTCCATTTGCAACAACATGGATGGACCTAGAAGGTATAATCCTAAATGAAATAATTCAGACAGAGAAAGAAGAATGCCAGATGATTTCACTTATATGTGGAATCTAAAAACCGAAAGAACAAACAAACAAACAAAAAACAGAAACAATAAGAAATACAGAGAATAAACTGGTGGTAGTGGGGGGGGGGGTGAAGGGGGGTTGAAGGGATAGGTGAAATAGGTGATGGGGCTTAAAAGGTACAAACTTCCAGTTATAAAACAAATAGATCACAAAGATGAAAAATACAGCATGGGGAACATAGTCAATAATATCGTAATATGTTGTATGGTGATAGATGGTAACCCCACTTACTATGATGGGCACTGAGTAATGTATAGAATTATTGAATCGCTCTGTTGCACAGCTAAAACTAATAAAACACTGTATTTAAACTATATCTCAGTTAAAAAAAAGTCATACTGGGATAGCCTCTGAAATGACACTCTCTCTTCCCCTACTGGACCATTATCTCCTAACATTGCAATTCCTCAAATTAAGATGAAAAATACCCTACCCCACATGGGACAGGGGATGTATAAATCCCAAGGTAATCTACAGAATCAGAAATTACAGTATGGGGGGTCTTGAAATATGGGAACATATGCAGAAATTTTGTTGTACAGAAGCTGAGATTGATACATAATGGGGGGTAGGGGCTTTTTTAAAAAAATAGGATATAGTCGTACAATAAAAACTTGGCAGTCATTTAAAAGAACGTGTAGCTCTTTATGTACTAGAGTAGAACAATGACCTGTATATACTCTTAAGCACATAAGTTCAAGTGACCAAATAGTACATCTAGTAGGATCTCAGTTTATACACACACACACACACACACACACACACACACGTGCCTGTTTTGACTGAAAGAGAAAAGGTCTATTAGCAGAACTTACTTCTGGAAAGTGGAATTGGGTATTTACAACCTTCTGTACTGCTTACTTTTTTCCCCCAACAAGCATGAGCCTCTTAACTAAAAAAAATGATAATAATATAAAGAAAGCATATAATAGATGCACACTGGTAGGAGAACCACAGGCTTGCAAAACCTTTGTGGACGACTAATTGACAATGTCCGTCAAAAGCTTTTAAATATCACAGTACTCTTAACCAGCTAACTAGTCCATTTCTGGGGATTGATTGTAGAGAAGAAAATCTCAGCTGTAAAAAAAAAATTATAAATTAAAAGAATGAGAAATTATATGAGACTCTATGTGTTTATGTTCAACTATGAATAAATAGAAAGATGGATGAATAGATGATAAAAAATAGATATAAAAATTATAGAATGACATGTCTTAAGTGAATCACAAAAATGAACAGAGATCTTAGAATCAAGGAGGAAAATTTAAGTTTCAGGAAAAGAAGGAAACTTTGGAGCCTGTCTTTGCCATCTCCAGAAGTTCAAATTCACCTTGGCCAGTTTATATCATGAGTCAGGGAAGAGAAATACATCTAGCGTTTTTCAGGATTGAGCTGAGTCAAACCTGGCGCTCTCACCTCCAGAGCTATGAGCAAGGGTGCTCGCTGCCCAGGAAGCCTTTAACCCTACAGAACACCAAGAACCCACCTGTCCTATCTAAATTCTTCCAGTGTGTGGATCTTAGAACATCCCACCAAGCCAAGTTTCTTTGTTTTTTTAACAAACCTAACAAGTGATGGACTTTAACCCAAACAGGACATCACAATTAGGAGATAAAACTAAAGCTTAATTACCATATAATAGGAACAAGAAGAAAATAAGGTAACATGTTGTGGTAGATATCAAGGTGCCGGTCCCTGGAATTTGTGAACGTTACCTCATATGGCAAAGGGACTTCCAGATGTAATTAAATTAAGGATCTTGAGATGAGATTATCCTGGATTATCAGGGTGGCCCTTAAATGTAATCACAAGTATCCTAAAGGAGGGACTCAAGGAGAGTTGACCACAGAAGGTGATGTGACCATGGAAGCAAGATGGAACCGTGGCTTTAAGGATAGAGGAGGGGGCCAGACCAAGGATGCAGACAGCTTCCAGGAGCTAGATGAGGCAAGTCATGGATTTTGTCTTGGAGGCTCCAAAAGGAACCAGCTTTGCTAATGCCTTGACTTCAGTCCTCTGAAACTGACTTTGGATTTCTGACATCCAGAACTTTAAGAGAATAAATTTGTGCTATTGAAGCCGCTAAGTCTGTGGTCATTTGTTACAGCAGCAACAGGAAGTAAATACACATGGTGATCAAGAGCATGGCCTCCAGTGTCAGGAATATCTGAATTAGAAAACGGACTCTGATACTTACTGACCTGATGACCTTGAAACTGGATTTAATTTCCAGGGGCTTTAGCTTCCTCACGTTTTGAGCAATTAATGAGATGATTCATGGGAAGTGTTTAAGCACAGATGATGGCCCAGAACGTGTGCAACTAATGGAAGCTAATATTATTAGCTGGCACTTCTCGGCTCCTTTCTCACTGAAGTCCCGTGACAATCCTGAGAAGCAAGTATTTCTGTTCTAGTCATTTTACAAATTAGGCAACTGAGATTCAGATTCAGATTAAATTATTTGTGTAGCTGGTTATAGTCTCTATTTATCTTCCAACGTTCACGGTCTCTCTATTGAAATTGACAATAAAATCCTTCACAGAGATTTTTTCCAAACCAAAGCAAATTCAAGATGAATGTACCAAATGAAGTTGGTGAAAAGAGGGCAGTGTCAGGAATCTGGCAAACCAAGGTCCTCGCCTTTCCTTTGTGACAAATTCCTCCTCACGGACTTTTCTGTCCCACCTTCTAAATAGGTAAAAATACATTGGTTGAAATATTAACCATGAGATAAATATCTGACCTTTAAAAAAATTCTCTGAACACATCTGATAGTGGCATTTTTAATAAAGTGTTTTTTACTTTAGGTCTTTAGAGTCCTCAGCAATTTTTTTGCCAGCTTGATTTTGCAGAATAAAAAGATGCTATGAACACTTACTGAATTATAACATTTTGATGGAAATGTTGACTATATCATTTCAGCAACAGAATCTCCACCCTAATCTTAGAATCAGTAAGATTCTTTTTTCTTTTAAAAAGATGTACTAATAAAGGGTTGGGGAGAATCAAAAGAATATTATTCTCTGGTCTTTATAGTAAATGAAGTAAAAGTCTCTATGATGACCACGAAGACATTGTTAGAGGGTAACAGGTTATAGAAGTTCATTCACAAACACCAGCACCGTGTCTGTTTCTTTGGGGACACAGAGATAGTTGTAGGATGTGAATTTGGTCTGTTCATAATTGGTCCCTCACATAGACACAATTCATATCTCCAGAATATTCTCTCCTGTGACAACAGAGACTATTCAGACTCTCCCTCCTTGTTAGGAATGCTGAAATATTTAAACTCTCCAAACAGCAAAGTGGCCTAGCATCAGGGGACTTAGATTCAGCAGTCTGAATCTAAAGATGACTTGAGTTCACATCTAATTCCAAAATGCTATGTTTTCATTGTCTTCTGAGTCAGTTAACGTGCTTTATGCTACATTGGCAGGGTGCTTAGTAACTACATGATGTTCCAGAAGCCTATTTTACAAATAAAAAAACGAGGAGAGTTGAGGTGACTTATCACAAGTCCTACAGTTGGCCACCTAGAGAACAAATATTAGAACTCAGGCCTTTTAAGTCTTATACTCACTCCTCTCTTTCCATTCAAACTGTAAACCACATCATCCTTTACCCCAAAACAGCAAGATGCAGATGTTTTGACAGATAATAAGCTGTCTGTAAACTAAAGTTTCATGTTTATAAAAACTGTCATGGCAGGTTTGCCCAGAGGAAGTAGTATTTGTCTTTCCATTGTATTACAGGGATCAGCCCTTTTTCTTTTTAATATAGAAGAAAGTAAATGGTCCTCAAAAGTATTCTATAACTTGTAGATTTGCAAGGAATCAGGGATCAATGAAAGGCCACTAACCTAGGAATCAATCCTGACCCTGTGATTACTAAGCTGTGAAACCTCATTGTAGATACTTAACTTCTCTGAACTGTAGTTTTTCTCATCTATAAAATAGAATCTATTTTGCAGGGTTGTTTTTTAAGTTCAATAAAAATGACAGCACTAGTTAATATCACATTTTTTATTACAGCGGGTTGGCCATTCTGCTAACCACTTCCCCAATGTAATTTCATTTCATTCTCAATTACCCTAAGAGGTAGGTCTTATTTTTATTCCCATTTTATAGATCAAGAATTAATCTTGATTGCTTAAGTCATTTGCCTAAGATCGCACAGCTAATTTCAAGTCCTCTTCACCTGTATATGAAAGCAGTTTATAAAAAATGAAGGACCATAATATACAAATCACATATTCTTCTGCTTGTCCCTCAGATGGCTATAGTGGGTAAACTGATATACATGCCTATGGCTAGAACAACCTCTGGGATAGTAAATTAGGACAAGCATTTGCCTTTCCTTCCTTCCTATTCCTACACTGTCAGCAACTTAGGGATGAATGAAGAAAGCTGATGAGAAAGTGGATGTGTTTGTTGGTAGGAGACCATAAGCTCCTGAAGGCAAGGACTGTGATGTATCTCTGTGTTATATACTGTGCTTAGTGTTGCATACTGAGTGTCTTGCCCGATGTCCTGCTCAAAGTGATGTTTGATAATATTTTTTGAATAAATAAATAAAATTATAAGTACCTACTGGGATAGATTTGAAACTTTTAGACATGCAACCTACCCATGGTGCTGACAACTATCACTAAGAACAAATTGATGAGTGTGGCTGAGACAACGCTAGGTGGTCACCAAACTCTGAGTCTGTTTCTTTCAGGGCATAGGACCAGACTGTATTTTCCAACCTCTCCTGTAGTTAAGTGGGGTCTTGCAACTTAGATCCAGTCAATGACGTAAGAACAAGAGTGAACAGCACCATCTCTGGGCCTGGACTCCAAAACCTCACAAGTGATTCTCTAACCCTCTTACCCTTCCTGTCAACTGAAGGCAGAGAATCCAGTAGTGGAATCCAGAGCACTAGAGTATGGTGAAGCCAGTGGTTGGAAGGACTGTGGTCCCTGAGTGCATGGAACAGGATACCCCTGCCCCTCCCACCAGCAACTCACGTTGGACTCCAGTCAGTGTGAGAAAAAACTTTCAATTTTTTAAGCCACTGAGATTTCCATCCCCCAGCTTTATTGAGGTATGATTGACAAATACAAATTGTATATATTTAAGGTGTACCATGTGATGTATTGGTATACGTATACATTGTGGAATAATTGTCATAACCAAGTTAATTGACACATATGTCACTTTATATAGCTACCTTTCTTTATTTGTGTGTGGTGAGAAGACTTAGGGTCTACTCTTTACAAATTTCAAGTACACAATGCAGTACCGTTTACTATATTCATCATGCTGTACCCAGATCCCCAGAACTTATTCATATTTAACTGAAAGTTTGTACCCTTGGATCAGCACCTTCCCTATTTCCCCCACACTCCAGCTCCTGCAACCACTCTCTGCTCTTATAAGTTCAGCTCTTTTAAATTCCACATATAAGTGAGATCCTGCAGTATTTGTCTTTCTGTGTCTGGCTTATTTCACTTAGCATAATGTCTTCCAGGTTCATCCCATATTGTCACAAATGTCAGGATTTCCTTCTTTTTAAGGCTGGATAATATATTTCTGTATCTGTATCTGTATCTATATCTGTATATAACGCATTTTCTTTAACCACTGATCCAATAGACACTTAGGTTGTTTTCACATCTTGGCGCTGTTGAATAATTCTACAAGGAACCTAGGAGTGCAAATATCTCTTTGAAATATTTATTTCATTTCCTTCAGATACATAGCCAGAAGTAGGATTCCTGGATCACATGGTGGTTCTATTTTTAACCTCTGGAGGAAGCCCTATACTGTTTTCCACAGTGGCTGCACCAATTCATACTCCCTCTGACAGTGTATAAGACTTCTCTTTTCTCCACCTTCTCCCTAACACTATCTTTTGACTTTTTGATAACAGCCATCTTAACAAGTGTGAGGTGGTATCTCATTGTGGTTTTGATTTGCATTTCCAATCACCCAAGGTGATGTGGAGCACCTTTTCATATGCCTGCTGGTCGTTTCTATGTCTTCTTCGGAAAAATGTCTATTTGGGTCTTTTGCCCATTTTTAAATTGAGTTACTTAGTATTTTACTATTGAGTTGTATAAGTCTTATATATTTTGGATATTAGCCCCTTATCAGATGTATGGTATGTTAATATTTTCTCCCATTCTGTAGGTTGCCATTTTGTTTTGCTGATTGCTTCCTTTGCTGTGCAGAAATTTCTTCTAGTTTGATATAGTCCACTTGCTTATTTTTGTTTTTGTTGCCTGTGCTTTTGGTTTTACATCCAAAAACTACCACTGAGAACTTTGGAGCCGTTGTTAGAGCAATTTGCCTAACCTTCTCTTTTTCATGTGCTCCTTCATACACTCTCAGACTGCCTTCACACGACTTGTTTCCCCCACTTATTCCCTATTGTTATTGTTTACCTTCATAAAATTCCACTTGCATAAAAATATTTAGAACAGGAGGAGAGCAAAGCGAACATCCTAAGCCTCAGAGATTTGGGGATGGGAGCTCGTGGAACAAGTCCTATATGTTCCGATTTCCAATCTTCTCTCACTTAATCTCTAAGGTGACACAACATTTGGAAAATTCTTGGTCAAGAAATATTGACAGGTTTGTAAAGAGAGACTACAAAGCTTCCACCTAGTCACCAGATATTGTTGAGGAGATACACAAAATTGAACATGCAGATCTCAGTATTAATATTCGTTCATTTTTTTTGCATATAAAAAGATTTGGTCTATAAGAACTGTGGTTCCTTTAGACAGGATTTTAGTTAAAAGTACAACTTGGGGGTGCCTGGGTAGCTCACTCAGTTAAGTGTCCAACTCTTGATTTTAGCTGATGTCATGATCTGGTTGTGAGTTTAAGCCCCACATGGGGCTGTGCATTGGGCACGGAGCCTGCTTAAGATTCTCTCTCTGCCCCTTCAGCCCTGCCTCACTCTCTTTCTCTTTCTCTCTCTCCCTCTCTAAAATAAATAAATAAATTACTTAATTAAAATAAATAAATAAATACAACTTGGATTTGAACCTGATGGCTTAGGAGGGGATACGAAAAGATCTTCAAATATTTTAAGAATTGTGCATAAATCCCTGGTGAGGGAAGACTATATTTCTTTATATCCTTTATTATATTTTATGATTGCTCTTCTAATAATTTGTGTGATATTTCCCAGTTGTCAAATGTCCCTGATTGCCAGTGATTAAGATTAAATGAGAAGATCTCATTCCTCCCCCAGGTGGTTGTTAGGAAACATCTGAATCATCGTGATTTGTTTGGTGAACTCTCTCTAGCAATCTTGAGTTTACATAAGTAAACATTCAATACACACCACACTAATACATTTATTTGACTGTGGGTTTCTGATCTAAAGTATCCACTTTCTTTATGGTTTAGCAAATCATAAGCATGTTTGGAAAAACAAGTGCTTAGACTTTAAGATTCATGGTTTTATACATATTAAATGAACCAGATCTGACTACTGGAAAATGTGGACATTTGTGCTTCATGTATGTGGGGACAATACAATTCAAACAGTTTCATTTGAATGGATAGGGAAATATTCAGATGTATCTTATTTTGGGGTCCTATTTAAAAATAGAACCAAAAAACAATATTTCAAGAAATGATTAAGAAATAGCCGCCATGAGGGAAAATGTAAGTGTTATGGTACAAAGCTGTGTTTGCCACTGTACCTGGCAGGAAGCAGAGACACCATCCAATGGTCTACTTAGCTGAGTAGTAATACAGAAACAAAAACTCTAGCAAAATATATACTAAACTTTTTGGGATCTTGGAGGTGGACTAAAATAATATTTTTACTGTTTTTTAGGTCATGATAGTTGTAAAAACATCATACTCTGCCATGCTTTTATGTCTTTGCATTATGTTGTTCCCTCCTTCCAGAATGCCTACCTCCTTTATTTTTTGAATAAACAGCTTCTCAATCTTCAAGTCTTGCTCAAGAATCCTATTCCTAATATGAACTCCTCTGACCCTTACAGACATAACCAAAATATCCTTTGTCTCTGTCCCACAGCATACTCCAGTAATTCTAATCTACGTATTCAATAACTTGTGTCCTCTTTTAAAAAGCCAGAGAGCTCTTTGAGGGCAGGTACTTGGTGCTGTCCATCTGTGCATCCTCAGGGCATAGAAAGATGTACTATACTTACTGGGCTCAATAAATGTTTGGTGTTTCTATTAAATGGTTCTCAAAGTATAGCCTGTAAAAACATAGGGAATCCATAGAACTTCTAGAGGGTTTGTAAGGGCAAAACTATTTTTATATCAATATAAAGGTGTCATTTGCCTATCTTAACTGTGTTGACTTTTGCACTGATAGAGCAAAAACAATGATGGGTAAAATGACTAGGGTCAGAACTAAATCAAGTCAGTGACAATAAACAGTATTAGTGGTCATTATATTCTTCACTGCCATGCACTTGCAGGAAATACATCGTCAGTTCCACTTAGGAATATCATTGAGAAAGCGTAAAAAATTTAATTTTATTAAATCGTGACCCTTAAGACATGTCTTTCTAATATTCTGAGTGATGAAATGGCATGGAGGGATTAAAAGCACTTCTGCTGCATTCTGCAGACAGGTGATTTTCTCAAGGAAAATGCCTTGTTTAATTGTCTGAATTGTGAGCTGAACTAACCACTTTTTTTTCCTAGAAAGAACCACTGACACGTATACTATAGCTATTCAGACGTAGGGATTTGGCAGAAATGTTCACATAATTGAATAGAGTAAGCCTGCTACTTCAAGGAAAACAACTGACAGTACCTGTTGCAAATGACATAATTCAAGTTTTCAAGTAAAAAATTAGAATTTTGGAAAAAACTCACATCTTCCATGATGTACTTGAGAGCTTCCTGATACTTAAAGACTTCTGATGAGATCAGTGGTAATATTTATAAATATGAGTTTTGATATTCTGTGATAAAATGTGTCAACATTTAGAGATCTGTGTATTAGTTCTAGTCCCCTGAAAATCAGATGCTAAAATGGGATTAGGCATTCAAGAGAATTATTGATAAAAGAGAGAGAGAGAGAGAGTTATTGATGGAAGTGCCTCTGAAGAGTAAGGAGAAAGAGCCAGAGAAGGCACAGAAAGCCTTCAGACCACAATGTAGGTCTGACCTCTGTGAAGAAGGAATGAAGGAAAGTGGTTGGGGTAAGAAAAGTTTTGCACTTCAGTGCAGTTTCAGAAATGTTTCTGACAAGCTATGGCAAATTCTGGAGTCAATATCACCAGCTTAAGCAGGTCTGCATCTCACAGGTATGGGACTGCATTAGTGCTTCTACTATGCTTATTCCTTGGCTGGGAGCAGCCATGAGAAGCTGACATTTGTTCAAATGTAGTGGTGGATCCAGAAAGGCAGAAGCAGATGCTGTGAGTCAGTTATATTCCTTGAAGTAGGAGAGCTTGACCGTGCATTTTCATGCCCACCAGAATCCCTATAACTCAATAAACTGATATTTTCTGAATGACCAATGCATGATGTTACACAGTCATTCATGGATAAAATATTCACCTAAACCAAGTTCAAAAAGCTCACTGATATGAACTATGGTTTCAGATTCCACAATGGAACAAATTTAAGTATCTTTTAATACTTAAGAAACCACCATTTGTTGGGATTTGATACAGCATGAAAGAATAGCCATAATTATCTAAAAAGGCTGTTAAATATTGTTCCTTTTTCTAACCATGTATATGTGTGTCATCAGATGTTCTCCATGTACTGCGCTTCAACAAAAAGAACATATCTCAACAGACTGGATGAGAAGCAGGTAAGAGAATATAGATATCTTCTGTTAAGCCAGATATTAAAGAGATTTGAACAAATGTAAAACACTACGCTTCTCATTAGTTACTTTCTCGGAAAATAATTTTTATTAAAATGTTATGTATGCTACTCTGTGATAGAGTTGTTACTGTTATTTTTTAAATAGATTGACCCCCAAAATATGTAAATAAATAGATCAACATTTTGAAAGTTTCTCAGTTTTAGTTTCTAATATGACAAAAGTAAATGAATATTATTCATATAATAAAAGCCCTCTGAGGTCCTCAATAAATTTTAAGAGTATAAATTAGACCCGAGAGAAAACTATTTGAGGACCATTGCATCAAGGAATCATTACATGTGTCATAAACAGTGAAACAATGTCAGTACACCATAGAAAAAGGCAGAGAGCACGGTGATTAAAGGAATGGTTCTAGAGTCAGTAAACCAGAGTTTGGATTTTGGCTTCAATATTTACTAAAGGGCATCTTTGGACAAATGAAAATTAAGCTCTCTGAGCCTCTATGTCTGCATATATAACTAATATTTACTTCATATGATTGTTGTCAAGATTAAATCAGATATAAAGTGTTCAATATAATTGAGGTAAAGCAGCAAAAACTTAGTAAAATTTAATCTCCCCTGTGATTATTGATAATATTATTCCATGGCTAAGAATTTTCTCCCTTAAAAAAAGCAAAATTGACATCCATTTACTTTTCCTTAAATATTTCCTTGAATATTAAATAATCCTTGAAACCTCTGTATCAGAACTACCTAAAGTGCTTATTAAAAATGCAGAAAACCAAGGCATCAGATTCACTCAAGTCTTTAGCAACTGCTACTTGCCATACAAATATCTGAATCTCAACCTCCTAGCTCACTACACACACACACACACACTCAAACTGATCAGAATCCTAAACTATGAAACCGCTAGAAAAAGAATAGTGAATATCTTTGTAATTTCACGGAAAGAAAAGATCTCTTAAAATAATCCCCCAAAATCACTAACATAAAAGAAAAATAGATAAATTAAACAATCAATATTAGAAATGTCCACTTATCAAAATCAATCTTTAAAAAGTGAAAAGTTACAGCCTGGGAAAAATATTTGTAACATATATCTGACAAAAAACTTCTACCTAGAACATACAAAGACTCATGAAGATGAATAATAAAAAAGACAAAGATGTCCAAATGATTTGAACGGACACTTCAGGGAATAAGATAGTGCAGATGACAAATGGATAGTCAAAAAGGTGCTCAACGTTTTTAATTAAGTTATAAAAATTGAACAACACCCAATGCTGTTGAGGATATGGAGCAACTGGAATTCTCTTGCATTACTTTTGAGAGTACAAAATGATGCACTCATTTAGGAGAAGTATCTAGTGATTTTTTTATAAACTTATTTTTTTATTTTGTGATTTTTTACAAATTTGAATGCATATCTATTCTATGAGGCAGACCTTTCTTCTCAGGTATTTGCCAAAGAGAAACAAAAACTTATGTTCACAAAAAGAAATGTATAAGAATGTTTATAACAGACTTATTCATAATAGTAAAAAACTGAAAACAATCTAAATATCAAAACAAAATAAAAATCTGTGGTTTAAACAATGGGATATTAGACAGCAATTAAAAAAGAAACTACCTATTGCCACATACAATGTGGATGAATCCTTCCCAAAATATTATGTTGAATAAAAGAAGCCAGATACAAAACTGATTCCATTTGTATAAAATACAAGAAGAGACTGAGGAAATCAGTGACTAGAATCAGAAATTAGAGGAGAGGAGGTTAGGGGAAATGGAATTTTCTAGAAAGGAACACAAGGGAACTCTCAGTGGGACAGAAATATTTTATATCTTGTTTTGGAAAGTAGTTATATGGATGTATGCAATTGTTAAAACTCATTAAACTGAATTTCAAGATACATGTATTTCATGTATGTTAACTGTATGTCAATAAAATATATTAAAAGAAAGAAGGAGGAGGAGATGAAGAGGAAAGAGGAGGTGGAAGAGGAAGACAATGGCAAGAGCAGGTGTCTGGGCCTGATTGCAGAGCTATTAAATAAAAAGTTCAAGCTCAGTTTCTCTCCGTAAACTTTTCTTAATTTCCCAAAATGTTGCTGTGATTAAGTTTCTGGGGAACTTTTCCCTCTGTTAACATTGTCAGCCATGAAGATGGTCCTTACAGTGTTGCCCTAGGAGCAGTCCCAGCCCATGAAATCCCTGAGCACTTGTGACAGGAGAACTTCCATCAGAGGGGAAGCATCAGGAGCCATCCACCCTTGGCCTCAGAATGAGTCAGCAGCACCAGCAGAAGGAGCCCCCAGAGGGCAGTCCAGGGCCAGGCCTAGGCCACAGAAGTGTGAAGCGATTCTGGCCTTTTCTAACAAAGCCCATAAAGCCAGAAGCTTAGGAAAGCAAATTGGACCATTGTTCCCAGGATGCGTGGCTTCAAGCCCAGGCACAGCCCTCCACTCAAGCAAATGGGTGTAATCCTGCTTTCACAAAACCTCTTCCCCAAATCTAACACAAGGCCCTCCTGGCACCAGATGTTAAACCAGGTGAAACGAAGGGTTCAACAGCCTCTAGCCAGATCTTTGAAAGGAAAGCCACATCATTGGCAGAGACCGTGAAAGCAAAGGCAGCCTACAAAACCTGAACATATTTTTGTCACATTTCATATCGCAAGGCATTGCGCAATCTAAAAAGATGAGGTCCAAGCTTCTGCACAGCTTGAATTAAGAGCTGAGTCATTCATTCCATCGATCACATGTTCTAAATGGATGGGCACAGTTCTACTGAGAATAACAAAATTGCATTTTATCCATGCATTTTACCCATGGGTAGCCAAGTCGATAGTAGTCAAAAAGTTTGAATGCCCATTATATGTCAGGCACCTGTGAAGCATCTCACTTAATATTCATAGCAGAGTAATATGAGGCAGAGATTATCATAATTGCTATCTTACAGATGTGAAAACTGAGGCTAAGGAAGTTAAACAACAGACTTTATGTCATCTTAGCTAGATATTAAGACCCAGGTGGCTTACCCAGCAGTCACTCGTTTCTTCCACAAATTCACCCACTGAGTAAATATATTAAGCATCTATTAAAAGGCAGACACTACTCTTGGCACTGAAAATATAATGACAAATCGAAGTCCCTACCCTCATGGAGCTCACATTGCAGTGGAGAAGACAGAAAATGAATGAATAAAAATGTTTCTGATATAAAAATTGTGATAAAGTATAAAAGTGATGGCATGTCCTGAAAATAATATAAAACTGTATGTTAACTACACTGGAATTAAAATAAGATAAGATAAGATGAAATGAAATAAAATAAAATAAAATAAATAGAAAATAAAATCCTAATTCTCAAAAAAAAAAAAAAGTGATGGTGTCTTGGGTGCAACTTAGGTAGATAAGATGGTCTTAGCTCTTTGCAGAGGCATCTTTGTAATGAGACCCATCCAAAGCTAAGAAGCCAGCCAAGCACACATTTGCAGGGAAAGAACCCCAGGGGGTGGCAAATGCTTATAGTGAATGATTGTCACATTAAAGGGATAGGAAGGAGGCAAATGGGACTAAAGAAGGTAAGCTAAGGGGGGAGACTAGAAGAAAATGCAATAAAAAATGTTCCCAGGGGCATATCTTGAAGGATGTTTGGAAATTTTATTCTGAGACTGATAGGGAGCCTTGGAAGGTTTTGAGCAGGGGAGGGAATGGTTTGCTAGCTGTAGGGAAAGCAGACTTGGGAGGGGGCTCAGTGAGAAAGGGAGCAGGGAGATCAGACAGGAGACTGCAGCAACAGTGCAAGCTAGGCATATGGCAGAGGCAGAAGTGAGAAGTAGTTGAATTGAGGACGTACTTTGAATATAGAGCCATGGGATTTGCTTCAAGATTGTGTATGAGGTGTGAGTCAAGGATGACAATGAGGCTTTTTAACTATTATAGTGCACCTCTTCCATGTGCTCACCAAAGAGTGGATATTACTATTTCCACCTTCCAGGAAAAGGGAATGAGAATCCAGAGAAAGACTCTCCCTAGAGATGAGCAAACTACTGCCTCTAGAGAAACCAACACACGACTAGCTTTCCTAGTTGGATCTTAGAATTGTCATAAGAAAACTCCAGGTTGTAATAGTATAAGGAAAATTGGACTGGCAAGAAGAGTGGGATGTGTTTCTGGTTCAACCCCTTAAGGAGACTGTGACCCCAGAAAGATGCCTAAGCCCTCTGGCTTCATTTACTTTAATAATGAATTGGGCATAATGATTTGTGTCCTACATCCTCATCAGGTTGTTTTGAAGATGACATGAAATAGAAGAAAGTATCCGAAAAATTCTAAATGTAGCATACTGCACTACATAATAAGATTTTTTCTTTCCAGATTTAGTATGTCTGTGAATTATTAATATCGAAGTTATTAGCTAGCTTTTGTTACATAAATTTCATAATCTGAGTTTTCATACACTTGTGATTGGGACTTGTATGCATGCTGGCAGACTTCCATTTCAGTTACAGGAAAACAAAAACAAAAACAAAACCCCCAAACCGGCATACTCCATACATGTTTTTCCATGCACATGTGGCTTTCTCTTCCTTCCCAAGCCAGGTCAATTGCTCTGTGTTCTAATATCAGCTCTGCTGTCTGACTTTGTAGCATGTGACTATTTTTGCTTATATGAAAACTATGGTTGGGATATTTAAAATAAATCATGAAAATTGCAATGAAAAGGAAGATAAAATAAACAAATTAAAATGATTGATCTTTAAAAGTAAAGTTAGAAGTTTGCATCAGAGGAATTGCAGCCTCCACATTCAAAGAACATTGGGGCTAGGTAATTCCACAGTGAGAACGCATTAGACAGTTCAGAGGAATGTCCACTCAAGCAAGAATCTGAGTGCTTCTTGACTTACAAAACCAAACTCAGAGCCTACTGTGTAAACCCATTAAAGTATCAGATACTATTCACTTTCCATTTCCAAGTAACTGACATTCACAGCAATTCCCAGGAGGTCCACACCGACACAATTGTGAAATCAAGTGGGTGACTTCCTTCCCCATAATTCTCAATGATGTATACTTCCTCTTAGGATGTGCGTTATATAGAGTTGCCTACATATTTGGACTTTGTCGGTACAGTCATTTTAAAATTTAAAAGGCTGGAGATAATCATCTTGGACCCTGTACCTTTAGACTTACTGTTTGTATCTAAACAATTATGTGAAGACGTTACTAGCAGAGAAAAAAAAAACTAATTTACTAGCTGCTATTAAAGCAAACAGACAAACAAAGACTAGAGAAACAGAGTCCTTGATTTAGGGAACCACGATATACAAATAACCTTTCCATGCCTTTCCTGTTTCTACCTATGTTGCTCATTTCTTCCAAATTCCTACAATACTCCTCTAGCCTTCTCCACCTGCCTTCTTGCTCATTTCATTGCCATAAGTCATGCCATCCATTAGCCAGGCAGGCACGTGCAAAGGTACACACGCATGCGCGCGTACACACACACACACACACACACACACACACACCTGATACCACTGTATCCAGAAGCAAAGGGAAGGAACTTTAGAGATTCAGGGAAGTTTTGGTTTGTGTGCTGCTCCACGTTTCCAGGCTCCCCTGCAGTTGTATTGGACCATGTGATAGATTGTGGCCAATGCAAAAATAGGCAGAAAAGCTCTGTGCCATATGTCCGGTCTTCCATGTTCTTTCTTTAGCAGTTAGTTTGAAGGACTTAAATGACGGCCACCTGATTCCCCCATTAGAGAAGAGTCGCCCAACTTCAACAGACCTTTGTGTGAACAGAAAAAAACTTTTGTTGTGTAAATCCACTCAGATTTGGGGCCTCTTTGTTTCAGTAGGTAATGTTAATTAACCTGGGACAAAATACTTATTATGGCAAATTACACATGGTCTTGAGGTGTCGGAGCCAGAATCCAGAGCCAAGAGCTGAAGCATATGAACGGGTAGTGTAAACTCAAATAAGAAGTCAGGGGGCACCTGTGGGGGGGGGCGCAGGTTAAGCTTCTAACTTGGTTTCAACTCACGTCCTGATCTTAAGTATCCAACTTGGTTTTGGCTCAGGTCCTGATCTCAGGCTCATGGGATCAGGTCCCGAGCAGTTCTTGCTGAGTGTGGAGTGTGTTTGGAATTCTCTCTCTCCTCTCCTTTTGCCTCTCCAACCTACACACACAACACACACACACACACACACACACACACCCTCTCTCTCTCTCTCAAATAAGTAAGTAAAATCTTTAAAAATGTTTAAAGTCAGAATGTTTTAATATAAAAATATGGTTAGTCACACGGTGGGAATTGCAAGCTGACCTGCTTCTAGGTTGCTTCCTAGGCCCTTATAAACCAACACCTCTCCAATGGCCATAATTGCACCATTTTATCTGAATTCATATATTTGGGTCAACAAGTCTCTATAAAAAAAAATACTTGTGAGAAGTTGGCTTTCCACGCCATAGTGTGATTTAGTTGATTTTGATTGATTTGTTTTTAGCACCTAAGTATAAATACACTGAGAAAATTGGCAATTGAGGGAGGAAGGAAGATAGATCCTTTAAAATCTCAATGAAATAATGAGTGAGGTGCCTGAGTATGAGTGCCTTGGGGCAGGTTAAGGGTGTGCCAGGACTGCCAGAGTGGCCTTGAGTAGAGGAAGAAAGATCAGAGAGGTTTGTAGAAGGGCAAATCCCACAGGCTTTACATTTTTGCTTAGAGCCATCCTTAGGATATAGGAATAACCATTCTTCTTCCATCTAACTCTCAAGGCTGCCTGATCCCTATTCTCAGGTAGTCTGACAACGCATAGCGCAATTCTACTACATGAATTAAGTAAGCTTTTGTGGGTTAGCCTGACATTCTATCCCTAGTCAACATATTGTTTTTATGAGAGAATGCTTTCCAAATTCCAAACAAACAGTTCTGGAATACAACCTGTTCATAAAATTTGAGATTGCTTGTGCATGAAATCAATTCATAGACTTCCTTGCCATCACCAAGACAAATGCTTTATCTTCACTGTAAATCTTTTTGGATGCCATTTTAAAAGCTTGGTTTTTTTTTTGTTTTTTGTTTTTTTCCTTCTTTAGGTTGTCCCTAAGATATTTTTTTAACCTGATTTCATTTAGTTGAATGTATTTTAAAACTTAAGTTCTAGAAAGGACATCTTGAAGATAAAGACCTGTGCCATAGATTGGAAAGTTATATAGGTTAGCAAAGAAATCAATTGATGATGCCTAGTAAATATCTGATGGAGGAGAAAGAGCTTATCCTTTAAGAGAGGAAAAACATGCCAAAATTTCTCTAAGAAGCTGCCAAGAAAGGCAGAATATAGTGTAAAAGTTCTTTGGGAGTTTCTAGGAGTCAAGTAATTTTCACATACTGAGGTGGCATGTTGATAACTGGCTCTTGAGAAATAAGAAGCCGCACATTAAAGTAACTGGAAAATGCTTCCTCTTCTATGGCCTCCTCCATCCAGACTCATCAGCAAGAGTTGCTTTCTATGACTAAAGTCGAATCCAGACAAAACATAGAGAAATGTTGCAGGAGATGGCAGGGCCGACATGGGTATTCTCTCTTTCAAAACTTTCGACCCCATCCCACTGCTCTAATTGTGTTGCAAAAAGAGTAAGGACCTCATCTCCTTATTGGCAGGAACTTAAATCTTGAAGTGGAAAACATACTCCTTTGAGAGATTCTCTCAAACCAAGAGTTCATTGTGTTCCTAAGTACCAGGCTCATATGAAAAAAGGAGGTGCTGGCCCTCAGCAAAGTCAGGAAATTCTGCTTCTCCAACACTTTTTTCTACTGCCGTCCTGTATTTTTTGAGCCCAGCATAGCACCACTAACTCCTTCTCTAATCTAACTGTGAAGGGCTTAGTTAGATGCCTCAGGTCATCTGAAATTCTTTGCTGCAACACCGACTGTATTTGGGTAAAATTTGCCACAGGGAGTCAAATATGGGTAATGTACTGAAAGAGCTGACTGAAGAGGTTATCAAAGTTTTACAATTGTCCTGTGAGTGAACTCGTGTTCCTGAAATCTGACACTTGACCAGTTCTTTATATACTAGTTTCAACTTCTTACCTGGATTATACTTTTAAGAATAATTCAGGAAAGACTTTGGGGCTTCCATTTATGTCCAGGAATCTTTTCAAAAATAAACCTTCTCTTTCAAGCATGACACTGATGTGGCAACTGTTAATGTCTCTCTCTTATTGCCATTAGAATGAAAACTTTCACGCTCCTGGCCTCATTTTTTCAGAATTCTAGTGTTTGACAAGTTATTGTGGAAATGAGTTATTCTAATACCTGCATTTATTCAGTTGAAATCCACACACCTTCTGAATGTTATTTCAATTAAACTAAATTAATTAGGTAGGCATTAACTCCTTACTACATGCCAGGAACTGATTTGGGAGAGTAGGGTAATATAAAGAAAATACAAGCTCATCTATACCCTGAAGAAGTTTATATTTGGAATGACCAGACACAGGCTAAGCAAATCGTTTGCTAAAATAGACTAGTCTGAATTGACCAACATAACCTAAAAAATATTTGTTGAATGAGTAAACAAGGAACAAATAACGGCTCGAATGAGCAAGCCAGATAACAAGGATAGCAAAGAAGTACCTAAGATCTTGTTATTACAGGGTGAGTAAACAAAGTTATCTAGAATTACAAAAGTGCATTCCACTTGCATAGCATACCTTTCCATTCCAAGAAGTAACTGTGAATCCTTCACGGCCAGCTCTATACATAGAGACTTAAAATTGAATGCAGAAAAGTCACACTTGCCCCTCCCTCGGCCCAGTTCTTCATACTAGATCTATGTATGCTGACTACTGAGCAAGATTTTTGGATCCTCCCCATTTCAGATCACTTTTTGTAATGCATCAGAAAACAGGGACTGTAACTTGAAGACTAGACAAAGCAGTTCAAAATATAGTTTACACAAGCACTGAAGAATTAAATTCCTCTCAATTATTAAAAGAACATGTTATGCTGGTCAGTGAAGAGGAAGAGAATACATGACCCCCAAATATGACATTTTGGTATGTGAATTATTTTGAGTTGAAGGCAATCAAGACTCAGCAGATTTAAGAAAAACTTTTACCTCTCCCTTACCTACCTAGAAGTATTTAGATAGAAGGCCTGGCTCAATGAGAGAGCTGTTACCAGAGATAATCTTTATTTGAATGACCTATCTGTATGGCAAGGCAAACATCTAATTACCAAACATCTGCTGTTCTTATAATCTGTGAATAATCTTCCTCTGTTTTGATGCTCAGAGCCTTATTCCATTTCTTAGCTCAGGATGGCATATAAACCTCAATTGCCCTACTTGTCCTTGGGTTTCATATTCTTACGGGGCCCCTGTTTATATGTAATTTTTTTTCCTGTTAATCTCTCTTATGTCAATTTGATTATTAGATCAGCCAAAGAACCTAGAAGGGGAGAGGAAAAATTTTCTCACTGGTAGCAGCATCACTGATGATGCTATCTGCTATCTACATGGCGACCACAGTTCAACATATGCTTTCTTCTTCTTTTTTTTTTTTTTTAAAGATTTTATTCATTTATTTGTCAGAGAGAGAGAGAGCACAAGCAGGGGGAATGGCAGGCAGAGGGAGAATCAGACTCCCTGCTGAGCAAGGAACCCAACGCGGGACTTGATCCCAGCACCCTGGGATCGTGATCCTAGCCCAAGGCAGATGCTTAACTGACTGAGCCACCCAGGCATCCTGACACATGCTTTCAATAATATAAATGCTCAGCTCTTTTTTTATCCCAGAGAAACAGTACTATGTTGTTCAAAGTTTTATGTTCTTATCCATACTGACCTGAGCATAGCATCTCATCTTTTATCTAATTATATTAATCTTTGTAAAGTTCAAATTAAATCTATTGCTCAGACCTTAACAATGATAAACACACAATTTGGGTTGGGACCAGTTAAGTTGGAGTTGTGGGCTAGACCCAGGTGTGACTGAATACTTTTCAGTCTGTCTACAAACACATCCTCCTACAAGAGTGCCTATCCTCATCCTCTCTTGGAGGATTTTCCTCATGTTACAGTTTTGTGGTATTTTTCAAATTACTTCCTTAATTTGTTATTAATTTAATTTTGATCATATTGCCTCTTCATCTAAATAGAATTTCCCTATGTGCATCCTCTTATTGTTTTATATTATTTTGTCACTAAAATTCTTCACATTGTTTCTTTCCCTGAATGTTCAATTTATGATCTGTTGTTGTTGGAGCTGTTAGTACAGCTTCTCGGCCTGATTAACAATATCCCTCGAAGAAGTCAAGAGACCTCATTCTTCACTTCCATTCTGATATTTCTTCCAAAATCCATTAACCTTACTTCTAAATCAGTCATCAGAATCCATGAATACTTCTTGGAGTCTCACCCAAAGCCTTGGAATCAAGATTTCTATATAATCTGTCTGAACATTTGCCCACATTTTCTGTTGCTGAATCACCATGATGGTTTTATGGTACCATATGAAGTTTCTATAGATCTTTCCCTTCTAAATTTTCTCATTTGCATCGAAATCCTCAAGAAAATCAATTTAACATATCAAGTTAGGGGCACCAATCTGATATAAAATTCCCACAAACCAGGAAATGTCTTCTAGACTTTAGAGCTATGCAGATTAAACCATCACACATTTTGATCTGTAAAAGATTAAGTGGTCACGTAACTTCTTGGAGTCTTCAATAAGTGAGGAATGTTGAATTCAAATTGCGCCCCTAGGGAAAGAGAAGTAGACTGCATAGGGCAAGGGTCACCCTGGAAAAAGCTGCTAAGAAGTATCCAATGAACTTGACATGTTCCTGGTCCTGAGGCCTCTCTCTGGGGGCCCTAAACATTGAACAAAGGGAGGAGGGTATCTGGCATCAGAGAGCATGTCTCACCAGACCCTCTTCTGTTAGCAAGTTAATTAATGACTTATGATCTGCTTAAATCTTCACTCTACTCTGAGGAAAATAAAAGTATTAAGGCTGAGGGAGTTTAAGATACTTTTATCACTCTCTTACTTTCCCAGCCTGTGGACCAGGAGGTGACTAGGCAGAACACAGCAACGATTTTTGAGTTTGTAGAATTGTGGAACTACATGATTCTTTAGCATTTACAGGCATACTGTGGTTGCCCAAAGGGAAAAAATAAGGTAACATCAAAAACCACTTGACTATAAACATATCCATACAAATGAAACTAAGATATTGTTAAGTTTATGAATATTACTCTAACCACCATAAAATGTATTTTAAGTTTTTTGGGTTTTTTTTAGTGTAACGTATAGATAACAATATTCTAGGATCTTCATGAGTGTTTCCTTTGATTTGTAGCCCATTCAGGGTCTCAAAGGCAGGGAATTCGAGAGCTGGCATTGGAGGAGAAGGGAGAAATAAGCAATTCCGTCAGGTGTATGCAGAGACAAATTAGTAAAATCAACCAAATTGATGAGTGGGGCTGTAATACACACGTAGGTGAGAACTTTTGTTTTTAAGTTTAAAATGGTAAAATAGCACTGCTTGCTTTTTGGTAGGAAGTAATGTTGGAAGGGAGCAGAGAGGAATTACCTGTGTTCATAAGCCTGGTTTCCAACATACAGATAAAAACTGAGCTTCTCAATTAGAATTCATTCTGACAGTGCTGGAAATGGATATCATCATACTCATGAGCTGTCTCAAAAATCTGCAAAAAAATTTACCATGCTAAGCAACACATTGCAGAAAATGTGACAAAATAAACAATATGATTTACTTTCTTTGTATTCGAGCTATACTGGCTACCTTATTCTGTTTCCTACTGTTTAACATTTAGATAAAATTTGTAGGTTGATTTGGCTGACAGACATCATAAGCAAAAGTAGCATGCTCTTTTAAGATCATAGTTGTGTTTTATGAGTTTGTATTTGTCTATTAGAGACACTCCTATATTTTTCTTTTGAGTTTTATTCCTGGAGGAGTGGGAATAATAATTATGAGATAAAATGTTTTTTTGCAAGGAATATGATATTTGAAATCTTCAGAGCTAGATCTGTGAGACTCAACAGAACTTAAAATGGGAAAAAAGTACATTGATGCAATAGGAAATTACATAGGCCATATTTTTAAGAAAGCAAAACGGTACTCAGGGATGGACATTAGACTCTAGACTGGTGAGGACGCAAGGTCATTCTAGCATCGCATTCTGCACCCACACATTGCATGCACATGCACTGTTAAATTCAGTAAGAAAGAAAGATTCCACCATTCTAATTTTAAAAACTCAGGCTTCCAATGGTAAATTCCTGAGTTACTTTTCTATGGCATTACAAAGAGGAATTACAAATATTAGGAATTTTTCAAGGAAATAGAAATTTGACCAGGCTTCATTTATGAAGTTGCCCCCAAAATGTGCCTTCTTGGGATTAAGACAACCAGGTGAAAAAATATAGCATGAACTTAAGCATACAAATACGGATGACTTTAAGTAGTCTCCTGTCAGTAACCAATCAGTTTGATTTACATTTAAAGTGAGTTGACTAGGTTTGTTGTCAATATGGAGATGGCTACAGAAGCTTTTTATTTTGACAAAGATGTCACGTTTTCTACGTGATCCAGATAAAGTGCTATGAAGTATTGTTTTAAAAAAAGTAGGGGTGGGTAGTGAGGTAAGGGCCTGTGATATTTCTACAAAAGACCATGGAATAAACTATGAAATTCCTGGAAGAAAATCAATCAGATCTATAGATAACATAATATAGAAATGTGGGGATTAAAGGCAAGAGGAAACTAATCAAGTCATCCCTCTACAATGTGCTGGTGTTTACTGTGATCTTATACGTGACTCCCCTACCTACTGAAAAATGAAAAATTTATCTGTTATTTCAAAAGCAGAACATCTTGGTACTGCGTTATTAAAATACTTTTTTTTTAGCGTGGCAAAATTCTGGGCTTCATTTTTATTTCAATACCTCCCCCTTTCTTAGCAGCTTTAAAAACAGAGCTAGTTATGTCTTCAAGATTGAGAAAATGTATTATAATCACATGTAAACTCAGTATCTAGGTCTTCTGTAGTCAGAATGAAAAGATGACTAAATCAGTGAGTGATTGGTAATGTCAAGTTAAAAGAGATTAGAGGAGATCAGTATCTAATTAAACTGCAAGAGTTTACATATATTGAAAAGAAAATAGTAGCAAGATGATTAATATGGTTTTTATTAATCAGAAAACATAGAAGATGGGGAAAAAACAATAGAGATTTGAGAAATCATACAAGTTTCTTTGGATTTAGTAATTGTACTCACTAGTTTTCAATTTTTTTTTTAAGTTACCTCCACATCCAGCATGGAACCCAACACAGGGCTTGAACTTACAGCCTTGAGATCAAGACCTGAGCTGCGGTCAAGAGTCAGACGCCAACTGACTGAGCCACCCCGGCACCCTTAATTTTCAAATTTTTTAATGAATGAACAATCATTTTGCAAACATTTATTGAACATCTATGATGTTGAGGATCTTAGTAGGCCATGGAGGTATTTACTAGAACAGTGATATGTATAAATACTCACTAAGATCTGATAAGCGGAGAAATATAAAAATATATAAGCTTCAGTGTAGTGCAATGCACTTCAAATTCTGAATCTGTAATCAACCAACAGTATGACCTTGGGAAACTTATTTAACTTACTCAGTGACTCTGTTTCCCAGTCTGTAAGATGGGGGAATATTTGCTTCCCAAGTTAATTATGAGGACTAAATGAGTTAAAATATGCAAAGCAATTAGAATAGAGCCTCACACACAGTAGGCTTATTTTTATTACAGTGACAACATGGAGGAGAGAGCTTATATATCCTTAGAAGTTCGGTTAAACAGAGCTAAAGTATAAAAGCCGAGTCACAGTTTGACATGGGCTAAGAAGAGAGATAGAAAGTGGACAGTGAGGAGTCAGAAAGGATTACAGGTGCTGAGAACAGCTTTAGCCAGATGCAAAGGTAAAAGGTATTAACCCTGTGTTAAGTTTTATTTGTAGAGCTAAAGTGAGGGTAAATGGAAAAATGATAAGAGATTAGGCAAAAAATATATAGCCAGATCTTGAAAGGCAGTGCATGCCAACTAAAGCACTTGTATTGTATCTCTTGTGGATGATGGAGAGACACTAAATACCTCTAATCGGGGAAATGACGTTATCAAATTGGATTTATTTCTGGAAATGAAAAGATTGATTTTAGAACATCTTAACTGGAAGATATTGAAAGACCATATATCTATGACTCTTTCTGAAGTTAAACGACTATTAAAGGTTAATGTATAAATAAAAAATTAATTTACCACGTGTAGCTTCTTATCAATAAAGGATAATTTAATGCCTTTATCTAAGTGCTTCCTATAGCAATACTCTATGGTGAAAGATCCTGGGAACCACTGCGACCATACTTTTGTACCAATCTAATGAAAAGGCTTAGAAAATAGAATATATATGAAAAATAGCAATGTGGACCAAATACTGAGCAGAATGTTCGATCACTCAATAAATTTATAGGCGATCCACCAAATATATATCTAAACCCTGTTCATGGAAAATAAATCATAAGCAATGTCATCTTACATTGACATAACGCTGTACAAGCTACCTTCACTGCCACTCCTCCATTCCCTATTAATGTTAAAAATTTCCATTTTATTGGAAAGGGTTGAACTTTTATTTATTTGGAAAACACTTTCAAGGTGTTTGCTACATGGCAGACACTATTCTGATTGCTTTATAAATATAGGCTTTTAATCCCCTTAAAAACCTTGTGAGGTAGATGGTATTTTAAACCCCATTACACACATTAGGAAACTAAGTCATAGGTAGGTTAAGAAGGTCACAACACAGAGCCAAAATGAGCGCTCAGGTAACCTGGCTTCCAAGAGTATGTCTTAATCACTATACCATCCCCTCCCTCATATATGAAAAGGTTTTATTATGAAGGGGATGGAGGTAAGTTTGACATGCAAAAAAGGCAACGTTTCCCCCTTATGCCTAATATTATTCTGGTATTGCTAAAGATATCTATGAGATGAAAATAACTTATTTGTTTATAGATTTCAAAACTGAATGAGATTGCCTCTCACCTGGCTTTTCCATTTGCTTCTCTGTAAGCAGAGAGTACTCACTGACTTGAAAGGAACGCTCTTCACTCTTCTCTTCTCCTTATGGTCACGCCGCCTCTGACCCACCACTAATTCTAAAGTCCAAGACTGAAGAGACAACACTGCCTCCTCTTGAGTAAATAAGACTTAATGGTAAATTTGTTTTCGTACTGGTCATCCCTGACTTTGCTTTATTAAGACTTTAACACTCTATGTTGATATTAAAGGTCCTACAGAATGTTTAGGCATCTCTGGATGATATGCCTAGCTCCAAACAGAAGACAGGGAGGCAGTACATTATAAATAAACCACAAGCCACGCCAGGCTCCTTGCCCAGAAAAGAGCTACATATAAATAAGTGTGAGAGATGAAGGAAGAAAGGAAGGGATGAAGGGAAAAACAAAGGAAGGAAAGAGGGAAGCAAGGAAGGAGAAAATGTCCACTTACCTGCAGAGACTGTGGAAAAATGGCTAAATAGCCATGAGATGAAAAATCCAATCTGTTCCTAGAACCAGCCTCAGGCCTGTTAGAAAGCCTGAATAGGATTCTTATATATGGAGCTCTCAATGAGAGATAATCCTGCTTCTTGGCTGCATTCAAGTAGGAAGCCAAAGACCAGAGCCAGATGCTGTTTCCTTAGAAGGGCCCCATGGGAAAGTCAATTCCCTAAGGGCCTCAGAAATAAATGACTATGGGTAATCCAAGAAAATGATTTTCCACTGGCCTATTGGCAAACAGCACAGATGGCAAATGATGAGTCTTCATTATTGTCCTACCCACTGTAAGAGTTGTAGTTTGTCCTCCAAATTTTAAATTTTACAGGAACCCTAATTAGAACATGCAAACTGCCTAAAGGTGGTAATTCTATCAATGGCCTGGGAGGAGTCTGTGTGAGAAAGGACCAGAATTTCTAAGCTTATAAACATAAACAGTAAGGTGATAGCAGTGCTAAGGCTTGCCATCGTTAGCACCCTTTTTCCTTTACAACCTTTTAGGTACAAAGATTCCAAAAACGAGGCCCATAAAAATCCTTAATAGGCCCCAGGTATATTGCATATCACTAACAGTAATTACTATAACTTGCTGTAATCGGAGCTCACAGAAATGGCAGGAGGACTTTTTAAAATTACTTTATTAAGAATTTCTGAGAATTTATTCCAGTGCAGATACAAAGTTCAATAGAGAGGAAGCTTCCATGTTAGCTAGGTCTGTAAGACAGAGCAACATCTGATGCAGCTGTCCAGAAATTATTCTCTTGTGCAGCCATGTTTAATAGGGAGAAATGTAGTCCAAAGAGTTAATGACATCATTGCTTATCAGGCTAATAACTGTGACTTCACCCAATTTAAACACACTGAAGACAGTAGTTGTAGAGGAGAGGTGTTTTGTAGCACATCTAATTGTCTATTGACAGATTGAAGAGCTTGAAGTACTAGTTCTAACATGCCCTTAAATAAAGTGGGTAGAGCAGCTCTTCTCAATTTATTGTAATCCTAAAGAGTTCTGAACCTTTCTGATACTTTCCTTGGGAGAAACACAGTCCATTTCCATTATTAGCCTGTTAACTGCTATAATGTCTCTTTCTATTGAAAGAGTGAAGATTGTTGTGTTTATCATATGAAAGATGAAATGGAAATATAGACAGCTCTCTTACTGAGTGTTCTGCTTGCTGAGAAAGGTGATGTTTCTCCTGCATCTTTTATCATGAAGTTCTTAGTGTCACATTAACATTTCAAAGGGTAGGGGTATGAGGAGAAAAAGGAAAGGATTGAAAGAAAGACACTATGGTTATGTGCATAGTGGTGGAACATGGAGTAATCAAAACTAGTATTTTTTTGTGTGTGTGATGTATGGGTGAGTATTTACTAGAATAATGTAACTCTGCTTAAGAGCTTGATTGATTTCATCTAAAATTGTTGTCTGAACACTTCTGAAATTATAAGTATGCCTATATAATCAAAGCATAAGTTGGAGATTGCCTAACAACACAGTGTGCCCCATATCTGTAAATAAATTTTACATAAAGCTTTTATAAAATTCTAACTTTATCATCCTCATCATTCCCTATCATGACCAAGTAGAGAATAAACAAAGAGTTACACAGAATTAAAACTGAAGATAATTTCAGTTACACTCAGAAAATTTTTAAGAAAGGGTCGAAAAGAGAAAAGAAAAGGAACTAGCAAAAACAGCATTTTCAAAGGAATTTGTAAAGCTGTTTCTTCTTTGAGAATATATTGTATGGTACCAGAATACAAACAGAGAGCAAACATTTCTTTTTTAATGTTTGCCCTAAGGAAAATATCACATAGTATCTTTTTTTCATCAGTGTTTATAAGATGTTTGAGAATGTTGGGTAGAGAACTGAAATATATTACCATTTTTTAATACCACATTTTTTATCTTTAATCTTACTTTTTTGGGCTTGGTCATGGTAGTCCTCTCTAGGATACAAAAACAAACAAACAAACAAAAACCAAACCAAAACAAAAAAACACCTCAATCTCCTTGGACAGAAATATTCCTGAACAGGAAATAATATGCCAGAAAAGCAATGCCTTCAGGGACATGAGACATAATGTTAAGGAGTCTCTTTGCTATATTCTTTCTTGCAAGGTCACATCCACTTAACATTTGAATAGGGACAGCTAGATATTGATCTATTACCTATCTATCTATAGATGATGCTTTTTAAGTTTCCTGAACTAGAACTAAGAACAGTCAGGCAAATATAATTTATTCAGTTTCTCTGGTTAAACAATCATTTTCTAAGTATGGTAAGAAGAACTCTGTGTGTTGGTAATCCATAGAGCAAAGTAAAAAGAAGCTGTTTTTAAGCTGCTTTTTTTTTTTAAAGATTTTATTTATTTATTTGACAGATAAAAAGAAGCTGTTTTTAAGCTGCTTTTTTTTTTTAAAGATTTTATTTATTTATTTGACAGAGAGAGAGAGACAGCCAGCGAGAGAGGGAACACAAGCAGAGGGAGTGGGAGAGGAAGAAGCAGGCTCCCAGTGGAGGAGCCTGGGATCACGCCCTGAGCCAAAGGCAGACGCTTAACAACTGCGCCACCCAGGCGCCCCAAAGAAGCTGTTTTTAAAAAGCATGTTCTTCAAGAAAATGAAGACAAGCCATAGGCTGGGAGAAAATTTTTGCAAAGGACACATCTCATATGCAACTGTTATCCAAAATATATAAAGAACTCTTAGAAGTCAACAATAACTATATGTTGGCTTATTGAAAATAATAATAATAATAATAATAATAATAATAATAATAATAATAATAAAGAAGTCAACAATAAGAAAACAAAGAACCCAGTTTAAAAAATGGGCAAAGACCTCAACAGACACTTCTTCAAAGAAGATAAACGTCACCAAAGTAAGCACATGAAAAGATGTTCAACATCATACATAATTAGGGAATTGCAAGTTAATGATGAAATATTACTACATACCTATTAGAATGGCCAAAATCCAAAACACTGACAACAACAACTACTGAAAAGGCTGGGGAACAGCTGGAACTCTCATTCATTGTCAGTGTGAATGCAAAATGGTATGGCCCCTTTGGAAAGATGAAATTAAGCATACTCTAACAGTACAATCTAGCAATGACACTCTGATTTACTCAAATGAGTTGAAAACTTATGACCGAACATAAACTTGCAAACAGATATGTATAGTAACTTTGTTTCTAATTGCCCAAACTTGAAAGCAACCAAGATGTCCTTCAGTAGTTAGATGGATAAACTGTGGTACATCCAGACAATGGAATATTATTTAATGCTAAAAAGAAATGAGCTATCAAGCCATGAAAAGACATAGTGGAAACTCAAACGCATATTACTTAAGTGGAAGAAGCCAACCTGAAAAGGCTACATACTGTATGATGATTCCAACATTCTGGAAGAGGAAACACTATAGAGATAGTAAGAGGATTAGAGCTTGATGAAGGTTGGGGGGGATGAATATGTGGAACATAGAGGATTTTTAGCACAGTGAAACTGTTCTGTACAATACTATAAACGGTGACTATAGATAAACTTGCCAAAACTCATGTAATACGTAACACCTAGAGTGAACTGTGATGTAAATTATGGACTTGGGGCAGTAATGATGTGTCAGTGAAGGTTCATCCAGCAAAACAAATGTACTTCTCGGTGTGGGGTGTTGATAGTGGAAGAGGCTAAGGGTGTGTGAGGGCAAGAGTATATGGGAACTCTTTGTACTATCTTCTCATTTTTGCCGTGAACCTAAAACTTCTCTAAAACACAAAGTTTATTAATTAAAAAAAAAGGTATGTTCATGTTCTCTGCTCTTTTCATTATCTTCTTTAAATGTAAACAAGTTCATTTCTTCAAGTCAGTCTTGATTTTGTAACATTTTGATTCTTACCATTAAGACAGAAGAGGAGAGGAGAGACCCCTCCCACATCAAGGCTGACGCTTTGTGGTAGCTAAAAAGAGACCTGTCCACAGATTCTCCTTGAGGCTTGGGATATTATTCAACTTCACCAGCTTCCATAAGCTACAAGCATTAGCAAGAAATAGTATAGCATCCGGGCTGGTATTTTGAGCACTTCTTTGGCACGCAGTTTTGATTTTGAGCCTATTCATTCAAGGAGCTAGAAAGCTCACAAAAAAAGTGTATACATGAATTGACTTCACCATGGCCAGAAAGGAGGCAAGATGGACAGATGAATTATTGACTAAAAAAGGGTATTTGGGGTAAAATGCTCCCCCAAATGACCTTTATAATAGAATAATTTTTATAAATTTAGTTACTTCTCAAAACCACCTCAAAATATACTGTATTTTCTCCTACATTCTAATTGGTTGTAAAATAATTCAGTCATGATGGAAACATATGGGATAAAAGGGACTGGAGAGAAATTCAGAGGTTATTGTGACTTAGTTGAAATTTATGGTCAAATAGTTTTGATCGTCAAAAAGACAATTTATGATGTCCCTACTACTAGGAATTTAGTAGCTGAGAATAACGTAACATTTCATTACCATTTTTATTGCCATTTTGGAAAACACATCATGAACTCAAAACAGAGAGTCAGCCTCATTTATTGAGCATCACAGCGTAAAGAGCCTAGCATTCTACAGCGTGGAGGGAATACAGAAGGAACTTCCGTTCATATATCCAAAATCTGCTTTGCAGGTGCTCATAATCTTATAATGATTTGAGACCCCAACAAAGTTGTGAGTATGATCGCCTCCAAAAGGAAGCTGCCAATATTTAAAATGGCCAAAATACCTAATGACATATTGCTAAGAGGAAGAGCAAGCTCTGGAACCATGCATACAGAATCATATAAATAACACGTGCAGATAAGACCATAATGTTAATGGTAACTATCTGTCGTGGTTAAATTATAAGTGATGTTTGCTCTCTCTATGTCTTTCAGTGGTTTTCAAGCTTTCAATATTGAGTATGTACACTGTATGAATAAAGAAGACAGACTTCATGTTTAAAATTAAAGGGAAATAAGAGTTCTTGTTACAAATCTAAGACGAACACCTATATAACCAATTTTAGCGATTTGGTAAATCCGAGAAAAAGACATATTAGTGAAGGAATAGTAGAAAAAAATTAAAAAGCATGTGGAGAGAGTTGTAGGAGAGAGAAGAGAGAAGAAAGATGAGTTATCTTTCCTTCCCTTCAAGTGGCAAAAATATAGGATTGACACAGGGTGATCTAATGCCCAAGTTTGACTCTCAGCTCTTGGTCTGCAAACTGAAGAGTCAATTACACTTTGAGCCAGAAGGGGGCAGCAAGGAGCTGTTCAAAAAAACCCCACCAAAAAAACCAAAAAACAACAAAAAACCCCAAAAACCAAACCCCAAAATACTCCAGAGGCCTTTAGACTGGAAAGGGGAGGTGGTGGATCCAAACTATGAGGGTGAGGGGGAGTGATACAGGGTCAGCGAGGGAGTGCATGAATGGAGGCAAGGCTAAACACAGCGGAAAGAGAAATGATGAGGAAAAACGTCATCCAGCAATTGATAACTGAAAGCAGTAAAGGCAGCATAGGCCAAAGCTGAATTCTGTGGCAGGTTTAGGTACCCAGAGAAAAACATCTAAAAATAGAGAAACAAACATCTAAAAACATTGCTCCATGGGGTGGAATCTAGAAGGATTCCTAGAAAAGATTTCTTGAAATCTTTGTTGCTTCAGGTGTCAGGAGCCAGTGAGGTCCCATCTAAACTGCTGCTGATCAACAGAGGTGTAAATGAAACCTTCTGGACTCAGACGCAAAACTCCTGTCCTCACTCCTCTCTGACCTGCATGACCAGGGAGCCATGTATTTCCTTACAAGAGGAGAACATAGAAGATGTAGGTACATGTGATCAAATTTAAAGATACCACCCCTGCCCAGTCATACCCTGCCACATTCACAAAATAAATTTTCCCGATTATCAACTGTGGAACAGATTTTTAATCTGGTTTAATTCTAACCCTTTCTCTAGTCCTTAATGTTTTGTTTGGGAAATAGCAATACAAGAGGCTGGGTTAGATAAACTTAGAATGTTCATCTTTTACTGCCCCTTCCTGGAGAGGAATTAGCCTCTTTCGATTTCTTTCCCCTTTTGCCTGCTGAGTCTAGAGGTGGCGTTGTCTATAGGTTAGGAGCATAAAGCTAGGGTTCTCAAAAAACAAAATTCAAGTGAGCAAATTTTAAAGATCTTGTTAGCTTTATTCAACAATTCATGAATCGGGCAGCATCTCATCCAGCAAATAGAAAGGATCTCTGAAGAACTGTACAAAATGAAAGACTTTCATAGGCAGAAGAGGGCAGGACAAGGAAGTTACTAGCAAAAAAGGGATAGTTGCAGGTAAAGTCATCTTCTGTTGGGGAACAGCAGGAGTCTGTCAAACAGAATACCTCACTAGTGCTGAGCGGGTAATTCCAGCTTGACTGGGTGAAGATTCAACTCCTGAGAGAGATTGAAACCATATTTAAGTATTAAGTCCTGATTTGGTGGCATGCCTTACTTATCATGAGTGACTCTACTTGGAGCCTGTTGTCTCTTTTTTAACAGATTCAAATCAAAGTATGTCCAGGGGCAAAGCTTAATCTTACTGTTGCCTAACCTCTCTGAGCCTCGGGCACCCTGTCTTATAAATAATCCAGATATCAAGGAGTTATGAAGAACAAATGGTATTATCAACTTACACAAAATACTTTGTAAGGTGCTCAGAATAGTGTAAACGCTCAGTTTTTCATCTTTGGCTACGTTCCCTAACAAACCTATAAAACCCCAAACACAGTGTCTTTTCATGGGGCTCATTAGAGGACTGGCCATCACACTTTCTTTTCATCCCTCTTTTTTTCCTAAGACATATTATAAGTATTTATAATTGCTATTGAGATTGGTGACAATTTCCATTTCACAAATTGGCTTTTTTTACATCTTATGTCGGAAGTCCTCTCTAAATGGTTCTCAAATATATTAATTATGTATAATTTCTCAACTGACACATGAAAAGGCTAAATTACAAATGATTTCAGAATAAACGAAGCGCCAACTATTGAATAAATAGCCTTCCCCCAACCAGTGATAGCAATGTGTTTATTTGAAATCAGGTCACGAACTTGCCCAGAGAAGGGAGGCCCCTGAAATGTCTCTGAGCCAGTGGGCCGGTGTTTCTGCGTACAGAAAGGCAAAATCCACCGTGGGGGATTGGGCTGAATGGAAGACAGAGAAGGCACTCTGAGACTATATCTTCTTGCCTTTAAAAAAATTCACTGAATTTACCCCTCAAGGTCCTTTGGCTATATAAATTTGATGCTACTGACAAGAATATCTAGCCAGTTTGCATAGATAGCATGAGTGGTACGCTAATGTGCGTATAGCACTTTGGACATAAAAAGGGTTAACTTCCTCCAGTATGTTCTTCAATCAAGAATAAAAATGCCTCTTTTAAAAGCTCAAATAAGTATTCCCCTGTGAAAATCAAGCCTCTGGGTCAATTTAATATTACCGACAAAACTACAATAGTAATATGAGTACTTGAAGGAACGATTTGGGCTGACTCAAATTTGTGTCCTTAAAGGCAATAAATAACTTTATCATTTTGACAGGTAAGATCACCTGAAGTGCTTGAACAGAAATGGGACCCTGTCTTTCTGAGTGAATGCTTTCATCTGAGGACTTCTCTTCACATATCCACAATGCCACCTTCAATTCAAATGACATTTATTTTCTAAAAATATAAAAGCACTTCCATTTTCCCGTCTTTGTTTGCACTAATGTCCCAGGAGTTTTTCCTACATGAAGTAGCAGTCTCAATAAATTATTGCAACTGGGTAAGAAGCAAAAGTGGGGGAATGAACCTCAAATTCAACATCCAGGTCCATTAAAAACTACAGTAATGCTTTCGTAGCTCTGCTAAGGAATGGAAACATCTTTCCTCATCACTCCATCTCTTCGGGTTTATTAAGGCAGACCCAAGGAGCACCGTGCTGTCGATAACTTGGGGACGCCAGCAACAATGTTATGAATACAGAATAGAACCACTGACATTTCTGGCTTGCTTTATATACCTTTCAAAGCGGTTTCACATGTATTGTCACATCAAATGTTATTTTCCACTTTTGCAATCAAGAAAACTGAGGTTTATGGAAGCTAAATGTCTAGTTCTCAATTACACTATCACGTTTATTCATGTAAACTCATGGATGGAAGGATCCACTCAATGGCCACAGGCATCATCCAAAATTTATCTGCAGATTGGAAATAGAAAACTTGAAAATAACAGAAAATAATCGAAACTTGGAAATAATCGGACAGTGTTCTCATTCCTCCAGGGTTTCAGAGGAAACTTTATATTTAAAAACAAGGCCAAAGACAGAATGACACTTAACTAGGAAACAATGTGTTTGTGAAACCTTGACCTAACTCTATTTCTGGATTTTCTGTGCTAGGACAGCTATCTCCATTTTTATTCCTGTGAGTTCTTCCTCCAGTAAAGTGGGCGTGTTTGATGACAGCAAAATTGATGATAGAGAAAATAAGAAATGGACTTTACATGGTATTTTTGTAAATATTTATGTCACTTCATTCCTACCAGAAATAGCCCATGTCTTTTGCATGGAACCTCAAATTTGATATAGAAAACAGGTGGCAAAAACAAGATATTTAGGAGGATTCCAGAACTCCAGGCACCTAGAAACTCAGGAACATTATCTGCCAGTGACCACAGTTGTGCCAAAATTAGTATTTTAAGTATTCATTTCCCCTCAGATATGTGAGATATCTAACACGATTTGCATTGTGTGACATTAGCTACTTAAATCGTAATCTCGAAAGCATTATGAAGGCAAGAACTAAAAAGAGGCTTTGTAGAGTAACAATATGGTAAAACTTGCCACAGAGACAGTGTGCTTATGAATCTACTTTGATGGAGGCCTCTTTAGTCACAATCTATCAATCTAAATAAAAAGCTCTGAAATGAGGACTGGCAGCATTCCATAAAATATTCAAATTGCACCCAGCATTTATTTAGAAGTGGTACCTCAAAGCTCCTTTAAAATATTCTCTCAGAAAATGTTAATGGTGTTTTTGTTTTGTTTTGTTTTGGGTTTTTTTTGTACACAACACATAGTATCTTTACATCGAGTGTGGAAATAATTCTATTTAGCGCACCCACAGGCATGGAAATGCAAAGGGGTGATGAGATGCAGTCTGTAATGAAAGAGTGATGGGGCAGACAACTGAGGGGAAGAAGTCATTTTAGAATTCTCAATGTAATGCATGACACAGCTGCTGGAAAAATCACTGATAGAAAAGTGTCTGCTTAGAGTTGATGTTCCACGATAACAAGCCCTGCCAGAGAAGGCTTTGGATTTCTCTCTCTTCTTCCACCTGGAGGTAAGATTGTCTGTGGAGCAGATTCCTCTTTCTTCGGTCACCCATTAAATATTGGTCTTACCAAGTTTTATTTTTTTTTTGTTTTTTCCCTTGGATACCAATTCTTTTATCTCTGTATGTTCCTCCAGGCCTACCCTGCCCACTTGGACCTCAGCTGTCAGCCACATGGTAGGGATATTCCCATTTTTATCTCCACCAGAGACCTCACCTTAGAACTTCTGTCTCAGTGTCTGTCACAGGATACGACAACCTGGATGTATTCATAAGTACCTCAAAACCTCAGCTTAACAGGGAACTCACCACTTCCACTCCATTACTTCAACTTTTCTAGTATTCTCTAACTCAGTAAATGATACCACTGTCCATTCAGTTATGTTAGAAATCGAAGGTCATCTTGACCCTTCTCTCTGCCTGGAGTCATTGATCTCTACCACTAGCTAGTTGAAATTCTCATTATTTTTTTTCTGAGACTACTATAACAGTCTCTAATGGATTTCCTTACCTCTGACATTTTGCCCCTGAGGTGCCTTCTTCACACAGTCAAAAGCATGCTCCATTAAAAACAAACCACTACCAGCTTACTCCTCTGCTTAAAAACCTTCAGTAGCTCACCAGCTCTTATATGATGTTTTAAGTCCCTCAAGTTTACTATAAAGCCTCCTGAAACCCTGAATTATGTCCACCTCACCATCTAGCTTCATCTTCTGTTTAAGTTCCAGAACATGGGAGATCTTTGAGGTGCTTACACATACCACACTGTTTCTTGTCTCTCTGTTCAGGGTTTAGCTGAACTACTCTATGATATTGTGACCTTGGCATCCATTTGTTTGGTCAAGTGGCCAGTGGAGAAGTTGGTACTGAAGCTCAAAGCCCCTCACACGAGTGCCCTAGATCAACAGCCTACAGAGTTACAAGTAAATGTATGTCCCTAATAGCACTTCCCTTGTGATAAGCATCCTCCTTTACCTCCCAGGATCTTCTCTTGTGCACCCCTTAGTTAAGACCCCTGTGGAGCTTACCGAAACCCCACTCATTTTGGTTTAAACTGACCAATTTGGCCTTAGCATTGGAACCCAAAAGCACTCTACCCATCTACCCTAAAAAAGGCATGTGCCCCAAGGCTTGCTGCTCTCTGCCTGTACCCTGCCTTGGCCTCCCTGTAGTGGCCGTGTACTTCCTCCTGCACCTATGAGTAATTATCTTTTCTGTTTCACTTCCCTTGTAGTCTGTTTTTGAACAGTGGCTCACCATTTGACACCCCAGTCTCTACCTCACAAATGTTAATTTAATGAAATTACCCTTCTCTTAGTTAATCTGTTCTTTTTGCCAGAAAGTTCTTTGTTCCGGTTTGCTTTTGCATTCTTTATCTTCAGTAATGTTGCCCAAAAACAGATTCTGAGATGGAGAGTTGTGAGAAAAGACATTTACTGGGAAGTGTCCTTGCAGGGAAGTTGAGACGGTGGGGTTGGGCAGAGAGGAATAGAAATGCACAACAAAAGGCTCAGTTGATCCCAGGGGGAGCTCAGCAGCCAGGAAGGACCTTCAGTACGTTCTGCCTTAAAGCTAGAGAGCTGTGCTTTTAATTAGCTCCCTTCCCCATTAACAAGTCATTCAATACCAATGTCTCCATGAGGGGGCATGACCTTGACCAAGGCAGACAATTCCTTCTAAGTCTCCTAGCATCTAAGGGAAAGCGTGCCTGAGTCCTAAAGGCAAATGTACATGGTTCACTACACTTGACCACTTACTACTTATCCTTTAAGGCTCTTAGCCATTGCCTCCTTCAAAAAGTCAAGAAGGCTTTGCAGATATTCTCCAGACCCTAGATAAGGAAATGTCCTGAGCAATCCTATAAACCGTATTTCTCTGTCTGCCTTGCTAGAATGTGAGCTTTGAGATCCAGGACCTTTGCTTAATCATCTCAGTATCTCACAGTCAGAAACACAGAGCCTAACACATAGCAGGAGCTCCAAACATGGCTGAATAAATGAACGAGTACATGCTTGACCTTGATCTATAAATTCTTTGATCGTCTAATGAAATTATAGTTTTGAGACACAAGTTGGTTATTCAGTTGGTTGTGAGATGTATTAAAATGGGATGTTAAGAAAAGTACTAAACTATGCTAATATTTACTTTTTAAAAACACAAAGCAAAACACGTGCAAGGTGATCCCTATTAGTAACGTGACTCAGGCATTTGCATTTCAGTATGCTCATTTGAGTGGGAGAAAAAGGATGAGTTTACATCTATCTATAGAAGTGGGGTGCACATAATACCAAATCTTAGCCCATCTATTATACAGCCTATAAGGAACAAATTCTAATAGTTGTGGTGACTGCAAATTATTCGTGAAGCTTTAGTTTTTCATAAAATTCTTCTGAATATGGCAGTGAACTGTGCACATGAACATCAGCTTTCTCTCCTACCACAGTGAAGAATTCAGAAATGTGAAGAATGCTGTAAAAGCACTTTGATTCTAGCCAATAATTTCAACATTCTGTTGTTTCAAGGCCCTCATGGAAACACAGAAGTTGTCATTCCTTTTCCTTGCCACCACCTGATAGAAATGTTATCAAGGAAGAAAAAAAGATTAAGACGTCACGGTAAGGGGAAGAGAAAGAAGCTATTCTAGGGCTCAATAATCTCGTCCTTTTCCATTTTCCCAAAGAAACACAGAGATGGAAAGAGAAAGGATAAAACAAAGTTGTGTTCTTTAATCCAAGACAAATACTGGAAGCTGTACTTCTTGTAGGAAATGTAGCCTGGAGGGAAAATGAATTTGGAGGAAGAGAGTGCTTTGTTTGAAATGTATTGTAAGCTCTCTCCTCGTCTGAGCCTCCAGCTGCTTCTGGGTCATTTGGCTAATGGCATATACCTCATCTCACGCTAAGTGGGCAATGACAATCCTAGTTAGTTTTTCTTCAACTGACTAACCATGTTTAGACCAAAGAAGAGACAGAATGATCTAATTATACATGTTTAAAGGCATTATTAAGTACTTGGCTTTTCCAAGAAAACAAACGGAGTTGAGAGTTCTTCAGTGGGGCTAATGAAATCAGGGTTTTGTTTCTGCCTTTGTGGCTAACGTACAGTGGTATACAAACACACTTTCATCTCTCTGAGCTTCAGGTAGAGCGGCTGGACTACTTGATGCTTAACATGCCTGTTAGGTTCTTTGACTCAAGAGGGGCTGTGGGAAGTGCTGGGACTCTGAAGCCAAACTGCCTGAGTTCACATCCGAAGGTGCCCCTTCAGCTGTGTGAACTTGGGCAAGTCATCCCACTTGTAAGACTAGTCTTTACATTGCGAAATATGACAGTGCCTATCTTACTGATGTACTGTGTTGAATATGTTAATGTATAAAGGATATTGAACAGTCTTCAGCTTATAACTGTTATGTAATATTTTACATATTAACTTAGAATCTATAAAGAACATTACAATACCTTGGATTTCTTCCCACTTGTAGATCAAATTCGAAGGTTGTTGTTTTTTTTTTTTTCACTGTAATCTAAAAAGTCAACAAATGGTATCCCTGCTCCTGTGTACACACATTGAGAAAGAGAAGTCACCAAATGTGGATTCTACCTCCGTTCTCTAGGGAGTCTACTTGGAATCTTCAAAATTATGTTAACCTATGGATTTCACAATCTTCCTCCTCTGACACATGCTAGGTTGTCCTTTCAGGTTAATAACTTAAGAAATTGCCTTCCCTGCTTGCCTTTTCTAAAAAATTGCCCATTTCCACTTGAATAATTCTCAATATGTTAATCAATTTTATAGGCTGCTCAATAACTTGTTAAATATCAACATATATATTTTAAAATCATTTTTATTTGCCTCCCCCAAAGATGGATAATAGTGAAAAATTACCAGAAAATGTCTTATATTCCCGGATTATAGCCTTTAACTATAATAGACCCAGCATATAGAGAAATCTTATTACTGGAAGAATTGCACAATCTACAGTAGCCAATTGTTAGCAGGGCTGCCAAAAAGCAATGTGTTCCCTTCTGAAATTACATACTTATTGTTCATGTTATTTTATTTGTTCTAAAGGTTAAACTTTTTGTTGCCCTTAAAATGTTATGTGTCATTCTTTGAAAATCATATTTGAAAAATGCTGAATTCAGGGTTTTATTTCCATATAACTTACTAGTGGAAAGAGAAAGAGTCATTCTTTACATTCTGTTCTCTCAGTGAAAAGAGATCATTTAGAAACAATAGCATCTACTTTTCTAAACAAGGGAGTTTTTTTCCAACCTGGGGCTCATATGCTTGAGAATAAGCCAAAAATTTCATTTTTTTTTTAATGAGCCAAGAACCATTTGGAGTGTGGTCTAAAACCAAAGGACAGGAGAAAGGAGTAAAAGAGTTTTGCAATTGACTTTAACTAGAAAGAAAAAATAAAAATGCTCACACTGTGGTCTTTTGAAAGTTATTTCACCCAAACAACAAATGTTTTTCAGGTGACATGTAAGAACCTGTTGAATTCAGAATTTATCCAAATAGCCTTCTGGGCTGAAACAAACAGGTAGACTCGTTTCAACTCGTTCTTCTTGTGAGCATTTCTGAAAACATACCTTCAGAAATAATGACATATTTTAGCAAGCACCATCCTTCCCTTTTCTGAAACTATTAAGTTATTATAAGCTAAGTACATATTCTCTGAATTAATAATATGCTATTTTCAAAGTCAACAGTCTTGTTAATTTGCATGAGTTTCTGTTTCCCTTTGGAATAAACATATCCTGGATGTTTCCCAGCACTCTCTTGCAAACATATCTCCTTCTAATTATCCTTCCCATAGAATTGGTGGTTCAGCAGACTCAATGCAAGGAAAAGAAAGCTACTATTATTCCAGAGGTGGGATGGTAGGGAACTATTGCCATTGGCCTTAGGATATTTCTGTTTTTTGAATATTAATTTTCAGCTGGGGCACAGTTCTTTTACCTCCCTCTCCCCTCCCCAGAAAACTGAGAATGACAATATTTTATATCAAGATTATGTAAGCCACACCATTATTATATAAAATCATAGAATATTAATACCTGAAGGAAACTCTGATGCTCGAGTCTATTTGTCTAATTTGACAAAAAAGAAAACTAACTTATAAATAGACTAAATATTTTATGGCTTAATAAAGAAAAAGGCTGGAATTCAGGTCTCCTGACTTTCTCTCTTTACTCTTTTCATTGTGACATCTTGCCACTCATACCATGGTAATTGATACACAGTTTAATTAGGTGTCATATCTAATTTTGATTCTGTTTTCCCAAGTACAACCAACTTTCTATATTTAATATGATTAATCCCTCAGTTATGGTTATCCTGTTTCCCTAATGGACAGAATAAGAAAGGGGGTAGTTGTATGATATATTTCAATTATTTAATTGAAATGTGATTCTACCAATTGGTATCATGATTTGGCAGTTCAAAATGTCAATAGAAGATTAACATCATTTTGGACAACTTCTAGCTTCAGGATTTGGTCAGATGGACACAGGAACTATTTGGGGGAGGTGAAGGGGTAAAGCAGAGTCTCCAGTAATCACCAGGTTTATCAAAATGGAAATGACCACATGAATCAGAAAATAGAAGTCCAGATGTATATCAGAAACTGAGAACAGGCATTAAAATAATAAGGCAGACAAAATGAAAGTACTGTTTTTCTCATTTCTTTTCTCCTTGTGAGGAAGATGCTTGTCAGTCCCCATGTCAGTCCTTGCCTGTTGTCCAGCTTTTCTTAATAAACATCGTCTGGTCATATATAGCAACCCCCCACCCCCAAACCAGAAATATTGTTCCAAGAAGAATGTAAAGAATTGTCAGGAACTTCATAGGTCAACTTGCTGGAGGCAAAAATAGCAATCAGATCTTAATAAAACACTCAGGTGGTGAAGTGGGCACCGCAGAGCTTAGATAGAGGAATTTGGCAGTCTGTCTCTTCTCTTATGACCAGGGCTACTAGGAACCTGGAACATCTTGTTGCTACTTGGGTGCCTGATACCTTAGCACCTGGAATTAAGGGGAGCCCTGTCTTCCTCTCTAGATGCGCATCTGAGACTTGTTTTCTGCCAAGCTCTTTCTCAACATCCTCCTCGTACCTCTTATCCTCTCTGCTCTATACCACCCTGGAGACTAACATTTATGATGGACTCCGACTTCATGCACTCCTGTCGTTCAGCTCCTACTTGTCCTGCAGTTGAACTAGAATGTCATTCTGTGTTTGGATTTGAGTTCTAATCGTCAAACTCCCCTTAAAAGTGTTGTTCTCATGTGAATGTTTACCCCAAACTCCTCTCTCCATTATCTTTCACACTCAGCATGCTGTGGAGCCAGTATGTTAACACTGGTGAGAGTCCGAGAATGGAAAACTGGCTTAACTTCAGCTTGTCCAGATGTGGCTTATACTCTCCAGAAAAAAAGAGCATTAAAAAAAAAAAAAGAAAGAAAGAAAGAAAGAAAGAAAGGAAAAGAAATGAAGATCATAGCCTCCTTTGGAGAAGTTGGCCATTGTCTATAACTATACGTTTTTTAACCTATTGAGAGCCATCCAATACCTAAATTTAGACCAATGGTCTTCAAAATGAAGGGCAGACACAACAGCAGGTATGAAAGTTGATCCAGCGGACAAGATGTTGAAGGAAATATCAAGACGGACATTTGTATCTATTTTTATGTCTTGTTTTTTATTTTATACTCTTGCAAACATGGATCAGTGTACCTAATATATTAGTATAGTAGTATTAGTGTATAATTTATAAATAAATAGCATATATTAGAGGCAAAAAAAATATTTTTAAAAGATTTTATTTATTTGAGAGAGAGAGAGAGAGCACAAGCAGGGGTAAGGGTAGAGGGGAAGGAAGAAGCAGGCTCCCTGCTGAGCAGGGAGCCTGATGCTGGGCTCGATCCCAGGACCCTGGAATCATGACCTGAGCCAAAGGCAGATGCTTAACTGACTAAGCCACCCAGGAGACCCTGCAAAATATATTTTGACTGAAATAAGTGCATGACCAAAGCCTTGGCAGACTACTGCCTTACTGGAACAAGCCCTGGGTGACACAGAGTAAGTAATTAATAAATCATATTTGAGTAATTGGTTAATTGATGGATAAACAAAACAAGTGAAACTATTGCTGTATGTTCTGTTACACTCCTCTTAGTCTTTCTTCATCATCGCATGACTTATCCTCAAATCAATTTTTAGTATCATTCATTTCTAAAAGTGTCCAGGAAAGACGAATTTTGTCATCAAGAGCAAGTAATGTCAGTAGGTTGGCAACGCAAAAGATTATAAAATGACATAGATGAAACTAATGAAAAAGTCAAATTTCATGAGCAAAAGTCTCAACCAAGGTCTGAGGTGAGCCTCAGAATGTCTTTTCCTTGATTCCATGGGGCTTTAATTTTCTCATCTCAGAATTACTGAGAAAGCCAATCAATATCTTAACACTCAGTCACCTCATTGGTAAAGAAATCTCATCAGAATAGCTTATTCCTTCCCATGATATTTTGAAATATTCAGCTTGATTTAGAACTATCCATATGTATTCAGGGGTAAACAATGAAATTCTGAATCCAGCATTTAAATGAAGCCGAAAATGACAGATTGGTGTAGTTACAGGTTAGAGTGTTTGAAATTGTCATATGTGTGTTCTATACTCAGTGCAGCTTATGCTCATGGAACTCACAAATGTAAATGACATGATTTTGACAATTTATTATAAACCAAGGGTAATGTAAAATAATTAATGTGATGTAAAATACCTTATAAAATATAAATAATATGATATAAATGTAAAATAATTTGGAATTTGGCTGAGGACTGTATTGACTGAATTTGGCTGAGGACTGTATTAAGTCTATGGGGCTCAGTGAGAGACCCTTTATTTGACCAGCCAAGTCTCCTTAACACCATGTGGAATTGTTGCTTTCTTTTCACTATTTTAATCAGATTAACTCTAATTTTGTTCTGAGAAACAACCACCTAATGAGAGATAAAATTTAATTACAGATACCTATAGAAAGTTCATGCTTTTCACGGAAATTAGATTCTGGAGAATCACAGGTTTCTGTGGAAACATACTTAACATGAGGATTTGGGAACCCATGTAGGTCTCTGAAAATACCTCACTTTCAGAGCTAATAGCAATAATCCTGGTATGGAGTGCCTACTATGTGTTAGGCTTTGTACTAGGTGTTTCAATTAGTTTCCTCATTAAATCTTCACAATAATCTGATGGGGTTAGAAACTAAGATTTTGAGAGATTAAGGTCTTATTAAGGTCACAAATCTTGGAAATGGTGATGCCAAGATTCAAAGGTAGATTTATCTTATTCCAAATCATCTGTTCTTTAGAATTAAATTGTGTTTACTGACAATTTTTTAATTATTGAAAACCCAAGAACTACTACAATAATATATGTACTTTGTCCCATATGTCTGTCATAAATCTCGGCATTTCCAGAAAAAAAAAAGGGAGGGGGGGTTTAAGCATGTGAAGAGATGTAACATTGCACTAACATTCTCCTTCCATCTGTAGCATAAAATTGCTTCCTGACATAGTAAAATATACAAAGTGAAGCTCTTTCCAAGGTATTTGGTGGTAACAGGGCAGTTAGAGGTAATAGCGAAAATTCAATGAGAGTTGTGAAAACATCTAGGGAAAAGAAAATAATCATGAATCTCTCATGAAGAGTGATCTTTGGAGGGGTAGGGGAAGGAGGGAATTCTCTGCCTTTATAACAGTAAGTAAAGGAGCAAGCTTTCAGTGCCTGAGAAAAGACAGAAAGAATCTAAGTAACCAAGGCTGTGGGAGAGATGCTTATTCTCTGACTCTGAGTGAAAAGTCAAGGCCCAGAGAATGAACGGAAAGGAGAAGGGGTCAGTGTCGAGAAGGATGGTGAGGATTTGAGGAGAACAGTAAGCTCTGGGAAGATGGGACAAAAAGCCCTCTAAAGACAGCCAATCTTCTAAAGAGAAGACCACCTCTTACTTGTTGATCCTGCTTAGTGAACATACAAACATCCTTTCTATTTGAGGAAAATTTCATCGTTGGTGGGAGGTTAGGGTGATTATCCCATCCTCTGCCTGCTAGAGCATGGCACATGACCTCTGCACGGCTAGTCAGAAGCTCTTGCAGGACTTCAAACCCTTAGGGAGTGACAAAAAATGAGTGGAAACAGTTAGATGTTACTCACAATAGTTGTAAGGTAATGCATTTTCCAAGGACAATGGAACCATCTTTGATATTCTTCAACCAACCAGCTTCGTGGCAGAGATATACCTACAACTACCTCCTTTGGTTCCTGCCAATCCTGGCTCTATAGCTTTTCTACTGATACCCTTCCAATAAATCCCTTAACCAGAATTTGTTTCTGTTCTTGCAGCAAGAACCATGATTATTATACACTGAAATGGATGTTCATGGTGAAAAAGATGTCTAGGAGATATAAAATTAAAGCTTCTACTGAGAAATATTTGGAAGAACTTGGATAAATAATGAATCACATCCCAAAGCACTATTTGAACAAAGGCTATCCAGGGTTAACAAGGGAAAATGTCCCATTGTCATGGGACCATTGAAACTAAAAGAATATGGACTATCATGTGTGCACAAGAGGTCTATACTGATGACATTAATGTGGAAATCATAGGAGCCCCTTCTCTCTGTGGCTCCAAGTGAGTCATCACTGATGGCTCATTCAATACCTTATTATACTTTTCCTTATCTTCTTTGATACATGGACAGTCTCAAGCTCCCTAGTATGACTGAAATCTACACAGATCTAGAGAGATGGAGACTGAAACAGACCCAAAGTCAATCCCGCTACTACTTTCTAAGCATCATTCACAACACGATCCAGTGAACGCTGTCTTGGGAAATTACCATAGTCATATTGACTGTGGAAATCCATAACTCAGCTCCCCAAAATAAGAACACACAACTGAATTCTATAATTAATCTACGTTGTGGCAGTTTGTGAATTATAAGTTATAAACTCAATATTGAGTACAGTAGTCCTGCTGTTCTCGGAATGTTAATTTTCATGGCTCAATCCCTATAGCAACCTTTCCATTGCTAAATGCCCGTATCCCTCACAACCAAACGTTGTTTGGCTATGTAAAACTTCACAAACCAGTATGTCATTTGATCCTCAGAATAACTCTGTGGGGTTAAAATGATTCTCATTTGAAGATCAGGAAACTGGAGTTCAGGGTGACTAAGTGCCTTATTCAACATCACAGAACTTGTACATGGCAATTCCAGGAAAGAAATTCACCATGTTTTTAAACAGAGTTTAATGATATTGTTAGAGGACGTTTGCTTTTCTATGGATCTGTGTGTTAAGACTATTCTCTTTTTAAGGCAAGTACAGGCATCATTTTGGTAGGTGGATTATTAGAAAGTCATGCTGACTAAAAATACCTCTCTTACGGAGGACTAGAAGACCACACGTAGAAATGCATTGCTTTGTGTTAAGCCTCCCCACCCCCCTTCTTTTAAAATGCAAAGGCCCCTGGAAGGATAACACATTGTATCAATGCTTTTCATCAGAATGTTCCTTCCAGTGTCTTGTTAGTCAACAACAGCAAAAACAAACAAACAAACACAAACAACAATAACAAAAACAATGCCTAAGGCTGTAAGAGGATGCTTAAAAGGTGAAGGAGAAAGATCAGAAGACAAGCATCATCTGCTCTTCACAACTCCCAGGACTATAAGGGGCTCCTCACTCTCCCCACCTTCTGACCTAAGTGCCTAGTCTCATGCCCAGAAAGAGCAATGGAGAGGCTAGGAACCTGTGAGTTCCAGAACTCATCTTCGCCCATAAAACCACATCTTTTACATTCTGGGGCAGATATAAATAGAGGCAGATGACCAGCCCCATAAGTGTTTCCCCTACACTGTTTTCCCTACGTTGTTTATGTAGAAGTATATGATGGTCCCATCCATCTCAGAACCCTCTACATGGAAGCCCCTAGAACTACCACAGAAGACCAGATGCTGCTGACTCATAGATACTATTCTCAGAAAAATTCTTCCTGAATAACCTACCAAGACAGTTCTCTGTTTTACAAAACAGTGGAAGCCCAGAGCTTACAGGAGTTCTTACTCTTCTGCAAAGCTGAAATCCAGAGGTGAAACTACTTTCGATGAAATTTTTAAAGATTTCAGCTTCTTAGTGGGATCTTTGAACATCAGTCTCTCTGAGTTCCAGGATTGTCCCTACTATCATCTCTGCATATTTCAAATATCCAGATGAATCTCCCTTTAGGAAACCCACAATAGAAGTGCATGAAATGGGTTAAGACTTGCATGCTACTAAGAGAGCTTTTCTGATATAGAGGTCTCAGGTATTAGTTTGTTAAAATATTAGATATTAGGTCACTTTGTAAGTTTTGCAAATCCATCTTTTCCCCCCTCTTTGACTTATATATTATAGGGAAAAAAAGATTTTTGGTTTTGGTTTTTAGATAATCCCGAAAAAAGAAATGATTTATTTAAAGAGAAAAAAAAATTTGGACTTTGATTGAAATCATTAGAAAATGAAAATTCTATTTAACACCATATTTTCAAATAATTTAGATAAAAATTATAAGAAAGATTCATTCCCCAAATATAAATAATAAAAGTATTAAAAAAACAATTAGTCAAACAGACTGAGAAGCCAAAAAATAAAACACATCTAATATTTTTATTAATGCAAATAAACAAATGATATCATAGGTGGATTTTTTGTTTTTTGTAAAATTGTTCAATCAAGAATCTGAGGCTCTATTACTGTTGGCTAGTAGAATTAGACCACCCCCTTCCCAACATCTGTCTGCATTGTAGCTTGATCCTTAGCTCTTTTCAACTATTGACTTACATAGAAGACTCAGAGTCCTCCTAAGGAGAAAGGACTCCATGGAGATATATATGTGCAGACATACATGTCTGATGAAGTGGCTGTTGATGGAGGTTAGATTGCAGGAAAAAAGTCATGAACTCCTGAAAAGAAGCAAACTTTAAAAGGGAAGGAATGGGAACCGGTGAATTAAAAATAGAGCCCCAGAATGAGGGAGGTGGAAGGGTACAGGTTTTGAGCCCACCATGTGACTTTAAAAGAACTCATAACAATGAATGAAAGAGAGGAGAGAGCAAACTGAAGAGCAGAGTCACTAAAAAGTTGTGTAGCATATGTACTCCAGGCGGGGTTGCTGTGGAATACTCCTCAATAAAAAAAGGCAGAAATAAAAAATAGTCCCTTACTTTGTATAAACATTACAAAAACAGCAAACTGTTGGAAAATCTCATAAAATTTGTATTACAATGTCAGGAAATAACCTCAAGTGAACTAGCACTCCATAGACCTGTCAGGAAGAGGCAGCCTTGGCTCCTATCAGGAGCAGAAGACTTTGATGATACAACCAAGGTTAACAGGTTTTGACCGCTCAAGTTTCTGGCATCTCCACATGGCTATCAGAAAGATCAACAGTGTTACCGCTCAGTCTTCAGGACTACAGCTCCACTTCCACTTGCCAGCAAGTGGAAAAAGACAAGTGAGAAAATAGAGAGCCATTTTGTAGACGTAGGTTGAAAGCCTTAAAGGTTTTAAAAAATTCTCAGGGAAAAACTACCAAAAATAACTGGAAATCTTATTAGTAACGCAGGGGAGGGCTGATAGCCATCATCATCATTTAGACATAAATATAAATGTGTTCTCATTACACACGCACTTTTATTTATTTTTTAATTTTTTAAAATTATTTTATTTTATTTTATTATGTTATATTAGTCACCATACAACACATGATTAGTTTTTGATGTAATGTTCCATGATCCATTGTTTGTGTGTAACACCCAGTGCTCCATGCAATACGTGCCCTCCTTAATACCCATCACCAGGCTAACCCATTCCCTCTGAAACCCTGTGTTTGTTTCGCATAGTCCATAGTCTCTCATGGTTCATCTCCCCCTCTGATTTCCCCCCTTCATTTTTCCCTTCCTTCTCCTAATGTCTTCCATACTATTCCTTATGTTCCACATATAAGTGAAACCATATGATAGTTGTCTTTCTCTGCTTGACTTATTTCACTTAGCATAATCCCCTCCAGTTACATCCATGTAAATGCAAATCGTGGGTATTCATCCTTTCTGATGGCTGAGTAATAGTCCATTGTATATATGGACCACAACTTCTTTATCCATTCATCTGTTGAAGGGCATCTTGGCTCCTTCCACAATTTGGCTATTGTGGACATTGCTGCTATGAACATTGGGGTGCATACACATGCACTTTTAGACCTACAACATAGTAGCTACTCAACATTCTTACTTTCTACTAGAAGGTAGCCCTAATGCCCTACTATAAGGAAGGTCAAAGACTGAATGATACAACTGAGTCACACAAATCATATACTATCCAAGACAGTTTTTCTTTTTCAATAACTATATACTACAAATAAACAGTATCCTGAAAATTTTCCATTTGCATTGCAGTGTTTCTATGGAAAGGCTGTGCTCCTACAAAAAGTTCTTTGAGATCAGTTTAATGTAACCGATTATATATCAATAGTTCTTAACACTTTTGGATCATTAGACCATTTTGAAAATGTGATAAAAGATATGGATATTCTCCCTAGAGAAAGGCACATGGATAGGTAACCCTTTGTAATCCCCTCCAACACTTTCTCTTCTCCAACATCTCTCTCATACCTACAGTCTCTCACTCGAATTCTCCAAAGATCTTCCTGGCACCCAGCCTCCCCAGCTTTCTCTGCCTCTCACCAGATCCCCATCCTTCTCACACTGCTCAGACTTTCTGTAGCTTTCTATACTCCTCTTGAAGTAACCCTTCACCTAGATAACATAACAATGAGAAGCCCAACAGCTGACTTAACTAGTAAGAATACTTCTTCTTTTCCTTTAACCTGTTCAGCATTGTCTTTCTCATTATAGTTGTCTGATTCTGCATCCTAAGATTAAGTATAAGGGTGAAAAAGACCTCTCTTGAAAGAGTAGAGGAGAGAAAGAATCCAAGCAGGCAAATCCTTAATTCCCTTTTGGGAGTGGAGATATACTGTGCCACTTTCAGATGTCAATACAGTTTGCCTTGTCCTATCTCCATGCACATAAAGCTTTAAAAACAAAATTAAAAATGATGTCCCTTCTGAGGGGGGAGGGATAGAATTCAAGGAACCTAGATTAATGAACCCTCAGGTGAAGATTGAGATTTTGCTTGAGTCTTTAATTTTCTCTAATTGTCTAGCAGACAAAAGATTGACTTTATTCATGAAAAAAATTATTTAGAAAATTGTCCATAGTCCAACATCCCAAGTAATCACATCTACAGTTTGCTTTGAAACTCTAGAACACTGCAAAGTTATCTTCTAGACTCCTGGGATACAACCCATGAATATTAAGGAAAAGATCAATAGTATAATAATATGTATCTCAAAGGCCAGTATAAAACCAGAAAATGTTCCACATCCCAGGCAGTTGGGATTGACATCGCAGAGAGCAATCATTGAAGAAGTAAAAGTGTCCTTCTAACAATGGAGCCAGATTATCTTTTGTCTTCTCTGTTCTCTTCTCCCTAGTTGAAATTATTTGACTGGGTTAGGATTCCAGAGGAACGTTTTCCCCTTGGAGGTTTCGATTGCTGACTGTTCTATTTGACTTAGAAATAGTATGTGCATTCATTATTTCTTTATATTTTCTTTAACAAATATTTGTTAAGCATCTTTAGGCACCATGGTAGCTATTCCAGCCATAAGGATAAACATGATTTGGTCTCTGTCCTTAAGTGACATGATAATCTAATAGGAGTTAAATCCAGTAAAGAGGCAATCATGTGAAACCTTAAGAGGTGCCCCTAACCCTGCATTGAAATATCCGGAAAGGCTTTCTGGGAGAGGTATATCCATGTTGAGATCTATAGGATGATTAGGAGTTAGCCTAGTGAAGGTAAAGAGAGTGAGGATGACAGACTTATTCTCTAGAAAGGAGAGTTTCAGGTAGATAATATTGGGTAAAAATGTTTAGTCTCAAATCTAGCCTGTGAAGCAAGACTATACAGGGCGGTGAAGAGGAAAACAGAGCTGGATCGAATCAAGGTGTTTTGATCATGGGCTAATATTTTCTATCTTAAATTTAAAGGTTGTTATGGTCATAAAATTGGCTCAGTATATGGGACAGATGATAGCATATACATCTAGAACAACTTTGTTGAACTGATGTAAGAAGGGATGAAGAAAGATTTTTTTTTGGATAGTTGATTTCCAAGCAGTTTTGGGTAGTGTGCCATAATGTGAAAATTACCAATTCTTATGGATTGTCTTCCTTGTAAAGCATTACGATTTTGCTTGAAATATTATAAATTCCATGATTCAAATCGTAAGTATTAATTTAGATTCTGATGCCAAGGATAAGTTATATCTAAATTACACACAGCCTTGGGTTATCTATTCTGTTCTTTCAATCTCCTACCTCCACTAATGAATATAATTAGAAGATGATAATGAGAGTCATCTGTATGATTAAAAAGTCTCTTGGAGAAATAGATTCTTTCATTCCAAAAGAATTCAAAATATTAAACCATAACATCTTCCAGAATGATCATCAAGGGCACATTGCCTACTGGAGACGTTAACCTCCAGTACTCAGGACTCAAATGATCTATAATTGTTTTACTGGTTGACCTCAAGGAAATTTTCTATATCTTTGGTTTTGAGAAAACACTACTCTTTTCCATTGATTTATTTGCTCTTAATATTAAAAGAATGTATAGTCCTCAGAATTACGCAGCTTCCACAACTGGAGTTTCTCAGCTATTGCCTTCTTTTTTTATGTTGAGATTATCATGGGAAAAATAGGAAGATGTGTAAGCTTTATTAATTTGTTCCAAAGCTGGGATCTTTCTAAACAGGTAAGCACTAAGACTGCAGGATTTCTTTTTTCCTGCTATTTTAGAGTAGAAAATTATCACTCAAACAACTTTGGTAAGTGAAAGGTCCCCACAGTAAGAATGAATGATATTTCTGTACACTTCAGAACGATACTTGAATTATTTCACAACTTATAATGTGAAGTGTGTCCAGACATAATCCAGACCTTGATTTCTTATATCATTGTGCCAGCACAAAGCCTTCTCTCAAAGGCGATGTTCTGTTTTAAGGGCTCATTATGGGGAGTATTTACAGCCAATGCTTTGCCTAAATCAGAGCAGAATATACTGCTAAACCCTTATACTGGGACCCAGAAGTACATAATTTTCCACTTTTCTTAAACTCAGTGTCCTTATCTAGAAAACATTATGGAATTTCAGGGAAAAAAAAACCTTAAATTAGAAAATTCATTTCGAGCCTTTGTTCTGCTATTTACCAACCGGGTATTCTTAAAAATTCATTTAAAATAAGTCTTATTATCCTGATTTTACTGATGGGGAAGCTAACACTTACCTCAGAGTTGTAAGAATTAATGAGATAAAATAAACAGTCCTTCACAAAGTAGTCATGCGTAGTTTTATCAGCAGTTCCTTCTACCAAAGCCGGAACATATAAACATGCTTTCATATGAGCAATGAGAGGCTTGGCATTATTAAATTAGTCCTTTAATTTTCTAACACACACACACGCACTCACACACATATACACACATTTTGTTTATCCTTTCATTTAACAAATATGTACTAACTGTGTAATTCTAAATCTTAATCACCAGGGAGAATTTTATGTGTTGAGAATAGTGTGGCAGTTAAGCCACATGGACCACATTTTTGGTTACAAGCCGTAGCTCCTCAGATATAGAGAGTGAGTCAATGCTATCATGACATAGAGGGTCAATTTGTACATAAAATGCTCATTAGTTTAAGCCTTTCAAACCACACATTGAGCTTAAATTCTGAATTAACTGAACTGTCAGAACTGTATGCCATCCTAAGAATGCTTTGTAGAGTAGCACTGTTCTGTAAAAATAACTTCGTCTTATATTAAAAAAAAAAAAAACCTGAAAGATTCTGGAATGCCATTCCTTTCCAAAAGAGTAGCCATATTTGAATTTTCTTAGCAGCTTGCTGAGAGAGTGCAAAGCTAACAAGAATCAAAACAGACTCTTTACATAGTTTGTTTGGGTCTAGAGGAAATCTGTCCATGAGCTTTTGTGAAGGGGCCAACATGTCAGCATATGCCTGACTACAGTGAGTTTATCTTTCAATTGATTTAGTCCATTCTGGGGAATCAAGATGATGCAAGAGTGTGGCACATAATCAAGCTCTTTCTCTTTTCATTGACAGAGATGATAGAAATGTTCTTAATCTTTTAGATCACTTGATTAGAAATAATAGAGTCAGAGACTATGCTTAAATTCCTACTACAGTTATTTTGTTCATGCTTTAAGAAGCTATTAACATGTGGTATAATTTTTGCAAAGTAATGGTTGTCTAGTAAAGAGATGGGATAGATCCATAATTCTGCTGCCTTGGGATTTACACACAATTTCCTGGAACACATGCTCTATTAATGGAGTCTGAAAGAGAGCTTTGTCCTTCTAGAAATGCTTGAAATTGAGCTGCAAACATGGTGGACATACTTCTGTGGCATTCTACAAACAACTCTTAATCTTGTATATTCCAAGGAAATGTCATCCCCTATTCAATGTTCCCACTTCTTTGAAGTCTACTGGTACACATATATTGCAAGGGTATGAACTGAGATGAAATTGAAATTATGTAGCTGAGTAGTGGGCACCTTAGTTTTCTTTTTCTCCAGGTTATCTGTACATTTTTTCTGGTTATTTGTATGAGGAACAGCCACAGAACTTTGGAGAACATGACAACAGGGGCCAGAGAGGTACAGCCCACACTGGACAAGAGAGTGGCTGTGGCCAGCAGAGTGTCCTTACATGGAAACATGGGAAGCACTGCCAGAACCACCAAAATATAAGGGGTTGGGGGAAAGGTGGAGGGAACCAAGGTCTTACAGAAACAATAGAAACATGTTAAGATACTGAAATGGCATTTCCAGATATACCAGGTGGTATAAATGTCATTTGCAATTTTACTCCCATCTACAGGCTGGTGAAAACTAGTGACATATAGAAAATCAGTAAATATTATTTGAAAACCAAATATGCCCATGGCGTGTGCACACACACACACACACACACACGATATATTGTAGAAGATACTTGTATAAAAATGTTTAATGATAGAAAAAGAATTTTAAAATGAGAGGAGCTAAGGGTCTCACAAATTTGTGCATGCTAATCTTGTTTCTAATTGAGCATCTACTGAGTGATGTTGGGTCTCTGAATAAAATACATAAAACCCCCTGGTTTTAATTCTGCCTTTCAAAAACTTTTCTTAGATATTATTGTTTTCATATTCATATTTGGTACATTCCTCAGCTATAGAATAAAATAAGTCTGGAAGATGAAGGCTGAAGAAAACTTGCCCAGCCTGACCCTGATATCAGGAAACAAAATATGCCAGGTTCATCACTATCAATATGGTTCCTTTTCCCTCTCTCCTCTGTTGCTCCCAGCTGTTTCTCTTCAAACATTATGCCTGGCCTTTAAGATCAAGCAATTCAATTATCAACTGGCAGAATCTCCACTGACTGCTCTCTCTTTAGCTTTTGGAAATTCTGGGCTCTCCACCATGTCCTTTGCTTACTTGTCCCCGAAGGTGTTCCTCCCACATTTCCCTTATCCCTCAGTCACATTTGCTCTCAGCCTGAGAAGCAGCCCTCCCTAACTTCTCTCTGCTTCCTTCACCTTAATACCCCAGTGGTCTTTTCTCTTTCTGATACTCAAGTGAGTAGAGTCCTGTGCCAAAGTTTTGAGATAGAAAGCAACATAATGTGTTCAAAACCTCTAAGAAGCCAAATGTAGCTGGTGCATGGCCATGCAGAGATTTACACAGGATAAATTAGAGAAATAGGGTTCAGTTAGATAAAATCTTGTAGCTCAGCTGTGAAAAAAAATTTGAATTTTTACCCAAAGCACAATACCATGTCATTATAAAATGGGAAGCACAAACAATACATGCTGAACATTTATGAAGGAAAGAGATCATTATGAATTGTGTTAGGGAAGATTTTGCAGAGAAAAGAGCCTTAAAGTGTGGGTAAAATATGCATTGCCAAAAAGGAGGCAGGAGTGTCATGAATGTAAAAGTCATGTCTGGATGATGCCAAATTAGTATTTCTGGCTGGAAAGATGTGTTTAGGAAGAGTAGTAAAGGATAGGTGTAGAAAACCAGAGTGGAGCCATACTATGAAAGGCTTCAAGTTCAGACTGATAAATTTGTACTTCATCCTTCAGAACCAGCCTTCTCCCATGCCTTTTACTTATTTGTCTCCCAGAATCAGCTTTGGGTTCTATTTGCTCTCTTTATCCATCTGCCTCATGGTGAAGGGGTGCCTGCATCTGTTCTGAGTCTCTTGTCAATTTCTCCATGAGGCAGATGGTCTATTTCTATTTCCAGACTTTGCCAGATCCCCCTGAGTTTTTCATCCTCTATCCCTGAGGATTTATTGCCAGTGCAGCAACAGATACCATGTGGCAGATGAGTTTAGAGGATAAGTTTTAATAGATGTATTCACCAAGGAGTTATTCCAGCACATTATCTAATGTCCTTTTCAATAGGTAGCATCTTCTGATCATAAGAAACAATGGCAAAGAGGAAGGTCAACACAATTTAGATTGGGATTAAATTAAACTATTTTTTATTGGTTCTCCTTTGGGTTTGTTTTTTCCCCCAGCAATGATTTTATTATAACATTTATCTTTTTGGTTGGACCAAGAGACAAAGAAAGTTATTAGATATGTCCCATCTTTGAAATTGAGTCATGTCACTTTCCATATTCCCATACAGATCTATATCAAATATCATTGACATCAGCACCCAAATGTTCTGGTCAGCCTCTGCAATCACTACCAAAGCAGTGTGAGAGTCCTTCTTCTTACCTATGGTTCAGAAGCTAGCCAGAATCTCCTCTTGTCTATCCACGTTGTTAGCCCTAACTAGATCTCCTCTATGTCTATATGGCAGATTATGTCTTTACCAAGAGTATCATATATTCATCATATAAACCAGTCATGTCACACCCTTGAATTCCATAGCAACAAACTGCTTCTGGGTCTCTTAACAGTCATCATAAATGGCATACCAATAGTCACCAGTCAAGGGGAACGAATCAAAAGTGGACTGAATCTGTATAAATTCATCCTTCATTTGAAAAAATAAAATCCCTGAATGCTTTCTCTAGAGATGATAAACCCATGAAAGTTCTATGTGCAAATGAGTTGTTGATGTATTTAAGACCCAACAGTAGATTTCTCCAGCTATAGGCAGCCACATGGCTTGACCACTAAGCATAACATCAACCTTTCACTTTGCATTCTGAAGTCTACAATTACCATAAATTACTTAATTAGATGCATTCTCACCTGGCCTGAAAGAAACTGAGCTCTTACTGACGTGACATGACAGATTTCTCTGCAGCTGGAATGGAATTTTTGCTGGTAACCAGGCACAGGGGTTTTAAGACTTACAGCTGAGTCTTGAGAACAAATGATGTTCCACCTATTTTTTTTTTCTAGGCTACTCCAATCTTTGACCTTTCCTTCACTAATGGGTTCAGTTGGAAAGCAGACCTAAGAAAGGCTAGGGGGAAAGAAGGGAATGGGGAGGAAAGGAGTATTATACTCAGAAATCAAATCTGTTCTCATTTACAACAGGGAATATAATCTTTGGGAAAAGATGAAAACTTATCTTTTCTCTTTTAAAGCTTAGACTATTTCCTCTTTTCAGAGTTCAGTAAGATATCCACTAGTTTCTTCTAAGGCTTTTGAGAACTTTGCCTCAAACATAGCACTAAAGAACCAAATATTCTCCTTAAATATCATAATACTATTTTAAAACCTAAGAAAATTATTTTTTATTTGAGGATAATATTTTTAAAGCAGATCAAAAGATCGGCCTAGAGCCCTGACAGCTCACCTTTATAATACTTGTATTTCAGAGCTGATCTTCATCTCATTTCATATTTATTATTAGAATCTTGCCTTTTTCATTAAAAAAATTGGTGGAATGCATGCAGACTTACAGTTAAAAGGGAAGAAAAAAGAATGTCAAAACAGTGACATAGTTGTTCTTTTGTCATTTTCATACTTGCTTAAAAAGGGATCAGAGATCTACACATGAGTCTGTACATATGCACACACACACACACACACAGGTACTTTGTCTTTGGTGTCTCTGACACTCATAATCTATGGAAGTTTATGTAACATTTACAGAGCTCAAGAGTTCATCTCGTCTCAGTATCTGGATTCTATTGAGAAGGACATAATGACAGAAGCTAAAGGACAAAATGGAAAGACATAACTGCAAAAAAGGTGAATTAATAAACTTCTAGTTTAAAGATGTATGTGTAACTGTGTGTTTTGAATAAAAATGATAGCCACATTTTGGATGGCTTAGCTTAGCCAAATTTCTTGGTTGCCCCAAATCTGGCAGAGTGTCTCCCAGAAATATTTCTAACCAGTTAATCACCCAGGACAACATTTATCAGTGTCTAGACAAAACCTCTAGAGAGAGGGAAAGGAGGCCTCTTCTTACCAGAAGTGGAGAAATTTTGGTCTCACTTTTGCCAAACTTCAGTCTTTTTCATGTGCCTCCATTCTGGCTTCAACCAGATTGTTTGAGAAGTGGATCCTAGTTTAATTCTGAAGTCTTATTTTTCTATATTTGTTTTTGGTCTTTTGTGAGAGTAGAAATGAAGGGATATACATTGGTTTGTTACTTTTCTGTCCATGGCAAAGGCAAAATCCACATTGGGAGAGTGGACTGAGGCTAGCATGAACTTCCACAGAAATGTGCTTTTGATTTAATCTGAACATATATGAACCTGGATATATTTGTAGTAAAGATGCCTTGGGCTTCTGCACAACTGAGGTCTAAGTAGTTTATGGTGCTATTGCTTCACGTTGTCTTACACTCTGTTTTACCTTAAAAGAGTCCTTGTCCCTGCAGAATAGGTTATGGACACTGAGTACTGAAAGCCAGAGTATTGTAGCCTCCAAGAAACAAAACCAGCAGAGAGAAAATGTCCTTGCTCTTGTCACAGTACATTTTTAGAACTAAGCAGCTGATTTTATTTTCTAATGAAAAAATCTGTGAGTAAATTTTAATTGTGCTGTGAGGGGGAAAAAAATCCATTTGCAATTGAATCCAATTACAACTCATTTGTGATTAAGATTTTGTATTTAATATTGATGGGTTTATATTGTTTGCTTATTACTGTCTATGGAGAATTCAATATGAACAATATATTGAATACAAAATACAGAAATGCCTATTGTTTCCTTATAAATATTGGATTGGATTTATATTGTATATATAAAAGGATCATTTGTTAAGAGTATTTTAAAATAAAAATGTAAATACACATAAATAAAGAGCACCAGAGTTCTGGTCTAACAAAACTCTGTATGAAGACATTACACAACATTTAACATAGACCTCGCAAATGAAATACGGGGTTAACTTCGGATAATAAACCTCTCCAATTCCCGAACTTCCTCTTGGCAAAATATGTAAAGAAAGATGATTTTCTAAGTGATTTGTCAGACATTAGACTTGACAACAGACATTTGATTTAATAGCTAAACAGTTCATTGTCTAACTTTGAACTATATCATGGACAGACAAAAATTTGTTGTCCCAATTCCCCCTGCATCATTTTCATTCCAAGTTAATGACCTCATGGAATGGGAGAATCTACCTTTAGCTTAAAAGTTATGCTTCATTTATATAAGGAAGAGAAAATAAAGCATAACTGCAAACAAACACAACCACAGTGGGTAATAAAGGAGGATGGTGAAGTAAATTACAGTCTATTTATATAAGCAAAATCCTAAAGACATAAATATATTCAAAATATGCTCAAAAAGCATTTTTAAATGAATCAGAGAAAAATTTAAATGAATTTTTAAATAACAAAAGGCAGGATGGCATGATCATAAATAGTGAAAAGATGCATGGAGAAAGTACTGAAAAGAAAACAACAAAAATTTAACAATTGTTTTATCTAGTTTGTGAATTATAATTATCTCCTTTATACTTTCGAAATTTCCCAATTTTTATAATGAGCATATATTATTTTTAAAACTGAGAAAATAATTTTACAGTGTTAATATGAGAATAAATGTGAATTATTATTTAATCCTCTGTGCAAAAGAAGATGCTGTCAAACCCTGAAGAGGAAAGTAATGGTTTTCAGGTACTCATATATTATAACCCCTTTCCTTGCAAATCTAAATGACAGTGAAAGCCAAAGGGAGATAATCAGGTTAATTAAGATTTTGCTCCAACAAAGCTGAAGCCATAGATATTGCATTTCCTCTGTCCAACACCACTGTGCTTTCCTGGCCAAGGCTCATTCCATAGGAATTGCTTCATTCTGCTCGAATGTTCTCAGCCAATCCCTAGTGTTCATGATTCAGCTGAGATAAATGGCCTTTTCTAGTTCTCTTCCCAGCAACCTCTGCCACTTATGCCTTCAAACCAGATCACTAACTCTTGGGAAAAATCTTCCCATAATATTTTGGCATTTAAAATGTATTAGAGTGAATGGATTTTATAAATCTAAAATTTGATGAATTCCCAACATTGAACAGCCTAGGGTTCCTTGCACAAAACAAGATGACAGTTTTTCAAGCCTCATTTTTTTTTTTTCATTCTATTAACAGGGTGGAACAGAAAAGCTCTTTTGTGTGACTGTTTCTTAGGCCAGGAATAGTAGCTGGGTTCTCACAGGGCTGAAGGTGCTTGGGATGAGATTAGATGGTGCCTTAAAGAACTGGGAACATTAAAAAAAAAAAAAAAAAAAAGGACTGGGGACATTTAGGATATAATGGGATAGGCTTGTATGGAGAAAATGAGTATTTGAGATTCAAATGTTGAGAAACTTAATAACAACACTGGGAAAAGCTAAAAGCAGAACCTGAATTCAGGGTGAGTAGATCCAAGAGCCCAGAACGGCAAAAATATTTCATAGAATTCATAGAATATTTCAATATCCATAAATATTTCATCAGCATTACTGGGTCATAGTTTAAAAAACATCTGGTGTGCTAGGTCTCATTTGAGATAGCAAAAGTGAAAAGTCAGATAAGATTAAAGGACTGGAGTGTACAATGTACCAGTCATGGACCATTTAGAGAATCCTCAGTAGCTTGTACCTTGAATATACCCATTTCTGAATATAATTAATTTTGCTTTAAGATCTACCCAAATTTCTCATTTAAGTGTTAAAGAAGAAAGTTAATGATTTAACTTTATCTTAGCTTCTTGGCCACTAATTCAATACGCTACCAAGTAAGCAATACTAAATCTCAAAGAATGGTCAGCACAGGACAAGCATAAAAATTATTTTATTTGGGAAATATTAACTCATTTATTTCTATACCTTATTACGATTGTAATGCATTGCTATCAGTGAACCCTAACCTCCATAAAGGAAGATTAATATCAATGTACAACATATAAACTGCTGTTTGCAATTAAGTTGTTAACCGTCTGAGATCTCAAGGACAATATTTATAACGAAACAAAAATAAGTGATACCCTTCTCATGTTTTCATTTGTCACTCATTTTTTGAAAACCTATTATGTGTATACCTGGATGTTAAGGTAGACGATTGCAAAGGAAAAGAGACATGGTTCTTGCCTTTAAGAAACTTGAAATGTGATGGACAAGAAATGAATGTGATTTTTTGGGAAATATTTTAATAATGATAATAGTAATCGTCAGACTGGTCCCTTCAGCTGGAATTACCTCATCACCATCATTTCTTCCTTCTTCACTGCTGAGGAAGTACTCCCTCCCCACCACCCGGCAAAACACCAAGCACACTATGCAAAAGGGAGCACACAGGAAGGAGACTCAACACTTGCTTGCTTCTTTGTCACCATAGAATCCTTTACCTGCTTCTTATAAAGTAAAAAGGAGTAGCTCTTCTGGCAGTCCTTGAGTGAGAATAATGATTACCTACATTCGTATATGCTCAGTGCTGTGCTAAGTACTTAATGTGCATTGTACTATGAGTGTTTTCTGAACTCAGGATCCAGTTCTGGGACAGAAGAATCGGCCAATGAAGAGGCAGGTCAATACTGGCTATTAAGATTGGACATTTTGATATATATGCTGCTAATGCACTATCAAAGGGACTTTAGAAAGTGTGTGCATTGAGCATTCACCAGTCCCAAGGCTGGCGAAAGAAGCCCCTCCAGGCCCTATGAGTCTATGAGGAAGAGAAACACACATTCTATTTAAAGGGTCTATGTCTTCAGATATAATTCAAAATTGTGAGGTAGTAAGCAACAGTCTGGAAAGAAGAGGGAAAGAATTGAGAAAAAAACCCCTCAAATCTAAAACATTTGGTTGGGTTCATTCATATTCGACACCTCATATCTTTCATCATTCTTTATATTTTCTACATGTTTGAATTTTAGTTAATTGATAGTCACTTTCTTTTCATTATTTGCCCAAGAATATAAAAGTGTATTGATAATTACATTAAAACACCTTCCAAATGCTGAAATCCACTTTTCATTCATTTGTGTGTGCTTGTCTCCAACTCAAGGGCTGGGAGTAATAGAAACTGTGGTTTGACAAAATTGGACAGCTGCCTTTTATCCCAGGGCTGTACAGGCGACAGTCTGGCTATGGATGCAGTGCATTTTAGACTTAGAACTACTTGGCCAAGAATAATAGAAGGATTGTACAGTATGTGTGATTTGATACTCCTCATTACTGTGTAGAGCTAAGATAAATCTATGCATATTAATTAAAGTATAAGAGCACTTATTTCTCAAAGGATTTGTATCCCAAATGATTCCAGGAACTGGGACTTATAACTATATTCTCATTATGTTGCCTTGGATTATGGTAAACCAGCAACCACAAATGGTGGGTCTTAGGTCTAGGGCATATCTGGACCACAGATGCATTTGGTGTGAACAAGTGTTTAAAAACTAAGGAAATCTACATAAGGGCACAGATTTCTGACTTCTATTGGACATTGTCGCTGGTAACAATCACCTGTTGGTGAGTAGCACTCATTCCCTTCAGACAGGGAGTGTGATTTCACTTTGCCAAGACCCCCTACTTAACTGCACCATACCCTCGTCACTGTCTTCACTTTTAATTTAAATTACTTCCTTATCTCTGTTTGCATTTGAGTTTACAATTCTGGTGTAGACTCTGACATGACATTCATGAAATTCACGGTTTTTGAAAGTGATAAACACCTTGAAAATTAAATGACACTGTGCTTGTAGCATAGATGTGAAAAAGAAATACAGCACTAACTTGCAAATGAATACTTTAGTTAAAAAAATAAAACCTGGAATATTCTGAATCTTGGTTTGGCAAATCTTGTGAGTTAACTCCATTGTCTGCTGTTATGAATGGATACATTATATTTTAATTCATTTGCATGTTGAAATCATACTACCCTGGGCATGTTTGAATTGTGTACACTATAAAACTGAGGGCCAATTCCCTCAAGCCATTACATTTAGCGGCTGGTATTTGATCTATTACATTTCTATAGCTTTCATCTACTCTGTATTGATCTGTGCTGAAGAATTTGAGACTATTGACCACCAAAGCAAGCTGCAGTTTGCATTGTTTCCATTAGATGGCGCAGAAGATTTTTGAGGTCCCAAACAAACAGGAGCATTGGAGAGCTCTGTGTATGATCAGCTGTGTGGTAACACCAGCAATTTCAGTTCCACCACACCTTTGTAGCATATAGTAGGAATCTTATTTAAAGTATTTCTAGGGAGGAGTTATTTTGTAACTGATGAACCTTTTTTTCCCTAACTACACTAGTAAGGTAAAAGACCATTTCCTTTGTAATTGAACAATTGAATTGTTCCTGGGTTTATAGCCCTATTCCTTACCAAACTTGAGGAAGATAAATAGTTATACCACGTATTACAAAATATATGGGGGAGGAGAAAAAGGATGCTTTTACACAACAGGGTGCAAGTGTCAAAGCTAAAAAGCCCATGAGATACAAATCAAAATTTCTAAAAACTTCGCAGCTGTGTATAATTACCAGAGGTTGGTATCATTCCATTTATAGTCACTTTTGTCCAAATGTCCTTTGAGTCTTCTCACTCCCACTATTTTTTTCCCTTTGATAACTTAGGGTAGGAAACGGTTTTCAATGTTTTGGATAAACTTGAACTTAGTCATATCTAAGTTCTTATTAATCCAAATGCCAATCATTCTGATCATTACACACCCTCATTTGTGACTTTCTGGGTTTCTTGGGGTCCTGGAAGGCTTTAGGCATTTCTTTTAATTCCAAGCAAAGTACGCCATGCTAACTTCATTGGAAATTAAAACATTCAACTGAACCCTGCACTTGATTTTGGTCCATATATGGATGTGGAGAAAGAATTTGAGCCTGAGCCACTAAGATGTCTGTTGGCCTGGCTTTCATATCTTTAATTCTTCACTTTGCATGTGTTGAAAGACTTAGAGAAGTCCCACAAGACTTCACGCACTAGCCAAAATGCAAGCTCGGTGTTTTATATACATAGGAAGAAAATTTCTATCAGATAAGAGACCTCAGCACACTTGAACCAAAATCTGTTGAGCTGGTAGTAAAAGTACACAGTATTGGTGAGTGGCCCTTGTTGTCTAATGCCCTGTAATTAGTCCAGTTGTTTCTTTGAGAGCCTCATTCCAATTATCCTCTTCCATTCAGTAGACTACACATTGATGTTTCAAAGTCAGGCCCTCTTGGAAAATCATTGCTCAAACTTAACACAGAGCCATGGTGATAGTGCTGAAAACTGGACTGCTTCAACCATCTCTCAGTGGAGAAGTGAACACAGAAAGCGAAAGGAGATTATAAGGAAATAAAAGCAGAAAGGGTGCATTTCATTCTGGGTCCTTTCCATCTTCCTTAAAGTAGCTTGTCAGTGATGAAGTGTGTGGAAGTTATTATTTATATAATATGTAGTCCCATTTCAATATAAATGAAATGGTTCTAAGGTGAATTAAGGACTCAAGGTAAAATCTGCACACCTTGGAAAAATAGTACAGTGAACAATGAGTCATTGTTTCAGAGGACGTCTTGGATACAGAACAATTAGAAATAAGAGGATTGCAAGCTTAACTGAGTTGCCTCACATAAAGCTGGAAAAATAGAAGGAATGAATTGCATGAGGTCTTTATTGGTATAAACCTGCGGACATTAGGATTTTTTTATGATGATGTTAATAGCACAATTAGCATAGCTGACCAATTTGAAAGAACTAAAAATTTAACATTAAAGATATAAAAACTAGGATTAGGAGAACGTTATGACATTCTTCTTGAGCACTCCACGGGGCATCAGAGAATCTAGGTTCAGTCTTTAGTCTTACTTATACTAAGTTACAATTCATCTCATAAATCTTCCTTTTATTGATTCTGTTTATAGTTACACATACAGCTATAAGAACAGGCACACAGTATGGTGTCTTTTAAGCCCTTTAGGAAGCAATCAGCATTTTTTTTTTCCTTTGGTCATATTGAATCCTTCAGATACACACACATACGCACACACTCACACACACACACACACACACACACACACACACACACACACCTTTAAATCCTAAGCTTCATAAGAATCCATTTCTCTTGTATAGTGTGGATATTCTGGGTTCCTCTTTCTAAAATTCTTTGATCTTCTAATTTTTAATTTCATAAATGCTTGATCATTATAATTGCATACTTTTGAACACATACATTTTTTCAAATCTGAATAACATGTTCACTTATAAATAATAAAAGATGTAATCTTGATGATATGACAATAATATTAATATCGATCTAATACAATAAGACAATATTTAAAAAAATAAAAATACTGACTTTTAAAGAAATGAGCAAGAAGCAAAACGACATGAATACCAATACAATAAGAATGGGAAAGTTTGAAATTAAAGATTATTTGGTAATTGGAATCAACACTCTAATTTCACTTTTAGTTGTTTTGTTATTCTTTATTCAATTCTGAAAAGAAGGAATTTGGTTGGATCAACAGAATCAGATATCGCGCTATATCTCCCACTCTAAATTCTTTAGTAGATTCTGAGTAGAGAAAAGAATTGTGGAAGGAGAAATTTGGGAGAAAGTTTAACCTTTCTCTTGTGCGGTGAAAGTTTTTTGGATGTAAAAGGCACTGTTATTAACCTATATTGAGATGGATTTATGCTGTAGACCGTCTTATCCAATACCAGTATAAGTTTGGACTAATGGTGTTGGCACCATCATCTTTAATCTCACTTGTGAACCTGGTAGAAAGGTGAAAAGGAGTTAGACTAAAGCTCAAGTATTGAGGAAAAGCAAAATTAACTGGTCCAGATAAGGACTGAAAAACTGACCCTGAACAAATGATAACAGCACAGTTTCCTTTTTATTATATATATAAAAAAGATACCATGAGTTCAAAAATCGCTGGATACACTATCCTTCTTGGAGATTCACAATGTACTTTAACATAGTAAAGATCCTGAGAAAAGGTGGTCCAAAGAACCCTGGTTATGAGCATATTTCAAACTTAATTGACCAATATCAATATGTAACATGAGTTTTTAGCAAACTGGCTTGAGGAGGGATATAGAAGATGTTAAAATGATAGTGTTTAAAGTTAATAATACAATGAAAGATTTTCAGCCCCCCAAAGGTAAACAGGTTCTAAAGAAAAGTCTACTTTGTTTCCATCAGTTCTAATCTTCCAATAGGCAATACCTAAGAGCATATAACAATGAAAATAAAATAGGGGAAACTGCTTTGGTTATTTTCTCAGGCCTTGAAAAATGATTTTAGTTGGAAAAAATAGTCACATGTAAATTAGCTATCTAGGCTAAAGTACAAAAAGTAATTTCATTATGAAAACTGAAATTTGTCTCCAACTTCTTAAACTCCCTTTCCATACTTTTATACTTCTTTCTGTGGGTCTCCACTATCATATCCACTATTAAACCTTCTTCATAGGAAAGGTTTAACTAACATTAAACTTTAGTGTGAAAAAATTTATACTTGTACATTAAGCCTTTCACCTATTATTGTAAAATAAAAAAAATTTTCTATCCATATTAAAGGAATTTTTGGCAGCCATTAAAACTTAGAGAAGGGTCTTGAAGCAGGAAATTAAAATATACATGGTTTCATTAGAAGTAAAACTTACACTATTTGCAGATGACATGATAGTCTACATAGAAAACGCAAAAGACTCCACCAAAAAACTGCTAGAACTGATACATGAATTCAGTAAAGTTGCAGGATAGAAAATAAACTTACAGAAATCTGTTGCATTTCTATACACCAATAATAAAGCAGCAGAAAGAGAAATTAAGGAATCAATCCCGTTTACAATGGCACCAAAAACAGTAAGTTTACCTAGGATACCTAGGATAATACCTAGGAATATCACTAAGATACCGAGGACTAAACCTAATGAAAGGGGTGAAAGACCTGTGCTCTGAAAACTCTAAAACACTGGTGAAAGAAATTGAAGATGACATAAAGAAATGGAAAGACAGTCCATGCTCGTGGATTTGAAGAAGAAATATTGTTAAAATGTCTATACTTATCCAAAACAATCTAGACATTTAATGCAATCTATATCAAAATACCAACAACATTTTTCACAGAACTAGAATCAACAATCCCAAAATTTGTATGGAACCACAAAAGACCCCAAATAGCCAAAGCAATCTTGAGAAAGAAAAGTAAGGAGACATCACAATTCCAGACCTCAAGTTATAATACAAAGCTGTATTGATCAAAACAGCATGACACTGGCACAAAAATAAACATATAGATTAGTAGAACAGAATAGAAAACCTATAAGTGAACCCACAACTGTATGGTCAGTTAATCTTTGACAAAGCAGGAAAGAATATCCAGTGGGTAAAAAACAGTCTCTTGAACAAATGGTGAGGGAAAAACTGGACAGCAACATGCAAAAGAAAGAAACTAGACCACTTTCTTACACTAAACACAAAAATAAAGACCTAAATGTGAGACCTGAAAGCCATAAAAATCCTAGAAGAAAACACAGGCAATAACCTCTTTGATATCCACCATAACTGTCTCCCGAGGCAAGGGAAACAAAGGCAAAAATAAACTATTGGGACTTCATCAAAATGAAAAGCTTCTGCACAGTGAAGGAAACAGTCAACAAAACTAAAAGGCAACCTACGGAATGGGAGAAGATATTTGCAAATGACATACCTGATAAAGGGTTAGTATCCAAAATATACAAAGAATTTATAAAACTCAACACCCCAGACAAAAGGGACCACAGCAACCACTGAGCTGAATGCAAACAGGCTCGCTAAGCAACCCACCTTGAAATAGCCATAGGCCCTAACTGACCAATTGCAACCAGGCACACTTCCTAAGATTAACAAAAAAGGGAGAATTCCGTATGTCTCCGTACTCCCTCACTCCTCCCTGTAACTATGGCCCCTCACCACTGCCTCGTCACAGACAGTCTCTACTTTGCCGTCCTGCCCTCTGCTGCCCTGCAGTGTGTTTGATAAAGTTCTATCTCTTTAAAAAAACAACAAAACTCAACACCCAAAAAACAAATAATCCAATTAAAAAATAGGCAGAAAAGGGGTGCCTGGGTGGCTCAGCCAGTTGAACATATGACTCTTGGTTTTGGCTCAGGTCATGATCTGTTGTGTCATGAAATTGAGCACCACATCGGGCTCTGTGCTCAGCAGGAAGTCTGAAGATTCTCTCTCTCCCTCCCGCCTGCCCCTTCCCCTACTTATGTGCTCTCCCATGTGTGCTGTCTCTCTCTTTCTCTCTCCCAAATAAATAAATAATAAATCTTAAAAAAAAAATAGGCAGAACACATGGATAGACATTTTTCCAAATAAGATACACAGATAGCCAACAAACACATGAAAAAGATACTCAACATCACTCATCATCAGGGAAATACAAATTAAAACTACAATGAGATACCACCTCATACCTGTCAGAATGGCTAAAATCAACAACACAAGAAATAACAGGTGTTGGCAAGGATGTGGAGAAAGGGGAACCCTCTCGCACTGTTGGTGGGAAGGCAAACTGGGGCAGCTACTCTGGAAAACAGTATGGAGATTCCTCAGAAAGTTAAAAATAGAACTACTCTACAATTCAGCAATCACCCTACTAGGTATTTACCCAAAGGATACAAAAACACTAATAAGGGATATATGCAACCCAATGTTTATAGCAGCATTATCTGCAATAGCTAAATAATGGAAACAACCCAAGTGTCCATCTATTCATGAATAGATAAAGAAGATGTAGTGATACAACATATTTATTGTTGGAATATCACACAGCCATAAAAAAGAATGAAATCTTGCCATTTGTAACAATGTGGATAGAGCTAGCAAGTTATTAACCTGAATGAAATAAGTCGGTCAGAGAAAGACAAATACTATATGATTTCATGCATATGTGGAATTTAAAAAACAAAACAAACAAGCAAGGGGGAAAAAAAGAGAGAGAGGCAAACCAAGAAACAGATTCTTTTTTTTTTTTTTAAAGATTTTTAAATTTATTTATTTGACACAGAGAGAGAGGGAGAGAGAACAAGCAGGGGGAGTGTCAGGCAGAGGAAGAGGGAGAAATAGGCTCCCTGCCGAGCAGAGAACCTGACGTGGGGCTCCATCCCAGGACCCCGGGATCATGACCTGAGCCAAAGGCAGACACTTAACCTACTGAGCCACCCGGGTGCCCCAGAAAGAACAGATTCTTAACTATAAAAAACAACAAACTGATAGTTATCAGAGGGGAGCTGGGTGGGGGATGGGTGAAATTGGTGATGGGGATTAAGGAGTACACTTGTGATGAGCACACGGTGATATATGGAAATGTTAAATTACTATATTGTATACCTGAAATGAATATAACACTGTATGTTAACTGGAATTAAAATAAAAAACTTTAAAAAATTTTAAAAAACATACCAAAATTGGACCAATACATGAAAACCAAAACCAAAAACCACATGTGGGCTTGCTACTAATCTTATCTGCTTTTATTTTACAATTTTCTCTTAATCTGAAGTTCAGCTAGATCATATTTCTTGTAATTTATAATCTAAAAGAAATAGATTTATCCCATGATTAAGGATTTTCAGTGTTTGGTGTGTGAAGTTCATATGTGTAAATATATATACTATCATAAAAAAATATTGAAAATAAATGAATAAGGTTTTGACATAAATAGATTTCGCCTAGTGAGAAAACTTGCCTAGACAAGCTTCGGCAGTTATATTCAAACATGTGTATGCGTGACACAGATTTCTTAGTTTGCCTCACTGGATTACTTCAGGGCAAAGTGTCAGGTGAATGTGCAACAGGAGGCCAAGGTTAACTTTTGTGTTTACTTTCCCCTAGCACTAATATACTTGAGATTTTTCATTCACCATTTTTGCAAAATCTGCTCAGAATATGGCAGGAAGAAATATACCCGATGGAAAGATGAATGCAAGGCAACGCAAGGACAATGGATGAACTGAATGGCCTAGAACACAAAATTCCCCAGATAGAAGTGTAGCCCCCAAATAAGAAGTCTCCCAACAGTTCATTCCCCGTAATGATTCTTCACTTTCATCTCTCATTGACTCTTTCTGAATAATCACATGAGAAGCCCCACGTAAAGAAAAAGGTATGTTACTTAGAGACAAAAATCACAAAGGTGAAGGCAGGTACTGAAAAGAAGGAGCAAAAGAAACCTGTGAGATGCTCACTATTCCACAGCATTGTTTACTCTGGGAAAGCTGCCCTCAGGGGAAATTATAACCTAGATTCGTACCGGAGAGAAACAAGTTGGTCAAAGCTAACTGTAGGCCTAACTAGCGCTGGGCAACATTGTAAAGCGTGAGGCTTGTCTTTTCTACTCTTCTTTCCCTTCACCTACAACTTTGGGATGTTTTAATTGCAAGAGAAAACCCAACCAAGACTGGTTCTATTTAAAAAAGAAAATTTACTGGCTCATCTAACTGGAGTCCGGGGGCTAAATAGAATTCATTAGGGCTAACAGAGTTCATGAGGCTATATCTGTATTTTTGTTGTCTCCATTGCACTTCCTGGATGTTGGTTTTAATCTCCAGTAGGTTCTCATTTTGTAGATCTAAGAATGCTTCTAGGAACAACTGGGGCTTCATGCTTCCTTGTTTGTCTGTCAAGGAAGGGAGGAGTCTATGTCCTGGCATTCTTAGCAAAATCCTCTACGTTCATTCTGATTGGACCTACTTAGACCACCAAACCAATATCCTTGGATGAGGGCTGTGTAATGCAATGAGCTGATTGAATTATGTCTGAGTAATGTACCCATTCTTAAACCATTTACCATGGTCATAAGGATGGTGTGTTCAGATTACCCTAATGCAATCAGGATCCACCTCTGGAAGTAGGAGTGGGTTTAATTCTACCCAAGCAAGATGGTTAATAGTGAGGACAAGATGTGTGCATGTGTGTGTGTGGGGGGTGTTGCTCAGAGAAACATAGTTTCCATACCAGGAAGGAGTAGGTCAGGCAGCAAATCAGGGATGTCCATTATAGCACTTCCTTCCTAGGTCCTTTGTCCTTGACCTCGAATATCTAGCCACAACCCCTTTTAACAAAACTTTACATTTAGTTAGCTCCTTGATTCATGTAAATTGTCTTAATTCAGAAATGACTTGGAGCTCACTTGAAGACTTGCCTGAAGACACACTTTTGAGGGGGAAAAACTCTTTAGAAACTAATTTGCCTATATATGCATATGTGTATATACAACAGGTATATTCAGATGTGGTTATCAAAAATGTAATATACAATATCTAAAAAAATGGAAAACAAATTATAATGTGATCACTTTAAATGTAAGACAATACATTGGTTAAAATCTGGATGTATCATTTTTTTAAATTGCTGCCTTAAATCATCACAATCTTACAAACTTAGAAAAATACCCACTTATTAGCTCATAGCCTCTGTAGGTCAGAATTCTGGCACAGCTTGGTTGGATTATCTAGGATCTCATGATCATAAAATTAAGGTGTCAGTTAAGGTGGTGATTTTCATCTGGAACATAAGATGCTCTTTCAAGCTCATTCATTGTTGACAGAATTCAGTTCCTTTCTGTTGTAGGATTGAGGTTCCTACTTGCTTGCCAAGTGGCCCTTTCATCTTGAAACTAACAGAGGTATGTTGAATTCATCTTATGCGTTGAATCTCTGTGCTTTCTTTTTCTGCTCTTAAGGGCTCATGATTATATTGGGGCCACCTGGATAATCTAGGCTACTGTCCTTAGAATAAACTTAACTGCATTTGCAAATTTCCTTTTGCCATGTAAGATAACAAGATGGAACATCATGGAGTAAATTTGGGTGGGGGAGAGTACAAAATTCTGCTTCCCACGATGGATGTTTCATTTTCTACACCAGTGACAAGAAGTGGAAGTGCAGGAAGCACCCACAGGGAAGAACCCAAGTATGGATTCTTCAGCTTCCACATTTTGGTGAATAACATCCTTATATCTATTGATATATGTACATACATATGTAAATTACAGAAAGATAAAAGATGCTGAGACTTTTCATTTGTTCTGATTCAGGCTTTAAAACCTCTGTTCTGCAGACTAGGAATCAGTAATAAGAACAACTTTGAAAGAATCTGCCTGCATTTATCTTGTGTTTCTTTTTTGTCAGACAGTACAAAGAAAATTAAGGTTTTTCTTCTCTGCTATACATATAATACTCAGAAGTGAAAGCTTAATTAACTTGTCAGAATAGTGGCATCTCTTTTCTTAAACTGCTGTATCCACCTTCCCAAAAGATTTGAGAAAGAATGAACGTCCCCAACACCTTAGATGGAGGAACCGCACATCCACAGTAATCTTGCCTCTAACACAGCTTCCTGTCATTTCAAGTGCGGTTTTCATCTATCTGGGTGAGCACACACTTTCACCATTTGCTAAGAAGTGTCTACAGTGCAGAATGCCAATTGTTTCATAAGGTAGGGCCCATCAGGTTGCAAAGAGGAAGCAAAGCAGAGCAGCTAATTACCATGTACCAAATTCATCTTTTTCAGGAAGATAAAAAAAATTTAAAAGAAGTAAAGTAGTTGACAATTCCAGTGTTGCTTATAAGTTAATTTTCACTTTCTCACAGTTGACTTCTTAGTATTCTGCTCTTTCAGAAACCGATGTTCTCAGAAGCATCTCAAATATCAGACCAGATCCTCTCAATGTGTACGTTTTCCTCTGGGTCTAAATTATTTACCTTTGAAAGCTGCATAAACTCCTTCCACAGGCTCAGAGACTGAGAGTAAATTGTTTCTTTAGCTTACCACGGGTAATTCTAGGGATTTGAGGTAGTTCCACAGTGAAAAAGATTGACAACCTCTTTTTCAATCTTTGGCTTTCATTTTCTTAGGCCTTCCCTGGACCTACACCAGAAATTAAGTTTTCTAGAAACAATCTCCTGATACCATCCCATACTGAAAACTCCTCTAGTCTGCAGTCTCATGGATTTGATTTTCTCAGTATTTACGTACCTGTGTTGCTGACTTATTTGATCAAGTTCTTCATCTCACCTGTGCCAGTGGGTTCCCTCTTCCCAATTGAATCACAATATGCACAGATACAGAGACCACACTTTATATTCCTAGTGATTTGCCAATTAATGCAATTGGCTTGATCATGAGTCTCTCATCTTTTTAAAAAATTCACAGTCTGATCATTCTAACATCTTTGCCATATCTCCGTCTGATTCTAATGCTTGCTCTGTCTTTTCAGTGTTTTTTGCCTTTGGATTTGTCTTATAATTTTTTCTTGATAGCTAGACATGATGCACTGGGTAAGGGAACTGCTATAAATAGGCCTTTAGTAACACAGTGGTGATGTGGTAGGAGGGGAAGTATTCTACAGTCCTATGAGTAGCTTCAGTCTTTTAGTGACTCTGTACCTCTGGAATGTGCTTCTTAGTCTGTCCCCCTCCCCCAGGTGGAGCAGTGTGGCTGGAGTGAGGTGAGTTGGGTATTTTCCTTCCCTGCAGTCAATTAGGCTCTGATAAAACTCCAGCACGTTGCATGTCGGGCTCTAGTTAACTAACTAGTTTCTCCTGAAGGCAGACTTTATTAAGAACAACAGATGCTCTGGAGTATTTCAAAATGGCTCCTTTCACCTCAACCTTACAGGAAGCATGAGGGGATTTTTCTTTGCCATATACTATGAGAACTTGATCAAACTTCCAAAGGTAAAATTCACCAAAGTGTGAGAGCCCTCTGTTATTGAGACCCCTGGAGCTTTTAGCTCTCAGACTTGTCTATTCTGAGCCCCCAGCAATTCGTTAATTACACTTTAGGTTTTCCTGCTGTGGCTCTGGTTCCCCTGGGTGGTATGCTGCTGGGTTTCTGCTCTGGTAACTTGTGATTTTTCTGTATTCGCTTGTCTGTCTCTCCAAATTGGGGGGCAGGCAGTGGTTTGCCCTATGATCTCACTTCTCTGATGAATCTAAAAAGGGTTGTCAATTTTGGGGGGGAGGTACTGTGGATTTTTTAATTCAGCTTTTTATTTGTTAGGATCAAGTGATGACTCCTAGCTTCTAATTTGCCAGATTAGAAACTGAAGTCTTCAGCTTCTAGTTTGTAAGTTTTCGTTTAACAAATATTTGCTCCCTGTCAGGCACTGTTTTTACGAATATTCAGTCACTGGATCCTCCTACCAACCCTATGAAGCAGGTATTATGTGTTATCCCCATTTTACAGGTGAGGAAACCGAGTCACAGAAATCCTAGTTCTAATAAGGTTGTACCTGGGATTTTGCATATTTTATTCATAAGAAAGATCATCAAGTTATGGCTTCCAATGTTCTCTGCAGTGAATTAGAGAACGTAAGCACTTACTCATCATGAATTCATATCTTTTGAACGTCTACGGGATTTGAGTTACTCCTCTGCACTCTCTTTCTGTTTTGTCCAGTTAAACCATGATCCAACCCTGTTTGGTTAGTTTCGTCACTTATCTTCCAAACTCTTCAGTAAGAATTCACTTTCCTCTAGAAACCAAACTCTCATGTAAAAATGGCTTACTTGTTTGTCTGGCTTTGCAATAGCAAGAACTGTATGGTTTATCCAATGTATTAGATATCTCTTTCCAAAAGATAGCTCCTTAAAGCAAAATTATATTCCAGATGTAGGCAGATAAAATATGCCTTAAAGAGAGAATGAGAATGAATGTCATAAAAACTGGACAGAGGTAAACATCTTAGCAGGAAAAACATTAGCAAATTATAAATTTGGGTTACATTTCGACTATGAAAAGAAATCTTGGCTAACTTTAGACTACCCTCTCTGCAGAAGGTTCTCCACTGACAAACAGATTAGGTTGTAAAAAGCTCTCTGTAAGTGCATGTGTTGGTAGGTTCAGAGACCTACCCACCAGGCATAGCATACCATAGTTTGGTGGAATGCAAAATTGATGCTTTTTTTCTTTTTGAATGTAGCATTTTGTTTAACATGTACATTTTTTAAGTGAAAGTTTCATAATTGGACGGGTTTTGGTATTATGATAGAAAATGTCAACATAAGTAAATATTTATCGACTTTATCATTGCCACAACAATATTGCATAATAAACAAACACAAAATTCAGGGGCATCCAACAGTATTCAGTTTGCTCAGATGTTTGAGTTACCTGAGTGCTTCTAAATTGGCTTCTCTGAGCTGAGCTTGCTCATGTGTTTGTGATCGGTTGCAGTTTGGCTAGGAGCTGGCCAGTCTATGAAGGCCTTAGCTTGGTTGATTTAGCTTTGTTCTACTTGGTCTCATGTCCTAAAACGGGCAGGCCTGGGCTGATTCTCCTGGTGGATGCAAATGTCCAAGGAGAAAGAACAGAATCAAACAAGGCTTTTTGAGGCCTAAGAACAGAACTGGCACATCATTATTTGTGTCATATCCTATTAGCCCAAGCAAATTACAAGGACATCCCATGTTCAAGGGGTAGAGGAAGAGATTACATCTTCTGATGAGAGGAGCTATAAAGTCACATTGAAAGAAGTGAAGATATAGGGGTGAGGGGAACAATTGAGGCCATTTTTGCAACCATCTCTCACACCAATCTCGTGATATTCCAAGCAATTCAAAAACATTTTTCTCTATCATATCAAAGATTTGATTCAAATAGTTTGTGGAAACTAAAGAAAAAGCATAATAAATATGCCAGCAGGTCTTGTTTCATGGACAATGCTAGCCCAATTTTCTCTGTTCTTCAAATATAACTTCCAAAAGCTCATGATGTTCAACCAAGTAAGATTTTTTTGCATAAGAAAAAAATGCATCTATTTGTGCCTTATTTGTTTTTGAAGCTAATGTAGCAATATTGTCATGTAGGAATGAGAAAAATGTTCTCTCTTAGAAGGTAGTTATTTTTTTTCCTGAGCAAATGTCAAATACCTAAGCCCATCTCGGCTTTCAGTGATCCCTGAAACTCACCACATAGTCCTATCTGCTCATAAACTCTGAGGCTACTATGTAATTGCTGGCTCAAAGACCCCTACTCCTTCTTGAACCCTTTTGAGAAATTCTATTCCCTATTCTCATTAGGAAAAATGAACAAAAATCTTAAAATTACTGAGTCCTACATATGCAACTAATCAGATTTGGCTTTTTGGCTTTTAAAAAACATATATCAGGACAATAGACTAGAAATATTTTATCCCTGACATTTGCTAATCTATATGAATATTTGGAATCAGGATAATATTGTGAAAACATCATTTGTTGCTAACAAACATGTTCCCTGACAAGAGAACATTATACTGGGGACTAGGAACAGAGTATCCCACTTACATTGTAATTGAGAAAAACATAATATTCCAAATCATTGTGGCTCTTATTTAGTAAACTACAGAGTAACCTACGAAACAAGTGTCGCCTTTAAAATGTCCACATGATGCCATATGGTCTTACACAGATCCTTCTTTTTATAAACAAGAATGAAATGTGATCTATCCACATTGAGTGTGTTCCTTCAGAGTAGTGTTTTATCCCAGATTCCCAATAAAATGTTCCTTCAGGGAAATGAGTGTTCACAGAAAGTACCTTTCTTTAAGATATACTATAGTAAAAAGGTTTTTTATGTATGGCAAGCAAATAGCTATGCCAGTTAGACAAAGACTCTGATTGAGAGAGAGAATTCACAATGCCCCAGGTGGTCTCCTGCTTCCAGCTTCCCTACTTTTAACTCCTAAAACATATATGTGGAAAAAGGACAGTGATAAATCACCCACATTAGTAGAATCCCTCTAGGGAGAGTTCTAACTTTTTTTCTAAAACTGCAGGAGGAATAAATAATAGCTCAAGCAGTGACCAGCATAGTTGAAACTGGTTTCTTCCTCTTGTTTTGATAACCATGTCAAATAGCTAACAATATGTGCTGCTGTATGACAGGGTGGTCTGGTAGCAAAGCAGACACACAAGTCAGAGTATCTTTCAATGACTGGCTTTGAGACTTTGAACAATGCACTAACTGCTTCAATTCAGAAATCTCTGAAAGGAGGCAATGAGGCCTCCTTGACCTGCTTGAAATGAATGATATAAGCATGAAATAAGCAAATACATGTTTGGATGTTACTAAAGGTGCTGCAGAATTTAAAAGATTACTGTAATCATTAGATGGTAGGCAGAACAGTATGGCAGGAAAAGTGTTGAATTAAAAATCAGGTGACCTGGTTCTGCGGTAATCAGCTCTGCTCCTAACTAGCTGGATATCTTTGGGAAAGACATTTTAACATTCTGTGCCATTGTGCCCTCATTGGGCAACCACATGAGATTGTGGCAAGAACAGGACGAGGTGCTGGGGAGGTAGACTGAATAAGACAGCCTTTGCCCTGGAGGAGTTCACCTCTAGTGGGAGAGATGGAGGTGTAAAAAGATGACGATGATGTAATGTGATGGATGGTAAAGGACACTAGGCACTCTGCTTGGAGAACATGGAGGAGGAGTGATTCATGTTGCCTAAGGGAGTTAGGTGCATTCCACAGAGAGGGTGACATTTTAGCTGGGTCTTGAAGGATGTGTAGGTATTTCCCAGACAGCAAGGAGGGAAGAGGAAGGAGATCAGGCTGGGAAGGTTGAGCTGCGAAGTACATTTCATGTCCTGCTAAGGAGTTTGGACACAAAGTGATAGGTGACAGCACAGATGTCTATTGATTGCATGGATTAGCCAGCTACAGATTTGATACTGTTAATGAATCATTCCCAATTTTGCCTTTCCATCAACATGTGTGAGGGTATAAGTAGCCTTTTAGGGCCAGTCTGGCTACAAGTTCTAGAGCCTTCTCTCTCCAATGGATTGCCTGCCTTCTGTTTGCAGGGTTTCCATGTGCTAATAGCAAGTGTTCTAAGGCCAATAATCACCGTTAGTTTGTATGTAAATGTGGAGATTAGAGGAGGTGAGGGGAAAGATGGGTCCTTAAGAGCTCCAGCTCAATGGTCAGCATCTTGTGGTTCATGTTACTAAATCAGCTCTACCTTCAGTTCCAGTTATGTCTGTGATAAAATCCTATCCCCTCCCTCCCATGCTGTCCTGACTCCTTTAATCTGATTTCTCATGCCCGGATTCTCATTCTGTCTACCTGTAGTTTGCAGTTCATAGCCTCTAAGAATTTTGGGGTTTTAGTGCTTAAGCCATTCAGACCAAAAAACTTGTTTTCTGCTGATAACATCCTTGAAAATAGCCACTGAGTCATTTGATTAAATGCCAAATATTGACCTAAGATTTCTGCTACTGATACTGATCATTACTATGTTCCACCCACCTGTCAAAACAATGTTAGACTTCTGTGATCTGGGCTGCTTACTGACAGACTTTTGCTAAGCATCTCAAGCATTGTTCTACCTTCTAGACTATATCCCAATACTTCAAAGTGGGTTTATCCTCATGACCTGCTTCACTCAATCAGCTAGGTCTGGTTCCAGGACTTTGACTCTCTAGTGCTAACTTCCTCCTTCCCAGCTAGTTGTGCCCTGCCAGAGCACAAGATATGACACACACTCCAAGACAAATACAAACAAAAATCTCTCAAAATGAATGAGAACTCTTCCAAACTCAGGCACTCAAGACCCCTAATAAAACTGAAAATATTTTCCAGCAGGAAAATTGCTATGAATAATTATTACCAAAAGTACACCTGCCAATATCTACATACCACTTTCATTTTTCTGTTATAGTTAATCTAACACATACCAAAGCCTTGAGGGCAAGAAACAGAATAATATCTATTGAGGGGCCTACAATTATCTTGCAAGGTAGATATCATTCTATCGATTTTACAAAGATGGAAACTGAGACAGAATGTAATTTACCCAAGTAAAGCAACTCGTTGGGTAAGTGAAAAAGCCTTAATCCGTCTTCCCTTCCTTCATTCTTTGTTTTGTGTGTCTAACAACTATTACTGATTGCTATATGAATCATTGCTATAGTGCAGAAAAATAACTCAGTGTGAGACATCACTGCTCCATGAAGAATTTCTTTCTGACCTTGTCCTTCCATCATTTCTAGTTTCCTGTTTCTTAGGCAACCCTACTCTCTAAACTCTTCCTCATGTCATCTTTCTTTTCAGAATAGCTGGCCCCTCAACCCAATGATACTTGATAAATGGGTTGGTTTCAGTAGCAATGTCAGAAGATAGGAGAGGAAAGTGAGAAATTCCTACAGCATGGGGCATGCTGAGATGATAGGCCATATAGGCATCCTCAGTTGTGAACACACAAGCATTCGGAAGTTGGGGTAGGGATTAAGTAAGGACATGGAAAAGTAGAGTAAACAAATTGCACGTTTCATGACAATGCTGAGAATCAGTGCCTTGCCATTGGTGGGTGGGCGGGCAGGAGGGTAATTGATTAACAAAACTGACTGTAAGGACAAGGCTCTAAATTAGATTCTCTCACTAGAATAATCTAGATGGATAGGAATAGAGAATAGTGTCCTTGTCTTTCAGCACATCTGCCTGGTTAACCCTAGATCAACCTAACCTTTTGCTTTTGAATTGCTCTTTGCCTGCCTGGTATCCCTGAAGAAAATTACAAGCTCATCCTGTTTGGAGTTGTTATGATTATGTGACTCTCCTCTTCAGTGGCTCCTTTTCTTTTCACTTGGTCCCTGGCTTTCCCATTACTACATGCAGGCTTCATTACCACTCCCTACCAGTGCCCTTCTGCACTCTTGCCTCACCAGTCTTGGCAGAAGTTCTTGCTTCCTACACCCAGTGATACAGTGTTAGACATGAGCTGCATCGTGGTGCCTCCTATTCGCCCCCATTCCATTCATCTGCATATTCGTTTCTTCTACTTCAGAGAAAGTCTTGTCTCTTCCTTTCCAAGGCTGGCATTTCCATCTGTACTCACGATTTCAAGCCCCACATATCATCTGAAAACTTGGGTTTCAATAATTCCTTTTCTGTAGTTTCAATCTTTCCTTCTTCACTCACTCATTCTCAGCCAGGAAACATGTTAAGGTGTGTCTCACCCCCAGAACAACTTGTTTCCCTTTAAGCAGTCATGTTCTCTCTCTCTCTCTCTCTCTCTCTCTCTCTTTGGAAAGAGTATTTTTTGAAGGAGCAGTTTATATTCTCAGTCTTTACTTCATTATTTTCCATTTACTCCTCAGCTTGGACTGTTCCCACTTTAGTGCTATTAAAGTTGCTCTAAGATCAGGTGGCATCTCCCGCCTGCTTGGTCCTCAGAAACACAAAGCTGGAGAAGACAGGGAGCCCACTTCTGGGATTGTACTAGTAAGATTAACAAAGTAACCCACACACAAATGTAAGCACTGGCTAATACTAGAAGAATATGTATAGATCCATGAAATGTAACATATCTATAAGATGGGAAATGGTGTATATATATTCAAATAATATTTTAAAGAAGTTAAATTTAAAAATGCATGTGACATGTTGAGTAAGAAAGATGCACTACACACTATATATGAAGTTTGAGCCTATATACATATATAATAGAAAAAATACACCTCTAGAAAAAAAAAAAAAGGAAGATCATTCACCCAAATGTTAACTTTGTCTTTTTGTGGAACTATAGGTAAACTTGTTTTCAAGGTTTATACTTAGAAATTTTTATTTTTAAATTATTTCAAGAATTTTCAATAATTAATATTTGTTTTCAAAAATACATTTTATAAAGGAAATAAAGATCTTAAATTTTCAACCTGCCATGTTGTAAATGTTCAAGTCTCTATTTAGTGTGTTTCCTTTCTTCTTGTTTTAAATCTGTGGTTCACAAACGTAACATGCATAAGAATCATCATGATGCTTATTAAAAAAAAAAAAAAAGGAGAACCTGATTCTGGACTTCACCCCTTAGAAATTCTGCTTTTTTTGGATCTTCCAGTCCAGATGCCTGCATTTTTAACAAGCTGTCCTATTGGTTCTGAGACAGGACAGAACCCATGTATCAAACTGGAAACATCATGGGAGTTTGATTATTCTTCTCAATATGAATATTAGCTTTTGTTTCCTTACAGATAAAAGTCTAGCAAAAATGTGGGATGGGGGTAAGCAGAATAGCTCTCCTCTTTGTGGAAATTGGAGCCACTGAGCAGATTCTAAGAACAGAAATTTAAGAAGACCAAATAAGGTCCAATTGGAGCAGGGCGGGGTTGGGGGGGCTTACAATCAAAAGACTAGGTTCGTAAGTCCAAGAAATAAGCAAGGAATCACAACTAATACACCAAAATCCTAATGCAAAAGCTTCTGTGCAGATTCAGGATGGAAGATTATCATCCAGATACTTCCCATACAAAATTAGAGGTGCATGAGTAGCCCAGACAACTAATGAATAAAAAATGAAGGATGTCAGTAGTCAGAGGGAGTTGATCTAGTGAAATTCTCAAACTTCATAACGAGCAGTTACAGTGGTTTTTTTTTTTTTTTTTAAAGATTTTATTTATTTATTCGACAGGATAGAGACAGCCAGCGAGAGAGGGAACACAAGCAGGGGGAGTGGGAGAGGAAGAAGCAGGCTCATAGCGGAGGAGCCTGATGTGGGGCTCGATCCCATAATGCCGGGATCACGCCCTGAGCCAAAGGCAGGCGCTTAACTGCTGTGCCACCCAGGCGCCCCTACAGTGGTTTTTATTAAGCTCCCATGGATGCCAGGAGAAATGTAAGTGGAAAATTCCTGAGCTATTTCTCTGAGCTCTAGATCCATATTTCCAGCTACCAGTTAAACACTGCCACCTGATTATCACTTAGGCATGGTGAACTCAAATTTTCCAAATCTGAACTCATTACCTTCCCTGCTAATCAGATACCTAGTCTATTAATCTCGGCCTTTGTTGAAAACATCAGTCTCCATCCATTTGCCCGAACAAGAATCCTTAATCCTACACTCCTTTGATTATGGAGCCTCGTCTTCTGCCTTCACCATAACTAGCATGATACGGGTTCTGTTATGCATCAGATAGAAAACTGATATCACCTAGCTTAATGCCCGCATAGAGTATGTGTGCTAATAAATATTCTGACTTCTCCACCCCAGTCATACTGCGCTACTTGCTCTCTCAAGTCTACATCCCTATGGATATATGGTTCTACCTGTCCAAGGATTTTTTCCTAATTGCCTTTTAGCTCACTTTTCCAGAAGACCCAGCTCGAACACTGTCTTCTCTGGTATACATTCAAGGCCTCACAAAAATATTCTATTATAACACTTAAACTTCATTATAGCTGCTTTTTACCCTTCGGATCAAGTTATACAGATGGTTTACTATAAGGGCCTAAGTGACATTCATCTCTATGTACCAGGTACCTCTCTGAGCCATTTTAGCCTGAGGCTATGTGCAAGGTCCAATGATCAAAAATCTAACTTTGTAACTTGAGTTCCCTGGAAACTTCAGGCCTTGTCTAAGGCCCCTTGTCTAATTTTAGTGTGCGTCCATGATCTCAGAAGCTGACCATTCCAGGCAGACAATGTCTATTTATAGTCAGCTTCTTGCCCCACCTAGCTACTGAGGTACCGTGCAATGATGCCAATGATGTGTTTCCAGTGCTGTTGATGCTGCCCAGAGACGCCACATTCACTGGTCTTGTAACCTATGCTGAAGCTGCTTCTGTACCACTACTTCATCAAAACAGACATCTGTCGTCTTTGTCCATAACCTTTCTACTATTCTGGTAAGAGAAACCCTTTTTCCAGCTCAAAACTCATTCCTGTGGTGACCCAGATTTGCTAATCAAAATTCTCTAATCTCCTCTCGTCTTCAGGAAGCGCTTCAGGAATGAGTAAGTGAACTATACCAAACAAGTCAGAGCCCTTGCTTTTAACTAGAAGGCTGTGATTCTGGGGCTGGCCACCATCTTACTTCAGAAATGGGAATAGCATGTTTGTAAAGTGAAGTTACACAGATCAGCTGAGCTTAGAGAATGAGCTAGAGCCCCTAAAACCTGACATGTAAGCCAGTAAGTTTCCCGTGGTTTAAATTCAATAGGACTTCTGTCACTTGTAACCACAAGAATTCTAATAACTTCAAATACAATTTTAGCATAGAACCTGGGTTGTTTGTCACTCGAGCAAGTGACATCCATGAATTGCCAGGACTGACCCTTTGGAATGTTTCATCTCCTCTACTTCCATTGTGCCATTTCCCTTCCCGCCCTTCTTACCACCTAAAATCCAATCTACAACTCTTGAGCCTTAGCTACCAGTCATCCACCGCGGTCTGGTGAACTGTACTGGTGGTTTTGTTTCAGTTCGTAGAGAATGAATGGATAATTCCATTGTCTAACCTAACCATTCTTTAGAGGCTAGAATCAGAAAATTTACACTATGAAGGGCGAGATAATATTTTGATGCTTTGTGGGCCACACTTGTCTCTGTCACAACTACTCTGGCAGTGTGGACATAGATAATTTGAAATTAGATTTACTGTCTTCCAATAAAACTTTATTAATGGACTCTGAAATTTGAATTTAATTTTCTTGGGTCACGAAAATTTTATTCCTTTTTATCCCCAGCAATTTAAAATGCAAAACCATTCATTTTTCTATTATTGAAGTATAGTTGACATACAGTGTTATATTAGTTTTAGGTGTACAACATAGTAATGCAACAATTCTATACATTACTCAGTGCTCGCCCCAATAAGTGTAGTCACCATCTGTCACCGTATAACCTTGTTACAATGTTATTGACTATATTCCTATGCTGTATTTTTCATCTCCATGACTTTTTAAATTTATAGTTGAAAATTTGTAACTTGTAATCCCTTTCACCTATTTAGCCCATTCTTTTGCCTGCCTGTCCTCTGGCAACTACCAGCTTGTTCTTTGTATTTATGAGGCAATTTCTGTGTGTGTGTGTGTGTGTGTGTGTGTTTTGTTTTTAGATTCCACATACAAGTGAAATAATATGGAATTTGTCTTTCTCTATTTCAGCTAGTATAATACTCTCTAGGTTCATCTGTGTTATTGCAAATGGCAAGATCTCATTTTTTATGGCTAGGTAATATTCCATTGTGTGTATATACACCCCATCTTTATTCATTCATCTGTGGACACTTAGCAACTTAGGTTGCTTCCATATCTTGGCTACTGTAAATAATGCTTTAATAAATCTGTACCTTCTCAAATTAATGTTTTTGTTTGGGTACTCAGTAGTGAAATTACTGGATCCTATGGTGTTTCTTTTTTCAGTTTTCTGAGGAACAACATACTCTTTCCCACAGTGACTGCACCAATTTACACACCCTCAGTCAGTGAGTACGGGTTCTTATTTCTCCGCATTCTCACCAACGCTTGTTATTTCTTTTTTATTCTAGCCGTTTTGACTCATGTGAAGTGATATTTCATTGTGGCTTTGATTTGCTTTTCTCTGGTTAGTGATGTTGGGGATCTCTTCATCCATCGGCCATCTGTATGTCTTCTTTGAAAAAAATGTCTATTCAGGTCCTCTGTCCATTTTTAAATCCAATGATTTGTTTTTTGGTGTTGAGTTGTATAAGTGTTTTATATATTTTGGATATTAACCCCTTATTGGATATATTATTTCCAAATATCTTCTCCCACTTGGTAGTTTGCTTTTTTGTTTTGTTGATGGTTTCCTTTGTTGTGCAAAAGCTTTTTTCCCCCCAAGATTTATTTATTTGGGGGAGAGAGAGAGAGAGCATGAGCAGGGGAGAGGGGAGGGGCAGAGGGAGAAGCAGATTCCATGCTGAGCAGGGAGCCTGATGTGGGGCTCAATCCCAGGACACTGGCATCATAATCTGAGCCAAAAGCAGATGTTTAACTGACTGAGCCACCCAGCTGCCTGCAAAAGCTTTTTTTTTGGTGCAGTCTCGATAGTTTATTTTTGCTTCCCCCCCCCCCCCCCNNNGAACTGTATCCATAAATTTGTTGCTAAGGGCAATGTCTAAGAGATTACTGTCTATCTTTCTTTGAGGAGTTTTATGGTTTAAAGTCTCACATTTAGGTCTTTAATCCATTTTGAGTTTATTTTTGTGTATGGTGTAAGCAAGTGGTGAAGTTTCATTCTTTTGCACATAGCTGTCCAGTTTTCCCAACACCATTTGTTGAAGAGATTCTTTTCCCCGTTGTATATTCTTTCCTCCTTTGTCATAGATTAATTGATTGTATTAGCATGGGTTACTTCTGGCCTGTCTCTCCTGTTCTATTAATCTACATCTATTTTTGTGCCAGCACCATACTGTTTTCATTACTGTAACTTTGTAACATAAATTTAAGATTTGTTCTAGTTCTGTGAAAAATACTATTGGAATTTAAAAGGGATTGCATTGAATCTGTAGATTTCTTTGGATAATGTGGACATTTTAACATTGTTTTTCAATCCATCACCATGGTATATCTTTCCCTTTGATTTTGTCCTCTTCAGTTTCTTTCATCAGTGTTTTATAGTTTTCAGAGTACAGGTCTTTCACTTCCTTGGTTGAATTTATTCCTAAATATTTTATTCTTTTTGTGCAATTTTAAACAAAATTGCATTCTTAATCTCTGTTACTTCGTTGTTAGTGTGGAGAAACACAACAGATTCCTGTGTTCAAGGATTTAGTATTCTTGAACTTCACTGAATTCATTTATTCTAAAAGTTTTGGGGGGGAGTCTTTAAAGCTTCCTATATATAGTATCATGTCACCTACAGATAGCAGCAGTTTACTTTTTCCTCACCAATTTGGTTGTATTTTCTTTTCTTGCCTGAATGCTGTGGCTGGGCTTTCCAGTACTATGTTGAAGTAAAGTGGTGAGAGTGACATCCTTGTTTTGTTTCTGATCTTATAAGAGAAGCTCTCAGTTTTTCACCCCTTAGTATGTTTTATGGGGTTTATCATATATGGCCTTTATTATATTGAGGTACATTCCCTCTAAACATACTTTGTTGAGAGTTTTTGTCTTGAATGGATGTTGAATTTTTGTCAAATGCTTGTTCCACATCTATTGAGATGATTGTATGGTTTTCTTCTCCTTAATGTGATGTACTATGTTGACTGATTTGCAAATACTGACCCATCCTTGCATCACTGGAATAAGTCACACTTAATCTTATTGAATGAACATTTAATGTGTTGTTGCATTCAGTTTGCTAATATTTTGTTGAGGATTTTTCATATGTTTATAAGGGAGATTTGCCTACAGTTTTCTTTCTTTAATTTTTTTTTCCAGTGACTGATTTTGGCATCAGAATAGTGCTGGCCCCAGAATAAACTTTGAATTTTTCCTTTTCGAGTTTTTGAAATTGTTTGAGAAGAATAGGTATTACTTTTTCTTTAAATGTTTGATAAAATTCAACTGGGAAGCCATCTGGTCCTGGACTTTTGTTGACTGAGAGTTTTTTTGATTGCTGACTTTCGTTATTAGTAATGGGTTCATATTTTTTGTCCTTCTTGACTCAGTTTGATTGTATGTTTCTAGGAATTTATCCATTTCTTCTAGATTCTTCAGTTTGTTAGCATATAATTTTTTGTAGTATTCTCTTGTAAATCATTATATTTCTGTGGTGTCAATTGTTATTTCTCCCCCATTTCTGATTTTATTTGATCCTTTCCTTGTTCTCTTGATGAGTCTGGCTAAAGGTTTATCAATTTTACCTTTTCAAAGAACTAGTTCTTGGTTTCATAAATCTACTTTTTTTGTCTTTATTTCTACTTTAATCTTACGTTTCCTTCCTTCTACTCACTTTGGATTTTGTTCTTTTTCTGTTTCCTTTAGGTATAAGGTTGGGTGGAGATTTTTCTAGTTTCTTGAGGTATTCATATATACTCTCCTGCTAGAACTGCTTTTGATGTTTTCCAGAGAGTTTGGACTGTTCTCATTTTCATTGGTCATCATGTATTTTTAAATTTCCTCTTTGATTTCTTCATTGACCCATTGGTTGTTTAATAGCATGCGTTTGTGGTTTTCCCCATATTTTTTCCTATAACTTATTTCTAGTTTCATACCATAGTGGTTGGAAAATATGCTTGATAAGATTTCTATTTTCTCAAATTTTGAGACTTGCTTTGTGGTTTAACATGTGATTTATTCTGGAGAATGTTCCATGTGTAATTGAAAAGAATGTGTATTCTGTGTTTGGATGGACTGTTCTATATATTTAAGTCCATCTGGGCTAATATATTGTTCAGTCCACTGTTTTTTTATTTTTTTTTTATTTTTAGTTTTTTACTTTTTGCTTGAGTGATCTATGCATTGATGTAAGTAGGGTGTTAAAGTCCCCTACTAACACTGTATTACAATTTCTCCCTTTATGTCTACTTGTGTTTTCTTTATGTATTTTGTTGTTCCTATGTTGGATACATAGATATTTACAACTGTTATATCTTCTTGTTGGATTGATCACTTTATCATTACATAATGCCCTTCCTTGTATCTTGCTAGAGTCTTTGTTTTAAAGTCTACTTTTTCTGATAGAAGTGTGGCTACCCTGGCTTTTGTTTGTTTGTTTCATTTGCATGAATTTTTTCAATCACTTTTACTCTCTGTCTGTATGTGCCTTTAAGTCTGAGATGAGTCTCTTGTAGGCAGCATATTTTTTTTAACCCATTCTGCCACCCTATGTCTTTTGATTGGAGCATTTAGGCCATTTACTTTTAAAGTGATTATTGACAGGTATGGACTTGTTGCCATTTTGGTAATTGTTTTCTGGTTGTTTTTGTTTTGTTCTCTGTTCCTTTCTTCTTCTCTGCTCTCTTTCCTTGTGGTTTGATGGCCTTTTTTAGTATTAGCTTTACTTTGTCTTGTTTGTGTATAATGTATTACAGGTTTTTGATTTGTGGTTACCATGGAGTTCGTATATAACATCCTAGGTGTATAGCAGTCTATATTAAGTTGATGGTCACCAAAGTTTGAACACATTCTAAAAGCACTAAATTTTTACTCCCCTCCCATATTTTATGTATATGATATCCTATTTTCTCTTTTTATTTTGTGTATCTCTTGGCTAGTTTTTGGACATATAACTCATTTTGCTACTTTTGTGTTTTAACCTCCATCCTGGCTTATAAATGATTAATCTGGTACCTTTACTATGTTTACTTTTACCACTGAAATCTTTTTCTTTCATAATTTTCTTCTAGTTATGATCTTTTCACCATATGTAGAGTTCCCTTTAACTTTTCTTGTAAGGCTGCTTTAGTGGTGATGAACTCCTTTAACTTTTGTTTGTCTAGAAAGCTCTTTATCTCTCCTTCAATTCTGAATTATAATCTTTTTAAAAATATTCTTGTAGATTTTTGGTTGTAGATTTTTGGTTCCTTTCAGCCCTTTGAATATATCCTGCTACTTTCTTCTGGTCTGTAAAATTTCTACTGGAAAAGCAGCTGATAGCCTTATGGGATTTCCCTTGTATACAACTGCTTGCTTTTCTCTGGCTCCTCTTAAGTTTCTCTCTTATCTTTAATCTTTATTATATTAATTTATGTGTCTTAGCGTGGACTTCCTTGGGTTCATCTTGTTCGGGGCTCTTTGTGATTCCTGGGCATAGAAATCTCTTTCCTTCCCCAGATTAGGGAAATTTTCAGCTAGGTTTTTGTTTTTGTTTTGTTTTTTAATAATTTTTCTGCCCCCTTCTCTCTCTTCTCCTTCTAGGATCCTTACAATGTGAATGTTATTATGCTTGATGATGTCATAGAGGTCTTTTAATGTATTCTCATTTTATTTTAAAAATTTTTTCTTTTAGCTGTTTAGCTTAGTTACTTTCCATTATCCTTTCTTATTGATCACTAATCTGTTCTTTTGCATCCTCTAATCTGCCATCGATTCCCTTTAATTTATTTTTCATTTGAGTTATTGTATTCTTTTTTTATTGGGTTTTTATATTATTTTAATTTTTTATATTTTATTTTTATATATATTTTTATATTTTATATAATTTTTATATTTTCTTTTTATTGACGTTCTCACTGAATTAATCCATTCTTCTATCAAGATTAGTATCTTTATGACCATTACTTTGAAATCTTTATCAGATATATTGCTTATCTTCATTGCATATAGCTCTTTTTTTGTATGATTTTTGTCTTCTTTCATCTGGGACATATTTCTTTGTCTCATTTGTCTAAGTCTGTTTGTTTTCGTGTATTAGGTAGGTCAGCTACATCTCCTGGTATTGAAAACAGTGGCCTTGTGCAGAAGAGGTCCTGTGGTGTCCTCTAGTACAATCCACCCTGGTCACCAGAATATGGCGCTCCAGGTGTGTCTCCTGTGTGGGCTGTATGCATATTCCTGTTGTGGCTAAGGCACAATTGCTCTGAACACATTGGGAGGTACGGGGCCAGCCCTCAACCTGGCTGTCTGTATTTAGCTGTTGGGATAGCTCTGGGCACATCAAAGGGCAGGGCATGCTTTCTGCACAGCTAGCAAAGAAGGCCACGTGTAGAAACTGTAGGTTCTTTGGTGTGTGAGGTTATCTGCCACCCCACCTCTTCAGGGCATGAGTTACTTTGGAGGGCAGCCGAAAGCAGGTGTGTTTGGTGGGTAGGTCCACAGGGGAATACTAGGGTGGGACATGTGGTTCTAGAAAGGTAGTTAGAAAATGTTGGCTTTCATGAGCATCTGGCTATTGTGGCTGGGGAAGGGCAAGAAAAATGACACCCACCACTTTCATTCCTGGAAAAATCTCCTGCACATTCCTGCCTCTCTGGCACATGTTCTAAAATTAGTCAATAAATTTCCTTCATGTATACCCCAGGCATTTTTCAAACTGCTGCTTCTGTTTCTGTGCTATCTTTGTCAAGTTATTTAGCATGCTGTCTCTTTAAAGACAGAGATTCGATTTCCTATAGCCCTCTGGCTTTCATAGCATTAAACCCTGCTGATTTTCAAAGCCAGATGTTATGGGTACTTGTCTTCCCAGTGTGGGTACTCAGGGTTGGGGGTGCCCAGTGTGGAGTCTGATCCCTTTGCTCTTCCCTAAATGTGATGTCTCTTTCATTTGTGCTTAGTCATGCTGAGGGTTTTGTTACCAACCATGTCTTCATCCTTCCTACCCTTTTGGATATGGCCTTCTCTCTATGACCAGCTATGGAAGATCTCTTGTACCAGTCAGTCTTTAGGTCATTTTCAGAGTGAGTGCAATACACGTAGTTGTTGCCTCAGTGTGTCCACAGGACAAGGTGAACTCAGGATCCTCCTACTTTACAGTCTTCCCAGATTCTCAGTGCAAAACCATTCCCAACTTGCAGTCTATATACAGACTATAGTTTTCCCTCTCCCACTGGAGGTCACACAGTTTCCCCACTATCTCCCAAAACCATTCTTTCTTCCTCTCGTAATCCATTAATTCTCGACCAGAATTCAGTCAATGAATTGAACCTATTTGAACCCATTCCCAAATCCTGTCTTTCTGACACATAGTCCATGTCTGTCATATAAGAGAATATTCCACATAGGTTTGTTTTATGACTGAATGAAGAAGAGCTAGTAGAAGAAATGACAAAATCAGAAGGAAAATTTTTTATTCTATAAGTTAAGCAATTTTTTCTAGCATAATTTCTTTTTGCTAGCATAATTTCTTTGGAAAGTAAGAGGGCCATGATACTTCTAAAGGGCACCCAAACTGTCATCTCAGTCAGGAAAAGGATTCCACTAGCCCACCAATTGAAAGAGCTAAGTGTGGATAGTAAAGGAAAAGATTGGCCAGCTGGACCCCTGTACTTTGTATGTGAACTCTGGGAGCTCACTCTGAAGAAAAAAGAAAAATTCTAAATTGGCAGCATATTCATGGTTGAATGAAGCCAGACACAAGGCTGAAAAATGACTAATTTATCATTTTTAATTAATCTAAACTTTTCTGGTATTCAAACATTATCATAATTACCAAATCAATTTCCCTATGGAATTTAAGCATTCATGTAGGAAATGAAGTAATTTCTCATATTTAAGTTCAAATGTCTTATGTTTTAATATAATAAAGATAAAATGGTAATATGTTACTGCCAAGGAGAAAAAGCCATGAATTCCATCCCAAGCCTCCCAGTCTGGCCACCCTCGTGGACTTGCTGCACCTACTAGAATTCATATTACAGGCAGAATATGGGTCTGTAGGTACAAGCAAACCTCTAAGGGTATCTGGTTTGTTAAACAATTACAGTTCTAAGAGCCTGGAAAAACACATCTGGCACACACGAGTGAGAGCCTTGGGATTGACAATACTAACAAAGGTGAAAAATCCCTACTTTCTGTTTGTGTGAAACAGAAAATCAAAGGCTCCCGTGCACATGGCCTTGAGCATTCTCTTGCTCTCTCCCAACCTTGATCCTTTCAATTTACCATTTTCCCTCTCTCCTTTTTCCTCTCTCATTTCCTGATTTTTCCTTCTTCAAAGATCAAAACAAACACAAGTGATTTTTTCACATTCCAATACATCCAGTTTGGAAGGATTCAGAAGCTTTTCTTTGAAATGCAATAGGCAAAACCCAACTTTCTGCAAATAAAATCTCTAATTCAGGTGTCTGCTGCCACATAATCATTCATCTGTACTATGTGCCAGGAAGGCATAGTTCTTGGTGCTTGAGAATTGTAGTAGGCAGAATTTTGTCCTCCATCACCTTCACTTCCTGTTATTGCTCTTGTGAATATGTTACATCACATGGCAAAAGGGGCTGTGCAGATGCATTTAAGATTACTAGTCAATTGACCTTAAACAGATTATTTTAGATTGTTCCACTGGGCTCAATGTAATCACATGAGCTCTTAAAAACAGAAGCTAGGGCAGAGGGGAAGTCAGAGGGACTTGAAGTATAGTAAGGATGTGATGTGCCATTGTGGGTTAAAAGATTGAGGGCCATATGTGAAAAAGATTGCAGGATGTGTTTTGGGTGTTTAGGAACTGAAAACAAGGATTCTGGCTAACAGCCAGTGAAGAAGGGAGACCTCAGCTCTACAACAGCAAAGAAGTGAATTCTGCCAACAAGGTAAATGAACTTGGAAGTGGATTCTTCCCTAGGGCCTCCAGATAAGAGCCTAGTCTGGCTAGCACCTTTATGTCAGCCTTGTGAGACCCTAGGCAGAGAACTCAGCTAAATTATGCCAGACCTCTGACCTATAGAGAACTGTGAGCTAATAAATTCACACTGTTTTAAGCCACTATATTTGTTGGCAATTTGTTACTCAGCAATAGAGAACCAATATAGGAAGTGTCAGGGAATAAGATGGGGAGAGAATTCTGCCTAGACTGCAGTGGGTTTAATAGGTGGTTAGGGCCTTGTTGAGAAAGTAGTATTTGAGCAAAGAGCTGGAGGAGGTGAGACACTGAGTCAAATAGTTGGAGTAAGAAAATGGAAGGCAGAAAAAACAGCACGAGTAAGATTCTAAAGCAGGACAGAGCTGGTCAAGTTCCAGGAATGTAAAGCAGGCCTGCTCTGGAGCAGACTGGTCAAGGGAAGATCAGTAGAAGAGTGCTCAGAAAGGTGACTGGAGGCCAAATCGCATAAGGCCTTCCAGGCTACTCTAAGCCTTTGTTTTTATTCTGAGAGAAATAGGACAGCAGTGTTTTGAGCAGAGGAATGACTTGAGGATTACCAATAATTTCAAGGTAAAAGAAGGATAAAAGGCTGCAAACCAGTGGAAGGCAAATACAATATCCAGATGAAACATGACAGCTTGGACCTGGATGGTAGCAATGAAGGTAGGCGAGAAGTGGTCTGTATATATCTTGAAGGTAGAGCCAACAGGATTTCACATTGAATTGGATGTGTTTTTATGAAAGAAAAGATTTTAGAATGACTTCCAAGGTTTTTGGGCTGGGCAAATGAAAGGATGAGTTGCGATCAACTGAATTGAGAAAGGCTATTTATAGATCAAGTTTTATGAGAAAGAAGAGGATTTCAGTCTTAGACATGTTAAATTTGAGGTGAATATTAGACCTATAAGTAGAGATTTTGATTAAGCAGTTGTGTAAATTCAGTCTTGTAGCTCATGTGAGAGTGCTTAGGACTGAAGAGCTAATTGGGGAGTCACCAGCATAGAGATAATTATTAAAGAAACTGGGATAAATGGGATCAAGCCTGTAATTCAATTTTAAAAACTAGAACAGAAATAGGAAATACTCTAACATGAAGAGGCTTGTGAGAAGAAACACTTACAAAGGGAACCTAGAGGGGCAAGGTGGACATATTAGATAGAGAAGGTAGCACAGAAGCAGAGACCAAATTAAAAACTATACGGAGATTCACAGAGAGCGGTTGGCAGAACTAGAAAATATAGAGTCATATAGTATTTCCACAACTTTATTTAATTCTCTCCCACATCTGTAGGCCACCTATACTACCAATTAATAATTTATATGAAAACGAATTTGAATCAACCTGCTCGTTTTTTGTTAAATTAAGCAATAGTATCTGTAAAGTCATGTTTGTTGTATCATACTTTTAAATGTATATCACAATAAATACATAATTACCAAAATATTTAAAAGCTTAACTATCACCTAAAATTACCTCATAGTAGTTTGGTAGCAATGACCAAGGCTTCAGAGCTAGCCTGACCTAGTCCATCTCTGAGCTCTGCCCCTTAATTTTGGTGTTGGGTACTGAACCTTTCTGATGTTCCATTTCCTCATTTGGAGTGTTGTGAAGATTAGATGAAATAATGTGTGTGTGACTCACAGGGAAATAAATTGTTTATATCACCACTCTTACCCCCATCCCCACCCAGCACAGATGCTGAGGCAGATGCTTTGTTTGGCTGAGCCAGATTAAGAAGTGAGGATGCAATGGGAGAAGAGATAAAGTTTTCTAAAAAAGGAAAGGATGAGGTAGTGCCTGGGAGAAGAGGAATTTTGGAAGAAGAGAGACATGTTTAGAGGGCATTTGGGGGCCATTTGACTATGTATACCCTGTAACTTTACACTCTCTCTCTTTATGAAAACTTTCAGTAAAATCTGACTTAATATTCTTAGAGTCAATGTACAGAGTGAAAGAAATATAAAAATCAACTAAGGTTGGCCTAAGAACAAAAACAAGTGAAGGCTGCTGGTGGCATTTTCAAAGAAAATCAATATGAAAAGAGAAATACGTGGACAGGAGAAATCAGGATGGGTAGGAAGTACAAATTCTGGAGGCAGGAAAGTATGAAATCTGTTAGTCTGTTAGTCTAGGCAGGGGTAATAGAATCTTAGCTATGGATGAGGGAATAGATTAAAAAAACGTGGGGGGGGGGCATGTGAGAACAAATGAAAATAACAATTTGCTGCCAAGCTTTGTTTTGTTGATTATTTTACTTCAGGCTTAGCTCCAAAAAGGAAAAAGACTTGCAATGCTTTCATGCAAGTTATGAACAGTATTGACCAAACAATCTACAAATTGAGTTTCTGTACTTTTTAAAAAGAGCTTATTTTATCTGATACTTGAAAAGTTGAAACCAACACCATAAGACCTTCGGTTTCTTTAATCTGAACTATTATTGATCCAGATTTCCCACTGGTGATATGGACATGCCTAAGGGTTAAATGAAAAGCAAGAACAAAAAATAAACCAATGTACGCCAGCTTTCTATTTTTCCAGATGTATCCACGTCTGGTGATGTAGCCAGTGCTGCCTTTAGGTTATTCTTTGAAAAGTAGTTCAGATTGAGACAAGACACTTTGGAATCTCAGGGTTCCTTTGGCTTTCCTGCATTAATGAGCCAGCTATAGTTAATTATAATAATAGAAATCTAACAACATGTGTTAGTGAAACTTTGAAAAATTGCCGCTAAAATCTTGGTGATTAATAACAAATGCTAAACTTGACCAGTTTCCTTGACATGGAGTGACTCATTATGGGTAATGATAAAGTGAGGTATGTCATGTTAGACCACAAAATGGATAAATGCTAGTCTGATTAAATTATTGTAAGTGGTGACTAGACTTAACTAAGCTGTCTGACTCATGGATGCTAATGGGGGACATGGCTCCCCACACCAGCGGCTATCAGGTACATACTGCTTCCGCAGTTGCAGTGGGTAGTCACCGGACACATGGTAATCTACAGAGTCAAGGGAGGAGAGTGATTTCCTCAGTCATGCCTTTTCACCATTATGAGGGAAGTGTTTAGCATTCAGCCGTTTACTAGCTGTTTACTTGCAGAGTCGAGTGGAGAGATGTTCATGTACTCTGAGCATTTGTAACTACCCAGCTTGCAGATTTGAAAATGCTTTCATTTTCAGACTCCATGCATTCACCTCACAGAGGTCAAGGAACTGGCATTAGCCTGGAGCGTTAGCTTGAGTTTTTTGGAACTTGGTTGAACTTAATGAACTGATTGTGCATTCACATTTTCTTTGAAAAAAGGACAATGGGAATAAAAGGAAAATATCCTATTCACTCAAACTCAGATAACACTTACTGAAACTCAGAGATTCAAATAAATGCCTATAAGTAATGCATTTCAATAATTAATGATGATTCTCTAGTTTCATGGCATAAAAATAGACGCTTATGTCATTAAACAAGATAATTGTTATACATAGTGGTAAAAACAAAGATATGAATTCACAATAAGCCAGTAACAGTTCCTGTGAGATCTAGAAATTTAGTAAAAGAAAAGCACCTGTGTTGAGTGTTTACTATCTACCATGCCCTGTGCCATTCCCTTCATCGTGTGCTGTTAATCATTGCAACAACACTGTCATAAGGTATTTTTATTCCCTTTTTCAAAATAACGAAAACTGAAGTTCAAAAATATTAAATCTAAAGATCTCATAGATTGTAGCAAAGCCAGGATTCAAGCTCAAGTCCGTCTCTAAAATTCATATTAATTCTAGAATTCTCAGAAAAAGCAAATCCCACCATTAATAAGCAAGATGAGGTGCTTCGGGGGCAAAATAATTCAGTACACACATACTCCATTACCAAATATATTCTAATATACATGAAATATCTTCTAATTAATATGTTTCTTCCAAGTACGCATTTTAAAACCATTTCATTTTAAATGTGCAATTGGAAATTCGGACCACCAATGAGCAAAGAATGACATCTTATGGATATGTATATCTAGAGTAATTGATGTTCAAGATGTCACAGAATGACGTCATCCAGTCTAGAACATCTTTGCTTTAATTTCGGGTTTTCAAATGCACACCTCAATTTTTCTTAACCTCGGGTTTTATTTAAAGGACGGTTAGCCTTTGATAATGTTCAGCTCCATGCTAAGCAGCATTTTTAAAGCCCATTCACAAGGAAGACTGAAATCCGAATAATTCTGTGGAAGAGATGAATAACATTTCCCCTTTGGAGAAGGCAAAAACAAGATAATAATCCCATGTAGAGTCTATGGAAATAGTTATTGTTTCTAACTGAAAACCGGTTTGTTATGCACTTCAGGACAAATTCTAAAAGGCATATGAAGAACAGGTGAAGCTTTTTAAGTTCATTATTTACTCTGAGCTCTTAAAGAAACGTGCAGTTCACGAGGGGTTATTGGAGCCAGTTACAGAAACGAAGCTCTACCAACAGCTTTCTAATTGAATCTCAAAAGACTGTAATTGTGTTCCACTCTGTAGTCAGCCTCCATTCCATGCGGCTACAGTCGGTTGTAGGTAATCAGATTACTCATGGGTTACTGCCTGCAGCCTGCAGGAGAGTGCCAAGAGTAAGAAGGCAACGTGTTGTAGGGTTAATGAAGCTTAATATGGTGCCAATATCACACTGAGCCATTGCCTACAGAGTGAGAAAGGATTATATCCCATGTTAATATGCCATTTGACCCGTGCCAGAGAAGCAGTCTAAATCACTGAATAAGTATGTAAGTCACCACTGAGAAGTGTTTGCCATGCCAGCTCTCATTGCTGTGAAAACAAGTTGTTCCTTAGCTTGTGAATTTTAACTTTGGTGCTCTTTAAAGTACAGTTTCAACATTGGCGCCTAACATCCCTGGAAAGGCCACATCGACATGAGTCTAAATTGGAGCCAGCGTAAGGAAACTCACATGGTTTTCTTCAGCTTGATCAAAACTTCTCTGGGGAATAAATTTAGGGTCAATGTACTTCAATTTCTTAACATCCATCAATGATTTCAATTCTCCAAATTTGCCTTTTACAAAGTTGTTTAGGCCCTCTTATGTCTTGGGATTCTTACTGCCGCTTAACTTTTTGGCGAAATGATGTCCCAAATTATACCTCTATAAGAAATGAGGAAAGCACAAAGAATTGATAGAATAGCAAAAGTTATTCCAATTTGTACTGCAAATTCTGAGTCTTATAACAATAGAACCATAGAACCTACAGTCTGAAGTCTCCTTATTCCCCCACAATGTTCTTGACATTTTAGGGTAAGAAAGAAGGGACTCTCAATCGTGTAATTAATACACTGAGAAACAGTTCTATTAGAAAATTTTGATTATGTTCTTAAATTCATGAATATTAAGGATTAAAACCCAGATTTTAGGATTCTAATTCTAAACCAAATTCTGTACAATTTTCCACATGTAAATTTAGGTCATTTCAAACTGTTTTCAACATTGTTTCCTTAGGTTGTGGAACCAAAAGATTAATCCAAGTTAAACAGACTCCAGAGCAGAGGCGTAATATTTTGTTAATGTTTTCTTCTTATACTCTCTTTATTTATTTTTTAGAATAGGAAATACATGTAGAGGGTACAAATTCCAAGAGATGCAAAAGAATATAATATGAAAAGCAAATACAGCTCCCATTCCTTACTGTAATTAGTTGCTTACGTATCTTTTCAGAAATATTCCATTAGTATACCTGCGTGTATCCATCTTTGTATTTAGTAGCTATGAGTCTGTGTATGCTTTTATGTAAGTATAAATCTGAATTCAGTTTTTTGAGTTTACATTTGTAGGGATTTACACCTTTTTTTCTTTTTTAAACAAAATATAACTTAAAGGGCAAAAAATTTGTACAATTTCACGATCTTTTATATAACATAGAGCCAAGTAAATAGATTATTTTCAGAACTTCAGAAGTATTCCCTTTGTAGCCTCCTAATCAGTAGTTATAAAAAGTTCATATTATAGAATAGTATAACATATGCTTTTTTGTATCCGTATTCCTTCATTCAACATTATACCCATGAATTTATCCATGCTGTTGTGTAAACAGTAGTTCATTTTTTTCTAAAGATTTTTTCTTTTTTTTGGTTAGAGTAGTTTTAGGTTCACAACAAAACTGAAAGGAAAGTACAGAGATTTTACATATACCTCCTGCCCCCAGCTCTTTCTGGCCTTCCCCATTATGAGGGAGCCACATTGATACTTGTTACGTCACTGTAGATTCATCAATTGTATCAATCATAACCACCCCAAGTTCATACCATATATTAAGGAGTTCATTCATTTTTCTTTTCTAATATCCCATGCCTTTCCTAAAATTAATTGACATTTGGTTGTTTCCAAACTAGGGCTAGGATGAATAAAATTATGAACGATATTTTACATGTCTCTTCTTAGACATTAACACTCATTTCTATTGCTTAATATTCAAGATTGAAATCACTGGGCCATAGGGTATATTTATGTTTACCTTTAGTATATACTGTTAGTTTACCAAAGGAATTGTAATAATGAACATCAAACCAGCACTGCATAAGTGTTCCAATTATCCTACCTTCTTGCGAAGTGTTGGTAGTGTCAGTTCCTTCAATTTTACCTGTATTGATGGGTCTTGTATAGTTTTAATTTGCATTTCCCTAATTACTAATAATGCTAAGCATCTTTTTAAATGTTTATTGAAAATCTGGGTATCTTCTTTTATGAAATGCCTATTTAAATATTTGCCCATTAAAAAATGGATTGTCATTATTTTTTTCTTTATTTTTATGAATACATTATATATTCTACTTATAAGTCCATGGTAAAGTATATATGTGGAAAATATATTCACCCAGTCTGTAGTTTTCCTTTAACTCTTAATGTTGTTCTTTGATAAACAAGTTTTTGTAATTTCTTTTTAAATACTTATTGAAGTACAATAATCTGTACATCTAAAATGTACAACTGATAAGCTTTAAGATATGTTAACAATCATGAAGCTATCACTACACTGTAGATGACAACACATTCATCACCCCCAAAATTTCCTTTATACTCATTAAAATCAATTCTTCCCTCCCTTTACCCACATCTACAGGCCACAATTGATGTGCTTTCTCTCACTATGTATTAGTTTGCGTCTTCCAGAATTTTTTATATAAAAGGAATTTGTGGAGTCTGTATTTTATGTTTGGCTTCTTTGACCTAATGCAGTTACTTTAAGATTAGGCCATATTATTACATGTAACACTAGTTCTTTCCTTTTTATTTGAGTAGTATTCCACAGTATTCCCTAATTTGTTTAACCATTCATCTGTTGGACATTTTGTTTCCAGTGTTGACTATTATAAAGGTGTTATGAATAATTATAAACAAACTTTTGTGTAGAATGAAGCTCGTATTTATCATGGGTAAATAGGAGTAAACTGGCTGGGTTGTATGGTAGGTATATGTTTAATTTATTTTAACTGCCAATCTGTTTTCCAAAGTAGTTGTGACATTTTATATTCCAATATGTAGTATACAACAGTTCTTGTTGCTTCACACTGGTGCTAGCACCTAATATGATCAGTCCTTTTAAAATTCTAGCCATTCTAATGAGTATCCAGGGATATCTTAGTAGGACTTAATTTGCATTCCCTGAATCAATTGGTGTTAAATTTATTTCATGTGCCTATTTGCCACGTGTTATTTTCTTTTAATGAAATGTTTTCAAATTTTCTGTCCATTCTTAGTTGGGCTATGTGTGGTCTTGTCTTAAAAGAATTTTAAGAATTCTTTTAAGTATTCTTTGCAAATTCTACATATAAGCCCTTTGTCAGAGATATGATTTGCAAGTATTTTATCCTAGTTCATTGCCTACTGTTTCACTTTCACAACAGTAGCTTTACTTTCTGTTTTTTTTTTAAATTTATTTTTATTGTCTAATTCCAGTATAATTAGCATCCAGTGTTACCTTACTTTCAGGTATACAATATAGTGATGCAATAATTATATATATTACTCTGTGCTCATCATGATAAGTGTACTCTTAATCCCCATCACCTACTTCACCCATCCCCGTTCCCCTCTGGTAACCATCAGTTTGTTCGCTAGAGTTAAGAGTCTGTATTCTTGGTTTCTCTTTCTCTCTCTCTCCCTCCCTCGGATTTCTGTACATTGATTTTTATATCCTGTGATTTTACTGAATTCACTTATCAGTTCTGGTAGTTTTTGGTGGAGTCTTTAAGGTTTCTTATGTATAGTATCATGTCATCTTCAAATAGTAACAGTTTTACTTTTTCCTTACCAATGTGGATCTCTTTTATTTCTTTTTATTGTCTGACTGCTGTGGCTAGGACTTCCAGTTCTATGTTGAATAAAAGTGAGGAGACTGGACATCTTCATCTTGTTCCTGATCTTAGGGGAAAAGCTCTCAGTTTTTCCTCATTGAGTATGATGTTTTCTGTGGGTTTTTCATAAAAGACCTTTATTATGTTGAGGTATGTTCCCTCTAATACCACTTTGCTGAGGGTTTTTATCATGAATGGATTTTGTATTTTGTCAAATGATATTTTCTGCCTCTGTTGAGATGATCATTTGGTTTTTACCCTTTCTCTTATTGATGTGATGTAGGATGTTGATTAAGATATTGAACCACCCTTGCATCCCAGAAATAAATCCCACTTGATGATGGTGAATGATTTTTTTAAAATGTATTGTTGGATTTGGTTTGTTTTTCTTTCTTTTTTGTAAAATTTAAATTAAATTAGCCAACATATAGTACACTGTTAGTTTTTGGTGTAGTGTTCAGTGATTCATTAGTTCCATGTAACACTCAGTGCTCATCACATCACGTGCTCTTCTTAATGCCCATTACCCAGTTACCCAATCCCCCCACCCACCTCCCTTTCCACAACCCTCAGTTTGTGTCCTGGAGTCAAGAGTCTCTCATAGTTTGGCTCCCTCTCTGATTTCTTCCCATTCAGTTTTCCCTCCCTTCCCCTATGATCCTCTGCACTATTTCTTATATTCCACATATGAGTGAAACCGTATGATAATTGTCTTTCTCTGATTGTCTTATTTCATTTAGCATAATACCCTCCAGTTCCAACCATCTTGATGTAAATTGTGGGTATTCATCCTTTCCAATGGCGGAGTAATATTCCATTGTATATATGAACCACATCTTTATCCATTCATCTGTTGAAGGACATCTCAGCTCCTTCCACAGTTTGGCTATTGTGGACATTGCTGCTATGAACATTGGGGTGCACGTGCCCCTTCTTTTCCCTACAGCTGTATATTTGGGGTAAATACCCAATAGTGCAATTCCTGGGTGATAGGGTAGTTCTATTTTTAACTTCCTGAGGAACCTCCATACTGTTTTCTTGAGTGGCTGTACCAGCCTGCATTCCCACCAACAATGAAAAGGGTTCCCCTTTCTCCACATCCTTGCCAACATTTGTTTTTCCTTGTCTTGTTAATTTTAGCCATTCTAAGCAGTGTAATGTGGTATCTCATTGTGGTTTTGATTCGTATTTCCCTGATGACAAGTGATGTAGAGCATTTTTTCATGTGTCTGTTAGCCATTTGTATGTCGTCTTTGGAGAAACGTCTGTTCATGTGTTCTGCCCATTTCTTGATGTGGATTATTTGTTTTTTGGGTGTTGAATTTGATAAGTTCTTTATAGATCTTGGCTACTAGCCCTTTATCTGTTATATCATTTGCAGATATCCTCTCCCATTCCATATGTTGACTTTTAGTTTTGTTGACTGTTTCTCTTGCCATGCAGAAGCTTTTTATCTTGATGAAGTCCCAATAGTTCATTTTTCTTTTGTTTCTCTTACCTTTAGAGATGTGTCTTGCAAGAAGTTGCTGTGCCCGAGGTTGAAGAGGTTACTGCCTGTGTTCTCCTCTAGGTTTTTGTTGAACATTTTTGTATCTATGTTCATCAGAGATATTGACTTGTAGTTCTCTCTCTCTCTCCCTCTCTCTCTCTCTTTTTTTTTTTTTTTGTGATGTCTTTATCTGGTTTTGGTATCAGTAAAACTGGCCTTACAGAATAAATTTGGAAATTTTTCTTCCTCTTCTAATTTTTGGAATAGTTTGAGAATAGGTGTTAACTCTTCTTTAAATGTTTGGTAGAATCTGTCTGTGGAGCCGTCTGGTCCTGGACTTGTTTTGTAGTTATTGTTGTTGGGAGTTGTTTGATTACTGATTCAATTTCATGGCTGGTAATCAGTCTGTTCAAAATTTCTATGTCTTCCTGCTTCAGTTTTGGTAAGTTATATATTTCTAGGAATTTACCCATTTCTTTTATGTTGCCCAATTTGTTGGCCTATAATTTTTCATAATTCTCATACAATTGTTTGTATTTCATTTGTGATTTTGAACCCTCCTTTTTTTTAATTTTTTCTTTTTGTGAGTCTGGCTAGAGGTTTATGAATTTTGTTGATCTTTTCAAAGAAACAGTTCTTGGTTTTATTGATTTTTTTTTTTTTTTTTTTTTTTTTTTTTTTTAGTTTCTATCTCATTTATTTCTGCTCTAAGCTTTATTGTTGCCTTTGTTCTGTTGGTTTTGGGTTCATTTGTTCTTTATTTGTTCTAGATCCTTAGGTTGATTATTTGAAAATTTTCTTGCATCTCGAAATAGGTTTCTATTGCTGTAAATTTCCCTCATTGAACACCTCTTGCTATATCCTAAAGATTTTGGGTCATTGTGTTTCATTTTCATTTGTCTCCATGTAATTTTGTCTCTTCTTTGATTTCTTGGTTGATCCCTTCATTGTTCAGTAGCATGTTATTTAACCTCCATGGATTCATGATCTTTCCAGATATTTACTTGTGGTTGATTTTTAGTTTCATAGTGCTGTGGTCAGAAAAAATGCATGGTATGACTTCAACGTTTTTGAATTTGTTGAGACTAGTTTTGTGTCCCAATATGTGGTCTATTCTGGAGAATGTTTCATGTGCACTTGAAAAGAATGTGTATTCTTCTGTCCTAAGATGGAATGTTCTGAATATATCTGTTAAGTCCATCTGGCCCAGTGTATCATTCCAAGCCTCTGTTTTCTTGTTGATTTTCTGTTTGGACAATCTGTACATTGATGTAAGTGGGGTGTTAAAGTCCCCTACTATTATTGTATTACTATTGATTAGTTCCTTTATATTTACTATTAACTGTTTTATTTGGGTGCTCCCATGATGGGTGTATAAATATTTACAATTGTTATATCTTCTCATTGGGTTGTCCCCTTTATTATTATATAGAGTCCTCCTTTGTGTCTTGTTACAATCTTTGTTTTATTTTTTTTTTTTAATTTTTTTTTAAAGATTTTATTTATTTATTCGACAGAGATAGAGACAGCCAGTGAGAGAGGGAACACAAGCAGGGGGAGTGGGAGAGGAAGAGGCAGGCTCATAGCGGAAGAGCCTGATGTGGGGCTCGATCCCATAACACTGGGATCACGCCCTGAGCCGAAGGCAGACGCTTAACTGCTGTACCACCCAGGCGCCCCTACAATCTTTGTTTTAAAGTCTATTTTGTCTGATAGAAGTACTGCCACCTCGGCTTTGTTTTGACATCCATTTGCATGATAAATATTTCTTCATCCCCTTACTTAAAATCTACAGGTGTTTTTAGGTCTGAAATGAATCTCTCATAGACAATATATAGATGGCTCTTGGGTTTTTTGGTCTACTCTATCACCTTATGTCTTTTGATGGAGCATTTAGTCTGTCCACATTCGAAATAATTATTGAGGGACACCTGGGTGGCTCAGTCAGTTAAGCATCTCCCTTTAGCTCAGGTCATGATCTCAGGGTCCTAGGATCGAGTCCTCCACTGGGCTCCTTGCTCAGCGGGGAGCCTGCTTGTCCCTTGGCCTGCTCTGCCTCCTCTGCCTGCTTTTCCTGCTGCTCCCCCTGCTTGTGCTCTCTCTCTCTGACAAATACATAAATAAAATCTTTAAACAAAGTATTGATAGATACATATGATATATGTATTCATTGCCATTTTGTTACTTGTGGTTTGTTTTTGTAGTTTTTCTCTGATCCTTCTCTTGCTCTCTTTCATGGTTTGTTGGTTTTCTTTTGTGATACACTTGGATTCCTTTCTCTTTATTCCTTGCATATCTGTTACTGGGTTTTGATTTGTGGCTACTATTTGGTTTGTATTTAACATCTTCTGCATACAGCAGTCTATATTAAGTTGATGGTCACTTAAGTTCTTTGCTCTTGCTCCCCCCCCCCATATTTTAGGTGTATGGTGTCATATATTACATCCTTTTATTTTGTGAATCCCTTGACTGATTTTTACAGATAAACTTATTTTTACTGCTTTTGAGCTTCCAAATTTTTTAAAAAAGATTTTATGTATTCATTTGACAGAGAGAGACAGCCAGCGAGAGAGGGAACACAAGCAGGGGGAGTGGGAGAGGAAGAAGCAGGCTCCCAGAGGAGGAGCCCGATGTGGGGCTGGATCCCAGACTCTGGGATCACACCCTGAGCTGAAGGCAAATGCTTAACGACAGAGCCACCCAGGTGCCCCTGTGCTTCCAAACTTTTATACTCTCACTTATGGTCATTCCTTTGCACTCAAGGAGTCCCCTTTAATATTTCCTACAGGACTGGCTTACTGGCCATAAGCTTTAGTTTTTGTCTGTTTGAGAAACTCTCTATCTCTCCTTCTCTGAATGATAGCCCTGATGGGTATTCTTGGTTGCATATTGTTCCCTTTCAGCATTTTGAATATGTCCTGCAACTCCCCGCAAAGTTTCTGCTGAATAATCTGTTCATAGACTAATGGGCTTTCCTTTGTATGTAACTGTCTTCTTTTCTCTTGCTGCTTTCATTTTTTCTCTTTTTCCCCCAAGTCATGGAAGTATTCAGCTATTATTTCTTCAAATAAATTTTCTGCCCCTTTCTCTCTTTTCTTCTTTTGCAATCCATATGATGCAAATGTTATTACACTTGTTGAAGTCACTGAGTTCCCTAAGTCTATTCTCATTTTACATAATTATTTTTTCTCTCCTTCGGTCAGCATAATTACTTTCCATTACTCCATCTTTTAGGCCATTAATTCATTCCTCTGCTTCCTCTGGTCTGCTGTTTATTCTATCAAGTGTATCTTAAATTTCATTTATTGTGTTCATCTCTGGCTTTAAAAAAAAAATTCTTTAAGGGTCTCATTAATGTCCTCCATTCTTTTCTTGAGTCCAGTGAGTATCTTTATGATCATTACTTTAAATTCTCCATCTGGCATATTACTTGCATTCATTTCACTTGGGTCTCTTGCTGTGGTTTTGTCCTCTTCTTTCATTTGCACATATTCCTCTGTCTCTTCATTTTGTCTCTGTTTCTCTGTGTTAGGAAACTCAGCTATGTCTCCTGCTCTTGAAGGTAATAGCTTTATGAAGAAGACATTCTATAGTGCCCTGCAGTGCAGTATCTCCTGTTTCCCAGGAGCTGGTGCTTCAGGGAGTGTCTTCTATGTGTGTTGCATGTACCCTGCTGTTGAGTCCTGACTGCTTTTTCTTCCAGCCCAGTTGTCTGCAGAGATTCTCTTTGCCTGTTGTGGGCAGTGTTTGATCGCCTACTATGTGGGGCACTTTCTAACAAGGTGTGTGTTGGTCTGCTTGCAAAACATCACCTGCCACCACTGCCACTGGAACCAGGGCCCCACAAAATTTGCCGGTATAGATAAAGGGTTGGTAAAGTTTCTGCTGGTCTTCTGGGGTGGGAGCCACAGCACTGGACCTGAGGCAAGCATGACTGGGAAGGTTGAGCAACAAAGCACAGGGGTTCAGGGCTCAGTGTAAGCAAGTTAGATAGCCAGTGTTGACACTGTGCTGGTTCCTACAGGTGCTGTGGGTTTATGCTGAGGCCCAGGTGAGACAAATGGTGCCTGTCAGCTGCTTTATTCCTGAAGGGGTCTCACTGTGATCCCTACCTCTCTGGATCATTCTCTGAGATGAATAAAACGCTCTCTCTCCCATCTGCCCCTGGTGTTTTTCAAACTGATACTTCCATGTCGTATCTCTGCTGCCTATTTGTCATGCTATCTCCTTAAGGGTGAGGATTCTGCTTCTTAATGGTCTCTGACTTCGCCCAGAGCTGAGCCTACCAATTTTCAAAATTCCAAGCTTTAACTCCCACTGGTTGTAAGAACTCATGAGCTTCGGCTCCTTTTACTTGCAAAGCCCAATGTTGTGGGGATTCATCTTCCCTGTGCAGGCTCCCTGTGTGATAGTCTGTTTTTTGCCCTTTCCCCTAGCACCATCAGAACCTGCCTCACTATAGATGACCAAGGTCTGTTTTGCTCCCAAATAGCATCTTCATCCTTCCTACCTCCTTCAATGTGGAGTTTGTTCTGTCAGTTTTTGGGCCACTTTCTGGGTTATTTATGCTGATGCAAGTGTTATCTAGTTATATCAGTGGGACAATATGGGCTTAGAGTCCTCTTACCCTGCCATCTTTCCAGCCAGTTAGTTCCCCGCAATAGCAGCATTAGAAGAGTGTAAGTTTTCTTCTGCTGAAGAGCAATTCCTTGATCCTATTCTTTAACAGTTCATGCTTTTTAAGTCTTACTTAAGAAACCCTTGCCAAATCCAAAGTTTCTAAGATATTGTCCAATGTTTTCTACTAGAAGTTTTATGAACTTAGCTCCTAGATTTACGTATATGATCCCTTTCAAGGTAATCATGATATGGTATCATGTGATGTAAGTAAAGGTCAAAGTTTTATTTATGTGAGTATTTATGTTATTCTTACCAAATCATTCCAGTTTGTTGAAAATAATAATTTCCTCAATTAAATTGCTTTGGCATCTTTGTTAAAAAAAAAAAAAAGACTGTTTATTTTGGACATCCTACACAGTTCCATAGTTGGTATAGCTTGTAAGTCTTGAAATTAGATAGTATAAATTATCTTTGTTCTTCAAAGTTTTTTTTTTCTATTCTGAGTCTTCTGTATTTCTATACATATTTTATAATCAGTTTTCTGATTCCTACAAAAAAGAGCCTTATTTGATTTTCACTGGGTTTGTATTGAATCTGTGGATCAATTTGAGTAAAATTGCCATATTAGCAATATTGAGTCTCCTCATCAATGAACAAGGTATATCTCACTAATTTAGATCATCTTTAATTGCTCAGAAACATTTTATAGTTCTTAGTGTAGAAATTTTTCATATCTTTTGCCAAATTTATAGCTAAGTATTTCCTATTCTCAGTACTACTATCAATGGTATTTTTAATGTCAATTTATGATTGCTTGTCACTAGTATACAGAAAAATAATTGATTTTTCTATAATCACCTAGTATTCCATAATTCTAACCTTATTCTATTAGCATTTTTGGTACATTACATGAGATTTTCTTTATAGACTATTATGTAATCTGAGAATAAAGATGGCTTTACTTATTCCTTCTCAATCTGGATTTCTTTTTCTCGCCTTATTACATTAAATAAACCCTCCATCACAGTATTGAATAGAAGTGTTGAGGGTGGGTATCCTCACCTTGTTCTTGATCTTAGAGAAACAACATTTATGTTTCAACACAATGATGTTAGCTATGGAGTTTTCATAAACAATCTTTGTCAAATTGAAGGAGTTCCTTACTGTTCTCTTCTGACTTTTTTTTTTTCCCATGAGTGGATGCTGCATTTTCTGAAATGCTTTTTTGCAACATTTAGATGACTATATGATTTTTCTTCTTTAGTCTGTTAATATGAATTACACTGATTTGTTCAAATGTTAAACCAAACTTGCTTTCATGGAATAAATCCCATTTGATCATGATGTATTATCATTTTTATATATTGTTGGATTTGATTTGCTAAAATTTTGTTAGAATATATTCATTGGGAGTGCCTGGGTGGCTCTGTTGGTTAAGTGTCCAACTCTTGATTTCAGCTCAGGTCATGATCTCAGTGTGGTGAGATGGAACCCCAGATTGGGCTCCATGCTTATCAGGGAGTCTTCTTGCAATTCTCTCCCTCTCTGTTTGCCCCTCTCCCCATTCACACTCACACACGCTCTCTTTCAAAATAAAATACTTTTCTAAAAATAATTCATTTATCTGGGCTCATAAGGGATATCATTCTGTTCTTATGTCTTCTTTTTGTGTTTTTTAAAAATCAAGATAATGCTAGACTCATAGCTAATAAGAATTCCTTCCTCTTTAGTTTTCTAAAAGTGTTTGTATAGAATTGGTATTATTTCTTTATTAAGTGTTCAGTATTCACTAGTGAATTCATCTAGGCTTGGAATATTATATGCAGAAATATTTTTACCTAAAAATTTAATTATCTTAATAGCTATAGGGCTATTCAGATTTCTTATTTCATTTTGAGTGAGCTTTGGTGATATGTGCCCTTCAAATAATGTGTCTATTCATCTAAGTTACTGAACTTATGAGCATAAAGTTGTCTGTTATTTATTTTTTAAATTTCTGTAAGATGTGTAAAGACTATCACTATCACTGATTGCTCATCTTGGCAATTCTTTTTCACCTCCTGTTAGTCTGGGTAGGGTGTTTATTAATTTTTAGTTTCTTTCAGAAAATTAACCTATGTGATATTGTTTTATTTTGTTTTCCATTTTACTGATTTCATCTCTTGTAAAAATTCCCTTTATTTTTATTTAGGGTTGGATTTTTTTTTCTAGTTTCTTTCAGTACAAGCTTAGGTTTTGAGTTAACACTTTTCTTCTTTTTTAATGTAGGCATAAAACGCTATAAAAATTTCCTCTAAGTACTGTTTTACATACAACCTACACATTTTGGTATGTCATATTTTCACTTTTAGTTTAAAATCATTTCTGATTTTCCTTTTTTTCTCTATTTTTTGGGATTATTTAGACTTGTGTTGTTTAGTTTCCAAACACTTAGAAAGTTTTCTAGATGTTATTCTCTTACAGATTTATAATTCTACTGTTATCAGAGAGCACACTGTGGACTATTTTAAGCATTTTTTAAAACGTTAACCTTTACTTTAAAGCTATTTTAAAGTGTTTGTTTTATGGCCCAGAACATGGTATATCTATTTAAAAAAAATTGTCTGCATTTGAAAAAAGTGTGTATTCTGCTGCTGGGTGGAGTGTTCTGTAAATGTCAATTAGATCAGGTTGATTGATAGTGCTGTTCATATTTGCAATATCTTTACTAATTTTCTGTCTATATATTCTATCAAATGTTGAGAGGAATATTTTTATATCTCTAACTGTAATTGCAGATTTGCCTATTTTACTTGGTAGTTCTACCAGATTTGCTTTATGTATTTTGAAACTCTGTTATATACATAGCCTATTAGGATTTTTATGTACTCTTGATAAATTGACCCACTTACCATTGTTAAATGATCCTTCTTATCTCTGGCAGTATTCTTTGTTCTGAAACATACTTGTCTGATATCAATATAGCCATTCCAGTTTTCTTTTTGTTATTGTTAGCGGGGGTATATCAATTTTTTAGACCAAGTCTCAACAACCTTTTTCTGTTAAGGACCAATAATAAATATTTGGGGCTATTACTGTTTCTTTGGTTTCAGTGGCTAAGTCCTCTGTATGGCAAATGCATTTGCCAATGGTGCTTTTGAGGTGTGTGTGTGTGTGTGTGTGTGTGTGTGTGTGTGTGTGTGTGTCGGGGGTCACAGGTTGCATGTTCTACAAGTAGAAGTGGCAATATTTCATCTTTGCTTTCACAATGTGGATATGGCCTCAATATGAATTTTTCCAGATTTCCTTTACTTTCCATGTCACAATATATCTTATTATATTTCATTTGTTTAGTGCTGGAGTTCCTGCCTTCAGTGATAGGACACCAGCAAGGTGGTTAAACATTCCTCATGTCCATATAACCCATGGAATATTTACACATCCTTGCCAGAATAAAGACTCATGTACTGCCATTCCTTTTCCCCTGTCCTCTGCTCCTTTCTAAAATGTTTACGTTCTTGTTGAAATAGGTATAGAAGAAGATTGGAAGTTCCATTGCAAAAGCAGATCTCCCAGTTTGAGAAAACATGCCAATCATCCCTTCTTGCTGGCCACTCAACATTTACAAGTAAATCTCTTTGAGCCCTTTCTCACTTGGATTGGGAAAGGGATTTCAGAAGAGACCCTCTCATTTCCCCTCTGGCAGGGGGGAAAAGGTCCAATATTCCATTTCTGACTTATGATCTAAGACTCAGATCACTTTTTGAATACCTGCCCAAACCCTCGCAATAACTGACATATAAGGAAGAGGTGGCTAGCAGAGCAGAGCCATTCAGCTGTTACTAGATAAGCCCTAAGAAGGGTATGACCCCAGTTGTTTTCAGCTCTATTCTGAATGTGAAATAATAAAATCCCCTCTTTGTTCCTCAGCTTTACATCCTAGTCACCAATTCTGAGACAAAAGAAAAGTCTCAAGCAATATACTTAGGAAATAATACACAATAATAGTTACATAGTCTGCACCTCTGCTCCATTTTATTTTTAATATGCATTGGAGACTGTTCCAGATCAGTGTGTGTGTGTGTGTCCCTGTCCAGTTACTTTAAGACATAAGAAAGTTACACCACACTTAATGGCATAAAACAATAATTTTATTACTTTTAACCCTTTGAGTTCTGGAAGTTGACTGAGATTAGCTCTTGGGACCTCTTATGTTGCTGTCAGATAGTAACCATGAGTCAGCTTGAAAGCTTCCTCCTCACATGTCTAGCGGTTGATACTGATTGTTAGCTGAGATCTCAGCTGTGATGGTCAGCTTAAACATCTACAACTGACTACTTCTATTGGCCTTGGATCACCACACAGCATGGGAGCTGGATTCGAAAAGCAAGTATCTTAAGAGAGACTTGGGATAGGGAAGTGATTTATCCTTGGAAATCATGCAGCTCACCCCTTCCAGATTCTATTTGCTAAAGGTTCGTCATCAAAGCTACACATATTTAAGGACAGGAGAATTAGATTACACCTCTTGATAGAAGGATCGTAGGTCCATTCTTTGGGTCCAAATTATTTACTTTCTTTTCACATGTGACAGATATTTACTCATTCTGTATACCTCCTAAAATGTTATTTAGTAGCCCTTCAGTCTCAGGTTGAATATCTAAGATGCTATCATCCAAATGGAATCCAGTTGACCTTGGATATGTTTTAGAGGAATAGCATCTTGAGTGTACTCTAGATCTGAATACATGTGACTTAAAGAAGTGATGATCTACCTGTCACCCAAAATACAGTGATGGGAGAAACATAAGTTAGATATTCTCATTTAGGGAGGAGAAAAAAGGAAAGAAAGGAAAAGATAAATAGGAGATATAGGAAGTAACTAGTCTGTTATAAATCTGAAATCCAGACAAGCATATGTTACTATTTCTTTGACAAGGGCACACTTCTGCTCTTTGACAATTGTCCTTGGTTCTTTTGAATTTTATTTCCTTTGCCTAAAACGTAACACATGACTATAGCTGAATACTCTTCTCTGCTTGCTTTCTTCCCGTAGAAGTTTGGGTATACCAAGGATACTTTTCATTTCACACAATGACTATCCCTTTTAGTCCAATCTGGCAGTTTCTGTTAGTATGAATATCTTAAAGTTTTTATGGATTTTTCAAGAAATCTTTTTCAGTTTCACTCTATTAAATAAAAGCCACTCACATAAAGAATTTTGAGGCAAAGTCTTTACGTTCAGCTCCCATTAAAGTTTCTGTGGGATAATGCCCTAAAACATTATTAAAAGCCCTAATTTTTAATTGAGATGACATGTGAAGTATGCTCTTAAGATTCGTAGATGGTTTTCTATCTGCTTGAAAAAGGTGTATGAGGCACCACCTTAAATCCTTTTGAAGTGTTACAAACTGCTTTAAAGTAATTTTTAGACCATGTTTTCCTGGCAGTGCCCTGGATCTGATCTTTGCCTGAAAGCTATTTCCTAATTTGAGAATAGATTACCATCTAGAAGAATTGGAAATGAGAAACCATTTTATTTTTGAACCCAAGTCCTGGATTCTTTACATTTAATTACTTTTTAAGGGCTCTTATTTCTTCAGTTCTTCTCTCATATTATTGCAAGCAGCTAAAGAAATCAGGTGGAATGTTCAAAACTATGCCTGGAAATTTCCTTAGGTGGATCATCCAGTTCATTAGGTATATTTATTTTCCAAATTTCAATGGCTGATGGTGTTGCTAAACTTCACACACCTACATAACAAGGGTTTCCTTTCCTCCAACTTCTGACAACTGTTTACTCTTATTTAGGTTCTCACTAACAAACGCATCATGACCACAAACAACTTCTTACTCCTCCTTCTCTTCCTCCTTCTCCTCCTTCCTCCTCCTCCCTCCTCCTTCTTCCCTCCCTCCCTTCCTTCCTCCTCCTCCTCATTCTTTCTTCCTTTTTGTTCTCTTTCTCCCCCTCCCCCTCCTCCCCTCCTCCTCCTCCTTCCTTTTGCTGCTGCTGCTTCTTCTTCTTCTTCTTCTTCTTCTTCTTCTTCTTCTTCTTCTTCTTCCTCTTCCTCTTCCTCTTCCTCTTCCTCTTCCTCCTCCTCTTCCTCTTCCTCCTCCTCCTCCTCCTCCTCTTCCTCCTCCTTTTTCTTCTTCCTTTTTCTTCCTAACAAACTAGCCTCCTCCAGCTACTGCTCACATCTTAGTTCCAAAGTGAAGATCCTACACTTTAAGTTTGGCTATGGCATCAAATATTTTCTAATTCTCTATGTGGCATTAAAATATTTTCTGGTTATCTACGGTGTCAAAACAAACCACCTCAGACTTAGCATCATAGAAAAGCAATCATTTATTAATATTATCTCTGAGTTCTGGGGCTTGACTGGTCTCAGCTAGTTCATTTTCACTCAGGGGTTTCTCAAAAGGTTGCAGTCAAATGGTGCCTGTGGCTGGAGCCATCTACAGGCTTCTCTTGTGTCTTGTGTTTAATGATGGTTCTGCCTAGGACCTAAATTAGAAGCTATCTCAGAACATCCATATGACACCTCAGTGTATGGTCTCAGGGGTATAAGAGCTAATGTCCCAAGAGAGCAAGGTTGAAGTAGCGCTGCCTTTTAGGACCTGGTCTCAGAATTCATGGGGTATCACTTCCACCTCATTGTACCTCCATTCAAAGAAAAGGAAATTAGACTCCACATCTTCATGAGAATGGTATCCAAGACTTTGTGGAAGTGCTTTAAAACCTCCACAGTCCTCTTCTTTTTGATGGATGTGTAGCTGTATCATACTCTCAGTGCTACATTTAAATTTTTTATTAATTTAATAAAATTGAAAAAAGGATAAGGAGGAAAACTGGAATGTTTTCTCTTAAATATTTTAGAATAATCTTCTCAGTAAAGCATTATTAAAATACCAAGGGAATGTGTCTACATTTACACAACTGCAACAGAACACTAATTAGGAGATAGGATGTCACTGACCTAAAAATGTGAAAACGCAAGAAAATGTCATTTCATATCACCATATATAAAAAAGATCCAAACAGGGTGATAATATTTTATGAAATTTCAGAAACCAAGAAGAGGGTTATCACTTGGTTCTCTGCCATGCTTACTGTAATAAGTTACATATTATTCTTATGACATGTTTAGAAGGAAATAAGAAAATGTATGCTACATTTGCATGACTTCAGAGAGGAAGCCAAGGTGTGGGGATTACAGAGAGACCAGTTTGGGCTCCAAAAAGCTGATTTATGTTAAAATGGCTTTTCCATCATTTAAAGTGTTCTGAATTTAGAGAAAGCTATCAGGAGAGATTCATTCATTAGGGAAATTTTATTTGTAATTCAGAGATTCCATAATAATAAGGTTATATAAAGACAAAGGGAAAAGTTAAGGGATTCATATGTTTTAACATTGACTTTTATTGAAGTATATTGACATATAATGTTCTATTAGTTTCAGGTTTACAATATAGTGTAAATTCTATACATTATTCTATGTGTACCATGATAAATATAGTTAGCCTCTGTCACCATACAAAGTTATTACAATAGTATCGACTATATTCTTTATGCTGTACTTTTCATCCCTGTAACTTACTATTTTATAACAGCAAGTTTGTACCTCTTAATCGCCTTCACCTATTTTGCCCTTCCCCTAAACCCCCTCCCTTCTGGAAACCACAATTTTGTTCTCTGTACTTATGATTTTGTTTCTATTTTGTTGTTTTTTTATTTGCTTTTTGTTTTTTAGATTTCACATATAAGTGAAATTATACGGTATGTATCTTTCTATGATATCTTTCACTTAGCATAAAACCCTCTATATCCATCCATGTTGTTGAAAATGGCAAAATCTCATTCTTTTTTTATAGCTGAGTAATATTGCATTATGTGTGTGCATGTACCATCTTTTTTTTTCTTAAAAATCTTTTCGAGTATACAATTTTTTGACAGACAATGTTATATTACTTTTAGGTGTACAGGATGGTGATTCAACATCTCTATACATTATACTATGCTCACCATACAATACTATTACAATACCATTGACTATATGTCCTATGCTGTAACTTTTATTTCTGTAACCTCTTCCATAATTGGAAGCCTGTATCTCCCACTACTCTTCCCCCATTTTGCATTTTGCCTATCCTTCATTCTCCTTCCCTCTGGCAATCATCAGTTTACTGTATTTATAGGTCTGGTTCAGCTTTTTGTTCTTTTTCTTCTTCTTCTTCTTCTTCTTCTTCTTCTTCTTCTTCTTCTTCTTCTTTCTTCTTCTTCTTTTTTTAGTTTGCACATATGAGTGAAATCACATGGTATTTGCCATTCTCAGTCTCAGTTATTTCACTTAGCATAATCCCTTCTAGGCCCATCTAGGTTGTCACAAATGGCAAGATCTCATCTTTTTTTATGATTGTGTTATATTCCATTGTATATATATGTACCACATCTTCTTTATACAGTCATCTATTGATGGACACTTGGGCAGCTTCTATAATTTGGTATTATAAACAATGCTTCAATAAACATAGGGTGCATATATCTTTCCAATTAGTGTTCTTATTTTCTTTGGGTAAATATGAATAGTGGAATAATTGGATCATATGGATTTCTATTTTTACTTAAAGAAACTCCATATTGTTTTCCACAGTGGTTGCAACAATTTATATTCCCACTGACAGTACAAAAAGGTTCCCTTTTCTCCACATCCACACTAACACTTGTTATTGTCTTTTTAATACTAGTCATTCTGACAGGTATGAAGTGATACCTCATAGTGGTTTTGATTTGCATTTCCCTGATTAGTAATGTTGAGCATTTTTTCATGTGTCTGTTGGCCATCAATATGTCTTTTCTGGAAAAATGTCTATTTATGTCCTCTGTCCATTTGTTAATTGGATTATTTGGGAGTTTCTTTGGTGTTCAGTTATAGCTTTTATTTAAATTGAATATGATCTGTAAATATCTTCTCCCATTCAATAGGTTGCATTTTCATTTTGTTGATGGTTTCATTTGCCGTGCAAAAGCTTTTTGTTCTAGCGTAGCCCCAATAGATTATTTTTGTTTTTGTTCCCCTTGACTGAAGAAATATATCTATAAATCTGTTGCTAAGGCCAATGTTCAAGAGATTATTGCCTATGTTTCCTTTGGGAGTTATATAGTTTCAAGTCTCACATTTAGGTTTAATCCGTTTTGAGTTTATTTTTGTGTGTGGTCTAAGAAAGTGGTCCAGTTTCATTCTTTCACATGTAGCTGTCCAGTTTTCCCAAAACCATTTGTGAAGAGTTTGTCTTTCCCCAGTGTATATTTTTGCATCCTTTTTGTAGTTTAATTGAACATATAAGTATGGCCTCATTCTGGTCTCTGTATCTTTTCCATTGCTCTATGTGTCTGTTTTTATGACAGAACCATATTATTTTGATTACTATAGCTTTGTAGTACATCTTGAAATCTGGAATTATAATACCTGAAGCTTTGTTGTTTCTGAAGGTTTCTTTGGCTCTTCAGGGTCTTTTCTTATTCCTACAATTTTAGGATTATTTTTTCTAGTTCTGTGAAAAATATTGTATTTTGACAGGGATTGTATTGAATCTGTAGATGCTTTGGGTACTGTGGACATTTTAACAATATTAATCCTTCCAATCCATGACCAAGGTATATTTTTCCATTAGTTTGTGTCATCTTCAATTTCTTTCATTAATGTCTTATAATATTCAGAGTAAAGGTCTTCCAGCTCCTTGGTTGAATTTATTCCTAGGTATTTTCTCCTTTTTTGACATAACTGTAAATGGTATTTTTCTTAATTTCTCTTTTTGCTATTTTGTTATTAGTGTATAGACTGCAACAGATTTCTGTATAATAATTTTGTATCCTTCAACTTAATTCATTAGTTCTAATAGCTTTTCGGGTAAAGTCTTTAGGGTTTTCTATATATAGTATCATGTAATCTGCAAATAGTGACATTTTTACTTTTTACCAATTTGGATGCATTTTAGTTCTTTTTCCTTTCTGATTGCTGCAGCTAGAACTTCCAGCTGTTGAATAAAAGGGCAAAAATGGACATCCTTGTATTGTTCCTGATCTTAGCAGAAAAAAATTCAGTTTTACACCATTTAGTATGATGTTAGCTGTGGGTTTGTCATATATGGCCTTTATTATGTTGAGGCATATTTCCTCTAAACCCACTTACTTGAGAGTTTTTATCATGAATGGATGTTGTAATTTTTCAAATGTCTTTCTGCTACATTGAGATGATCATATGGTTTTTATCCTCCTCCTTGTTAATGTGATATGTTGATTGATATGTGGATATTGACCCATTCTTACATCTCTGTAATAAATCCCACTGGACTGTGGTGAATAATACTTTTTGTATATTGTTGAATTCAATTTGCTATATTTTGTTGAAGATTTTTGCATCTGTGTTCACCATGGATATTGACCTGTAGTATTCTTCTTTTGTAGTGCCTATGGTTTTGGTATTAGGGTCATGCTGGTCTTGAAGAATATATTTGGAAGCTTTCTTTCATCTTCTGTTTGGTGGAACCATTTGAAAAGAATAAACATTAATGAATCTTTAAATGGTTGGTAGAATTCACCTGTGAAACCATCGATGCTGGACTTTTTTGGGAGTTTTTTGATTACTGATTCAACTTTATTACTAGTAATGAGTCTGTTCAGATTTTCTACTTCTTTCTGATTCAGTTTTGGAATATTGTAGGTTTCTAGGTTGTCCAATTTTTTGGTGTATAAATTTTCATAATAGTTTTGTATAGTCCTTTATATTTCTGTGGTTGTGATTGTTATTTCTCCTTCATTTTTAATTTTACTTGATTCCATTCTCGTTTTTCTTGATGAGTTTGGCTAAAGGTTTTTTTTTTTTTCAATTTTGTTATGTTTTCAAAGAACCAGCTCTTGGCTTCATTGATCTTTACTTTTTTTTTTTTTTTTGGCTTTATCTTCTTCTTTTTTTATATATAAAAATATTTTATTATGTTAGTCACCATACAGTACATCCCAAGTTTTTGGTGTAAAGTTCCATGATTCATTACTTGCATATAACACTCAGTGCACCATGAAATACGTGCCCTCCTTAATACCCATCACCAGCCTATCCTGATCCCCCACTCCCCTCCCCACTAAAGCCCTCAGTTTGTTTCCCGGAGTCCATAGTCTCTCATGGTTCATTCCCCCTTCTTTTTACCTCCCTCCTTCTTCCCTTCTCCTACCAATCTTCCTACTTCTTATGTTCCATAAATGAGTGAAACCATATGATAATAGTCTTTCTCTGCTTGACTTATTTTGTTTAGCATTATCTCCTCCAGTCCCATCCATGTTACAGCAAATGTTGTGAAATAGTTCTTTTTGATGACTGAGTAATATTCCATTGTATATATGGACCACATCATGTTTTCAAAGAACCAGCTCTTGGCTGCACTGATCTTTACTTTTTTTTTTTTTTTTTTTTTTTTTTTTAGTTTTGATTTTATTTATTTCCACTGTGATCTTTATTTCCTTCCTTCTACTAACTTTGGGCTTTGTTCTTTTTCTGACCTTCCTTTGGGTGTAAGGTTAAATTGAGATTTTTCTTGTTGCCTGAGGTAGGACTGTAATGCTGGAAGCTTTCAATTTAGAACCCTTTCATTGTATCCCAAAGATTTAGGACTGTTCATTTTCATTTGTTTCCATGGTTTTTGTTTTTTTTAAATTATTTCTTGACTGACCCAATGGTTGCTTAAGATCATGTTGTTTAGCTTCCATGTATTTGTGTTTTTCCATTTGTTGTTGTTATAATTGATTTCTACTTTCATATCATGTGGTCAGAAAAGATGCTTGATATGATTTCACTCTTCTTAAATTTACCGAGATTTGTTTATAGCCTCACAAATGATCTATCCTATGGATATCCATGTTTATTTGAGAAGAATGTGCGTTCCGTTTTTAGATGGAATGTTACAAATCCATCTGCTTTAATGTGTCACCAAAAGTCATAATTTCTTAAATGATTTTCTGCCTAGATGATCTATCCGTTGATGAAAGTGGGTGTTAAAGTCCCCTATTATTACCGTCTATCAGTCTTTCCCTATATGTCCGCCAATACCTGCTTTTGTGTTTAGGTGTTCCTATGTTGGGTGCATAGATATTTGCAATTGTTATATTCTCTTGGTGGATTGATCCTTTTATCACTACATAATACCTTTCTTGCATCTTTGTTTTAAGATCTATTTTGTCTGATGCAGGTATTACTACTCTGGCTTTGTTTTTGTTTTGTTTTGCTTTCATTTGCATGGAATATTTTTTTTTCCATCCCTTAACTTTAAGTCTCTTTGAGTCTTCATGTCTGAAGTGAGTCTCCTGTAGGCAGCATATAGATAGGTCTTATAAATTTATCCATTCAACAACCCTATGCATTTTGATTGGAGCATTTAGTCCATTGACATTTAAAGTAATTATGGATAGGTATGTACTTATTGCCATTTTGTTAATTGTTTTTTTTTTATATATAGTTTTCTGCTCCTTTCTTTTCATCCACTCTTGCATTGTGATTGATGACTTTCTTTAGTTTTATGCTTGGATTCCTTTCTCTTAATTTTTTGTTGATCCAGTCTATATTTTGGTTTGTGGTTACCAGGAGGTTCCTAAATAACATCCTAAGTATTTGGTAGTCAATATTTAATTAATGGTTGCTTAAGTTTAAACGTATTCTAAAAACACTAAATTTTTACTTTGCTACTTTATATTTTATTTGGTGTCATAGTTTGCTTTTTTATTTTAATGTTTTTTTATTATATCATGTTAGTCACCATACAGTACATCCCTGGTTTCTGATGTAAAGTTCGTTGATTCATTAGTTGCGTATAACACCCAGTGCACCATGCAATACGTGCCCTCCTTAGACCCATCACCAGTCTATCCCATTCCCCCACCACCCTCCCCTCTGAAGCCCTCAGTTTGTTTCTCAGAGTCCATAGTCTCTCATGCTTCATTCCCCCTTCTGATTACCCCCCCCCTTTCTTTATCCCTTTCTTCCCCTACCGATCTTCCTAGTTCTTATGTTCCATAGATGAGAGAAATCATATGATAATTGTCCTTCTCTGCTTGACTTATTTCACTTAGCATTATCTCCTCCAGTGCCGTCCATGTTCCAGCAAATGTTGAGAACTCGTTCTTTTTGATAGCTGAGTAATATTCCATTTTATATATGGACCACAACTTCTTAATCCAGTCATCTGTTGAAGGGCATCTCGGTTCCTTCCACGATTTAGCTATTGTGGACAATGCTGCTATGAATGTTGGGGTGCATATGGCCCTTCTCTTCACTACATCTGCATCTTTGGGGTACATACCCAGTAGTGCAATGGCTGGGTCATAGGGTAGCTCAATTTTTAACTTTTTAAGGGACCTCCACACTGTTTTCCAGAGTGGCTGTACCAACTTGCTTTTTTAAAATTTTGTGAGTCTCCTAATTTTTTAACATATAATGGATTGTATTATTTGTCCTTTAACTCTCATTTTAGCTATATAATTGATCTATCCTTGCTGTATATTTGCTTTTACTCATAAAATTTTTTAATTTTTTAGTTGTGACCTTTCCTTTTCCACCTAAATAAATCCCTTTAATATTTATTGTAAAGCCTCTTAAGTGATGATGAACTCCTTCAACTTTGGGAAAGTCTAGCTTTTCTTCAATTCTGAATGATTACTGGGTAGAGTATTCTTGGTTGTAGGTGTTTTCCTTTTAGCACTTTGAATATATCCTGTCACTCCCTTTCGGCCTGCAACATTTTTGCTGAAAATCAGCTGATAGCCTAATGACATTTTCCTTGTTTATAACTAGCTGTTTCTCTCCTGCTGCTTTTAGGATTCTCTTTATCTCTAATCTTTATTATTTTATTATCATGTGCCATGATATGGACCTTCTTGGGTTTATCTTATTTGGGGCTTTCTGTGCTTCCTGGACATGGATGTCTGTTTCCTTCCCCAAGTTAGGAACGTTTTTAGCTGTTATTTCTTCAAATAAAATTTCTCCCCTTTCTCTCTCTTTTCCTTCTGGGACCCCTATAATGTGAATGTTAGTATGCTTGATGTCCTAGAGATCCCTTATTCTATTCTCATTTTTAAAATTCTTTTTTCTTTTTGCTGTTCAGTTTGGTTGCTCTCCATTACTATTTTCCAGACTGCTGATCCATCCTTTGTATTCTTTAATACGTTGTTGACTCCCACTACTGTGGTTTTTAAAAATTTCATTTATTGTATCCTTCAACTCTCAATGGTTCTTTTTTATTTTCTCTTTTTGTTGAAGTTCTCACTGAGTTTATCTGCTCTTTTCTCAGTCAGGTGAACATTTTTTGGAACATTACTTTGAGCTCTTTATAGGTAGATTGTTCCTCTCTGTTACACTTAAATTCAGGTTTTGCCTTTCTGCTTTGGTTTTATTTCCTCATTTTGTCTGATTTTCTACGCTCATCTCAATGAATTAGGCAGAACAGCTAATTCTCCTAGACTTGAAGGAATGCCCTTGTGTAGTAACATATCTTGTGTAGACTGTGTGTGCCTGGTGGTATTGGCTGGCTGGAGCTGTAGCAGGCATGGGCTGGTTTGTGGGTCCTGAGGCACCCTGAGCTGGCATTACTCTGATGGAATGACTGGAGCTGATGCAGGCAGGTGCCAGGGAGTCCTGGAGCTCTTTGGATACAGGCCACCTTAGTGGAACATCAGAAGCTGAGGTGGGTGTAAGGTGGGTATCCTAGGACATTTGGTGGTGGGATGGCTGGACCTGGTAAATGCAGTCCAAGGGTTCCTGGGCACTCTGTATATGGGAGTACTCTGGTGAGACCACTAGAGCCAAAGCTGACACAAGTAGAGGTTTTTCTGTGGTGCCCCATGCAGGAAGGACGTGGGCAAGAGAGCAGGAGCTAAAGCAGGCATGGGCTGGGTGGGCTCTGGGGTATACCATGCAAGGGGTATCCTATTGGGACAACAGGATCCAAAGTGGGTGTGGGCTAAGTGATCCTGGGGAGCTCTACAAAGGGGATTCCCTGGTGAGTCATGTGTAATTGAAGTCTGGCTTGTCCCAGGGTGCTTTAGTGAGATGGCTGTTGCCTTAGTGAGATGGCTGGGCTGATAGTAAGCACTATTCAGGGGTGACCCATTGTGTGTCATATTTCTGCCACTTTGGGGGGATATCTGGGGCTGGTGTGAGCCAGAGGCTTGTTGGGATGGCAAGCTGGCTAGGGCATCTAAACCCTGCTTCTGTCTGTGCTATCAAAGTTGAAGGGAAATAGTAAACAGTAATACCCATGAGCCCTTCCAACCCCAGAGACTGTTCCAGCAGCTCCTCAATTGTTAAGCAAAATTCAAGGGCTGTTTCATTTATATTCTAGTTTCTCCTTTATCATTTTTTTTCTCTGCTCCAGGTTATCTGGGGCTAGTGTAGGCTAGGGTCCTGGGGCTAGTGTAGGCTAGGGTCCTGTGACTTGTAATGTAACAGGCTAGCTAGAGCACCCAGACCCTGCTTCCATCTGCGTTATCAGGGTGGAGGGGAAACATGAACCATAGCATATGCCAGTCCCTCAACCCCAGAGAGCATTGCAGAAGGCTCCCCACCACTCGGCAGAGAGTTAGCTCCTTTATATTCTAATCAATACTTTAAACTGTGGCTTTTTTTCTGTGCTCTTTGTCAGACAAATCTGCTTCTGGTCCCTCTGTACTATCTCTCCACACTGTAGTTAACAGCTGTGGGGGTGGGTTTTCTGTCATTACTGTGCCTCCATCTATCCTGCCATTCTCTTATTGGTCCCCATATTCTGTGTTGTGTAGCAACTGTTCAATCAGCCCTCAGTTCTTTTTCAGGAGGAACTGCTCTATGTGTAGTTATAGATTCAGTGTGTCAGCAGAGGAGGTCAGTCCAGGGTCTTCCTACGTCATCCTCTTCATCCGTCCCCTGGTCAAAATTATGTATGTTTATCACAAAATATTTTAACTTTATTCTACACGGACTGTCTTCAAAATATGTCTGACGAGGATTCAAGAGAGCCTAAGAATTCCTACTACCCACCTCAATGCCCATATAGGACTTTAATTTTGTAGTTAAAAATGACACAAAAAGTACTTCTATCCACAGTCCAGAAACTCTAAAAGTTGGAGGAAAGAGGTAAACAAAGCCAAAAGCATCAATGATTTAACTTAACTTGATTTACCAACCCTGTAGTATAAATCTCTATCAGAAACATCTTTAGGAGAAAGATGACACTATTAAACACATTCTGGAATAGTAGTGCATCTTTTATGCTAATAAATTGATGTGACAGTTTTAAACACTATAATGAAAAATATAAGCATTTTGAAATCAAGTCCATCTTCCTCAGTGTTGAAATTTAGCTAGTTCTTTGGCTAGTTCTCCATTTTTCAATAAAAATTTACTAAATACGTATGTAATACAAAGATGAGTAAAACTTTACGCCTTTCCTCCACAGAAGCTAGAGAATATGAAAAGCAAAATATGTACATTGACAACAAACTACGATACGAAGTTGAAAAGTAGTGTCACCTGACATACTTAAGTAACTGTATGTTATCGTAATACAAGTTATAAAGTGACGTTATGATGAGTATCTCTTCCAATTTTATAAGTGTTGTTTTGTACTTTATTTAGTTTATATAAATAAGCTACAATAATACAGAAAATAGTTTTTCTCTAACTAAAATCAGATACTACAGTCCAAAAAATGTTTTTTGTAACAGAGATGCAAGAGCATCTGGAAATTGAAGTTTAGATGCTCAAAGAATGGAATTTTTATGATGGTCTGTTAGCCTGGCAGAAAATGGGAATGACTATTTGAAAATGGCAACAATTGTGTGAAATTCAGATGAAGTGATCTAGAAAATTTGGTATGCTATATTTCCCATCACTAGATAATATGATGAAGTATATTAGGAAAGATATTCATATTGAAAGTACAAACATCATTTATTGAATGTCTAAAAGGTGCTAGGAGCTGTACTACTTACTTTCTGTTGCAGTATATAAATTAGCTTTCATAACAGTATGAGGCAGGTATTATCAGAAATAAGACCAAGAATTTGGAAAAAAGAGAAATCCAATAACTTTTGAGGACTAAATTTTAAAACTACTTTATAGATTTTGGATACTAGCCCTTTATCTGATAGTCATTTGCAAATACTTTCTCCCATTCTGTCAGTTGTCTTTGGTTTTGTCAACTGTTTCCTTTGCTCTGCAGAAGCTTTTTATCTTGGTGAGGCCCCAATAGTTCCTTTTGCTTTTGTTTCCCTTGCCTTTGGAGATGTGTCTAGCCAGAAGTTGCTTTGTCCAAAGTCAAGAGTTTGCTGCCTGTGTTCTCCTCTAGGATTTTAATGGATTCCTGTCTCACATTTAGATCTTTCATCCATTTTGAGTTTATGTTTGTGTATGGTGTAAGAGAATGGTCCAGTTTCATTCTTCTGCATGTGGCTAATTTTCCCAGCACCACTTATTGAAGAGACTGTCTTTTCTCCATTGGATATTCTTTCCTGCTTTGTCGATGATTACTTGTCCATAGAGTTGAGGGTCCATTTCTGGGCTCTCTATGCTGTTCCATTGATCTATGTGTCTGTTTTTGTGCCAGTACCATGCTGTCTTGATGATTACAACTTTGTAATGTAGCTTGAAGTCCGGCATTGTGATGCCCCCAGCTTTGGTTTTCTTTTTCAATATTCCCCTGGTGATTCGCTGTCTTTTCTGGTTCCATACAAATTTTAGGATTGTTTGCTTCAGCACTGTGAAAAAAGTTGATGGTGTTTTGATAGGGATTGCATTGAATGTATAGATTGCTCTAGGTAGCATAGACATTTTAACAATATTTGTTCTTCCAATCCTATGAGCATGGAATGCTTTTCCATTTCTTTGTGTTTTCCTCAATTTCTTTCATGAATGTTCTATAGTTTTCTGAGTACAGATCCTTTACTTCTTTGGTTAGGTTTATTCCTAGGAATCTTATCATTTTGGGTGCAATTATAAATGGGATCAACTCCTTAATTTCTCTTTCTTCTGTCTCATTGGTGTATAGAAATACAACTGATTTCTGTGCATTGATTTTATATCCTGCCACTTTGCTGAGTTCCGGTATGAGTTCTAGCAATTTTGGGGTGGAGTCTTTTGGATTTTCTGCATAAAGTATCATGTCATTTGGAAAGAGTGAGAGTTTGGCTTCTTTTTTGCTGATTCAGATGCCTTTTCTTTTTGTTGTCTGATTGCCGAGGCTAGGACTTCTAGAACTATGTTGACAGCAGTGGTGAGAGTGGACATCCTTGCTGTGTTCCTGGCCTTAGGGGAAAGACTCTCAGTTTTTCCCCTTTGAGGATGATATTTGCTGTAGGCTTTTCATAGATGGCCTTTATGATACTGAGGTATGTACTCTCTATCCCTACCCTGTGAAGAGTTTAAATCAAGAAAGGATGCTGTATTTTGTCAAATCCTTTTTCTGAATCTATTGAAAGGATCATATGCTTCTTGTCCTGTATTTATGCACTGTATCACATTGATTAGTGAATGCTGAACCAATCTTCCAGCCCAGGAATAAATCCCACTTGGTTGTGTTGAATAATCCTTTTAATGTACTGGTGGATCCTATTGGCTAGTATTTGGTTGAGAATTTTTGCATCCATGTTCATCAGGGATATTGGTCTGTTATTCTCCTTTGTGGTGGGGTCTTTGGTTTTGGATCAGTTTAATGCTGGACTCATAGAAAAAGTTTGGAAGTTTTCTTTCCATTTAGATTTTTTGAAACAGCTTCAGAAGAACAGGTATTAATTCTTTTTTAAATGTTTGGTAGAATTCCCCCTTGGAAGCCATCCGGCCCTGGGCTCTTGTTTGTTGGGAGATTTTTGATTACTGCTTCAATTTCCTTCTTGATTATGGGTCTGTTCAGGTTTTCTATTTCTTCCTGATTCAGTTCTGGTAGTTTATACTTCTCTAGGAATGCATCAGTTTCTTCCAGATTGCCTAATTTGTTGGCATATAGTTGCTCAGATAAAGGGATAGTATCCAAACCTATAAAGAACTTATCAAACTCAACACCCCCAAAACAAATAATCCAATCAAGAAATGGGCAGAAGACATGAACAGACACTTCTCCAGAGAAGACATACAAATGGCCAACAGACACATGAAAAAAAAAAGAATGCCCCACATCACTTGGCATTAGGGAAATACAAATCAAAGCCACAATGAGATACCACCTCATACCAGTCAGGATTGCTAAAATTAACAAGTCAGGAAACAACAAATGTTGGCAAGGATGAGAAGAAAGGGGAGTGCTCCTACTGTTGGTGGGAATGCAAGCTGGTGCAGCCACTCTGGAAAAGAGTATGGAGGTTCCTCAAAAAGATGAAAATAGAGCTACCCTACAACCCAGCAATTGCACTGCAAAGATACAAATGTAGTATTCTGAAGGAGCACCTGCACCCTAATGTTTATAGCAGCAATGTCCACAGTAGCCAAATTATGGAAAAAGCCCAGATCTCCATCGACAGGTGAATGGATAAAGAAGATATGGTATATATATGCAAGGGAATATTTGCAGGCATCAAAAAAGAATGAAATCTTGCCATTTTCAATGACATGGATGGAAGTAGAAGGTATTATGCTAAGCAAAATAAGTCAATCAGAGAAAGACAATTATCATATGATCTCACTGATACGTGGAATTTTGGAAACAAAACAGAGGATCAAAGGGGAAGAGAGGAAAAAAGTAAAACAAGACAAAACCAGAGAGGGGGACAAACCATAAGAGACTCTTTATCTTAGGAAACAAACTGAGGGTTGCTTGAGGGGAGGAGAGGGGAGTGGAGGGATGAATAACTGGGTGATAGACATTAAGGAGGGCATGTGATGTAATGAGCACTGGATATTACATAAGACTGATGAATCACAGGCCTGTACCTAGAAACCAATAATACATTATATGTTAATTAAAATAAAAATGTTTAAAAAATAAAACTAGAGTAAAAACAGGCAGAACCACATAAAAAAGAAGAAATGGATTGAAGATACAACTAAAACTTGAATGAATGATTTATCACAGCTAAACAATCAAGTGTAAAGAGGATGCGAAGCCATTAAATTTGGAAACTGAAGATTCACATGGCATAGCAGACTTAATTATTCCTGAGAGAGGATAACCTAAAACCTTAGCCATTGGTCTGTCCTACTGATGAAGCCATCCTTAGATTGTGACCAGTGTATCTGCAACATTCCTGTCCTATTGATAAAGCAATCACTATTTTGAGATGGATATATCAGGTCATCTTATAGTTATGCCATTAAATTTTGATATCATTCAGTTCTCCTTATTTTAATCTTAAGCTCCTTAGCCAATTTTCTTTTTAAGTCTTGAACTTCAGGGAGAAAATGGACGGCAGGTATTCTTGCTCTTGTAACAGTTTTTCTTATTAGGAAACAATACATCAGTATTCCTTATTTACAAAATACATTGGTTTTGGTTAACTGTTGCTCAGAGAGATGGATTCACTCTCCCTATGTAAAAAACAATCAGCTTACTAAGCCTCATACACCAAACCCTGCACTGTTGTGTATTGACTGACTTGTCTCTGGGTGGGCACACTATCTTATGATAAGAATACTTAGATGCAAGCATGAATTGTCCTGTGTTGCACTTCTGTGATAGCCATCATTAATGGCATTTTACAAATGAGAAATTGAGGTTTAGAGAGATACATTGCTTTTGAAAGTCACATAGCAAGTATAAGCAAAAGATCTGAGAGTTTCTCCAACAACATTATAAGGATTCCTTCCAACTAGCTAGGAGTATCACAAATGTTTTGAGTAGAAGTCCTAAATTTCCTATGACCCATTACATGTCCTAGTAATTAATAGTTCACTAAACACTCCTAATTAGTTAATTTAAGGGTATTACCTCTTTTCCACAACACATCAAAAGAAAATATTCTATAAGTGCTGACAGAATTAAGTCATGAAGGACCAATAGTGGAAAGTATATAGTTCCTGCTACAATCTTTTTTTTCTATTGAAGTATAGTTGACACACAGTTTTGTATTTGTTCAGGGATACAGCATCATGATTTGACAATTCTATGCATTAGACAATGCTTACCAGGATAACTATAGGTACCATCTGTCATCACACAACATTATTACAATATGATTGACTATATTGCCTATGCTTCACCTTTCATCTCCCTGACTTGCATACTTAATAAGTTTCTACCTCTTCATCCCCTTGGACAGCCAATGTTGTCCATGCCCCCCACTCTCTTCTCCTCTTGCCCCAGTTTGTTCTCTGTATTTGAGTCTGTTTCTGTTTCTTAGATTCCACTTGTAAATGAAATCATATTTCACTTAGCATAATACCTTCTAGGTTTGTCCATGTTGTTGCAAATGGCAAGATCTCCTTTTTTTGTGGATGAGTAATATTACACTATGTATACATACCACTGCTTCTTTATCCATTCATTTATTGGTGGACACTTAGGTTGCTTCTATTTCTTGACTATTATAAATGATGCTGTCATAAACATAGGGGTGCATATATCTTCTTGAGTTAATGTTTTCAATTTCTTTGGTTAAAATTCAGTAGTGGTATTACTGGATCATATGGTATTTCTATTTTAAATTTTTTGAGGAATGCCCATACTCATTTCCACACTAGTTGTACCAACTTACATTCCCACCAGTAATGCATGAGGGTTTCCTTTACTGCACATTCTTGCCAACACTTGTTATTTCTGGTCTTTTGATACTAGCCATTCTGACTAGTGAGAAGTGGTGTTTCATTGTGGTTTTAATTGAGTTTCCAGGATGATTAGTGATGCTAAGTATTTTTTCATATGTCTGTTGGCCATTGTATGTTTTAGGAAAAATGTCTACTCAGGTCCTTAGGTCGTCTATCCATTTTTACACTGGATTGTTTTATTGATGTTGAGTTATATAAGTTCTTTATATATTTTGGATATCAACCCCTTATTGGATATAACATTTGCAAATATCTTCTCCCATTCAGTAGGCTGCCTTTTCTTTTGCTGTTTAAAAGCCTGTGTGTGTGTGTGCGCGTGCATGCGCACGTGCATATGTGCGCATGAATGTGCGGTCCTGATAGTTTATTTTGCCCCCCTCACCGCTGTCTTACCTATGGAAATATATCTGTAAATTCTCTAAAAACTCATGTCCATGTTTTCTTTAAGAAATTTAATAGTTTTCAGTCTCCAATTTTAGTCTTTATTTCATTTTGAGATTTTCTTTTCCATTTTGTTTTTGCGTATATTGAGAAAGTGGTCCAATTTCCCCAACACCATTTGTTGAAGACATTGTCTTTTCCCTGTTGTATATTTTTGTTTCATTTGTTGTAGATTAATTGAGCATATAAGTATGGGTCTATCTTTGGGCTCTATCCTGTTCTATTGATCTGTATGTTTATTTTTGTGCCTGTACCATACTGTTTTGATTAGTATAGCTTTGTAATATATATTGTAATCTGGGATTATGATACCTGAGCTTTGTTGTTCTTTCTCAAGGTTGTTTTGGCTATTTGGGGTCTTTTGTTGTTACGTACAAATTTTAGGATTAGTCTGGATTCAAAAAAAATGCAGTTGGTATTTTGATAGGGTTTAGACTGAATTTGTAAATTGCTCTAGGTAGTATAGACATTTTAACTGTTACTTTTTCCAATCTATGAGCATGGTATATTTTCCCATTCTTTTGTGTCCTCAATTTCTTTCATCAATGCCTTTTAGTTTTTAGAGCAGAGGTCTTTTACTTTCTCGGTTAAATTTATTCCTAGGTATTTTATTCTTATTAGTATAATTATAAATGGAATTGTTTCCATAATTTCTCTTTTTACTACTTTGTTATTAGTGTATAGTAATGCAACAGATTTCTCTGTATTAATTTTCTATCCTGCAATTTTACTGAATTCATTTATTCTAATAGTTTCTTTGGTGGAGTATTTAGAGTCTCCTGTACTATCCTGTCATCTGCAAATAGTGGCAGTTCTACTTCTTTACCAATTTAGATGCATTTTAGTTCTTTTTACTTTCTAATTTTGTGGCTAGGACTTCAGTATTACTTCAAATAATACTGATGAGTGGACATATTTGTTCATAATCTAATAGGAAGAGCTCTCCATTTTCCCCCATTGAGTGGGATGTTATGTGTGGAATTTTCATATATGATCTTTATTATGTTGAAGTATATTCTCCCTAAAACCACTTTGTTGAGAATTTTTATCATGAACAGATGTTGAATTTTATCAAATGCCTTTTCTGCAATTATTGAAATGTTTTTTTTCCCTTTCTCTTGTTAACATGGTATGTCATGTTGATTGGTTTCCTTATATTGAAACATCTTTGCATCCCTATAATAAATCCCACTTGATCACGCTGAACGATTCTTTTAATGTATTGTTAAAAATCAGTTTGCTGATTTTTAAGGGTTTTTGAACCTTTGTTCATTAAGGTTATTGGTCTGCAGTTTTCTTAACATGTTGTGTCTTTTCTGGTTTGGTATTAGGATAATGTGCACTTGAAAAATAAATTTGAAAGCTTTCCTTTCTCTTCTGTTTTTTGGGATAGTTTTAGGAGGGTAGATATTAAATCTTTTTAAAAGAAATATTTGATAACATTCACCTGTGAATCTATCTGGTCCTGGACTTTGTTGAGAGTGTTTTGGTTACTGATTCAGATTTGTTGCCAGTAATCTGTTCAGATTTTCTTCTTATTCTATTTTGAAACATTGTATGATTTTAGGAATTTTACATTTCTTCTAGCTTGTCCAATTTATTGTCCTATAATTTTTCATATTTTATAATCCTTTTTATTTCTGTGGTATGGGTTGTTACTTCTTTCACTTCTAATTTTATTTATTTGGGCCTCTTTTTTTTTTTCTTCTTGTGAGTCTGGTTAAAGGTTTATCAATTTTGTTTCTTTCTGCTGTGATATTTATTATTTCCTTCTTTCTACCAGATTTGTCTTTCCTTGTTCTTCTTGTAGTCTCTTTAGGTGTAAAATCAGATTGAGGTTTTTTTCTTGTTTCTTGAGGTAGGCCTGTAATGCTTTAAAATTCTCTCATAGAACTTCTTTAACTACATTTCTCTTTGGGTTCACAGATAATTAGAATTCTTATACCCTCATGTTCGATTGATCAATATTTTTACATAATGCCCTCATTGCATCTTGTTACAACTTTTGTTTTCAAGTCTATCTTGTCTGATGTAAGTATTGATACGCTGATTTTTTTTTTAAACTTCCATTTGAATGGAATATCTTTTTCCACCCCTTCATTTTCAGTATAGAGATGTTCCTAGTCTGAATTGAGTCTCTTGTAGGCAGTATATAATGGACGGGTACTGTTTTTATATCCATTCAGCATTGCTAGGTCTTTTGACTGGATCATTTACACCATGTACATTTAATTATTGATTCATATGTTCTTATAACCATATCATTAATATTTTCTGGTTGTTTTTGTAGTTCTCCTCTGTTCCTTTTTTCTTTCTTTCTTCTTCTTTTTTTTTTTAGTGTTATGCTTGGCTTCCTTTCTCTTTATTTTTCCAAGTTTTTATTTAAACTACCAAAACCCAAACAGGAAGAAATAGAAAACTTGAACAAGTTGATAACCAGCAAAGAGATTGAATCAGTAATCAAAAATCTACCAACAAACAAAAGTCCAGGGCCAGATGGCTTCACAGGGGGAATTCTATTGAACATTTAAAGTGGAATTAATACCTATTCTTCTGCCAATAGAAATGGCAGAAAAACTTCCAGATTCATTCTGTGAGGCCAGAATTACCCTGATACCAAAACCAAAGACTGCACTAAGAAAGAGAACTGCAGGCCAATATCTCTGAGGAATATGGATGCAAAAATTCTCAATAAAATACTAGCAAATCAAATCCAACAGTACATTAAAAGAATTATCCACCACATCAAGTGAGATTTTTTTTCCTGGGCTGTAGGGAGGTTCAATATTTGCAAATCAATCAATGTGATACACTACATTAATAAAAGAAGGCTAAGACCCATATGATCCTTTCAATAGATTCTTTAGTATGACAGTTATTTAGCATGACAGCTAAAGTGGTTATAAACCTGGGCTCCTTGGAGCTTTCTGAGGTGACTTGACAGGAGGGCTGGAGATGAAGTGGGCATGAGTTAGAGGTATCCTGGGCTGTTCCAAGCAGTGGTTGTTCTGAGGGGATGACTGGAGATAAAGGGAGTACTGGCTGGGAGGTCTAAGGGTGCCCTCACAGGGGGAAGCCCTGGGAGACAACTGGAGATAAAGCAAGTGTGGCTGGAAGATCCTGGGGTGCGCTGGCAAGTCATCCAATGGTGAAGCTGTGCAGGCCTATAGCATTCCAGGATGCTTTATGCCTGTATTACCTTGGCCAGATGGCTATAGCTATAGGGGATGTTGTCCAGGTGTGTCCCAGTGTATGTTCCACTACAGCTGCCTTGGTTGGATGACTGGAGCTTGCTGAGGCAGAATTCCAGCTAGGGCACCTGGACCTTGCTCCATCTGCAAGGTAGATGGAGAATGTAAACAGTGGCTCTGGCCAGCACTTCCAACTCTGAAGAATGTTCTGTGGTTCCTCCACTATTTGGTGGAGTTCCAAGGCTGGTTCCTTTACATTTTAGTTGATCTTTTAAAATGCCATTTTCCTTTTTTTTTCTATGGCCCAGGGCACCTGGCACTGGCATGGGTTAAGGGCCCAGGGTTGCTGAAGAGGCAGGCTAGGGCACTTAGTCACTGCTTTCACGTGTGCTATCAAAGTGGACAGGAACATAAACTGTGATGCTTGCCAGCCCCTTTGACCCCAGGAAGGGTTCCAGCAGGCCCCCCACTGTTTGGCAGAGGGCTAGTTATTTTATATTCTAGTTGGCCTTTCAAGTCACAGCTTTTTTTCCTATGACTCAAGTCACACAGTACTATCCCTCCTCACTGTAGTTCAAAATGTTGGGGTGGGGATTCACAGTCATTACTGTGTTTCCATCTCTCCTACTGCCTATGTGGTGCCTCTATCTTCATTTTGTACAAGTTGTTTAGTCAACCCTCAGTTCTTTTTCAGGAGTAATTGTTCTTGGAGATTTGGTATGTCCACGGAGGAGGTATGTTTGGGGTCTTCCTATGTCACCGTCTTTGGCACTCTTTCTCTATGTCCTTATTTTTTCCTTTATTTCTAATTTTATTTATTTGAATCCTCTTTTTTCTTTGTGAGATTAACAAAAAGTTTATCAATTTTATTTTTCCAGTTAGTCTCTATTTCATTTATTTCCACTCTGATCTTATTATTTCCTTCCTTCTACTAACTTTAGGCTTTGTTTCTCCTTTTTCTTTCCTATAAGGTTAGATTATTAGAGATTTCTCATCTTTTCATGTAGGACTGTTTTACTATAAATGTCCTTCACAAAACTGCTTTTGCTGCATTCCAACAATTTTGAACTGTTGAATTTCCATTTTCATTTGTTTTTGTATCTTTGGATTTCCTCTTTGATTTCTTGGTTGACCCATTGGTTGGTTAGTAACATGTTCTTTAGCCTCCATGTGTTTGTGTTTTGTCCAAAATTGTTCTTATAATTAATTTCTATTTTCATGCCATTGTGGTCAGAAAAGTTGCTTGATATGACTACAATCTTCTTAAACTTGAGAATTATTTGTTGTACTAAAATGTGAAGTATCCTGGGGAATATCCATGTGCACTTGAAAAGAATGCGTATTCGGTTTCTGGATGGAGTGTTCTGTGCTTACCTGTTAAGTATGTCTGTTCTAATGTGTTGTTCAAAGCCAATGTTTCCTTATTGACATTTTGTTTGGATGATCTATCTGTTGATATAAGTGAGGTATAAAGTTCCCCACTATTTTTGTTTTACTGACCATTTCTCCATTTGTCTGTTGACATTTGCATTTTGTATTTAGGTGCTTATACATTGGGTACACAGATATTTAAAATTTTATATCCTTTTGTTGGATTGATCTCTTTATCATTATGTAATGATCTCAATGTCTCTTGTTACAGTTTGTTTTCAAGTCTATTTTGTCTAATAAAAGTATTACTTCCCCAGCTTTCTTTTTTAAACTTCCATTTTCATGGAATATCTTTTTTTATCTCTTCACTTTCAGTCTGTATATGTCTTTAGGTCTGAAGTGAGTCTCTTGTAGGCAACATATAGATGTTCATGTTATTGGGTGGGTTGTTTGTTTTTTTAATCCGTGCAGTCATCCTATGTTTTTTGATTAGAACGTTTTGTCCATTTACATTTAAAGTAATTATTAACAAGTATGTATTTATTGGCATTTTGTATATTGTTTTCTATGTTCTGGTTTTGTTTTGTTTTGTTTGTTTTTTTTGTTTTATAGTTCCTTTCTTTTGCTCTCTTCCTTTGTGGTTTGATGCTTTCTTTAGTGTTACACTTGGATAACTTTCTCTTTATTTTTTTGTGTATCAACCACAAATCAAAAACATAACCATTGGGTTCATGTATAACATCCTATGTGTATAGCAGTCTATATTTAGTTAATAGTCACTTAAGTATGAACACATTCTAAAAGCACCAAAAAATACTCTCTCCTCCATATTTTATGTATAAACATAAAACGTCCCATTTCACATCTTTTTATTTTATGTACCCTTGACTAATTACTGTAGATGTATTTGAGTTTACTACTTCTGTGTTTTAATTTCCACACTGGCTTTATAGAGATTAAGCTACTACCTTTTCTATGTTTGTTTCTAACAGTGAAATTTTTCCTTCATAATTTTCTTCTTTCTAGTTATGCCCTATTCTTTCTACTTAAAGCATTCCTTTTAACATTTTTATTTTTTTGGTAAGGCTTGCTTAGTAGTGATGAACTCCTGTATCTTTTTCAATTCTGCATGATAACTTTGGCAGGTAGATGATCCTTGGTTGTGGATTTTCTCCTTTTAGCACTTTGTATTTCTTTAAATTGAAACATAATGAACAGATAGATTTATATTTCAGGTGTACAACATATTGATTCAACAATTCTATATTACTCAGTGCTCACCAAGTTTTTACAATATTGCCTGTATTACTTACGTTGTACTTTTCATCTCTGTGTCTTATTTTATAATTGGAAGCTGGTACCTCTTAATCCCCTTTGTTTATTTCACCAGTCACCCCATCTAGTTCTTCTCTGGCAGCCACCAGTTTGTTTGCTGTATCTAAGAATCTGTTATTTTTCCCCCCTTAGAATGGCTGTAACAACTTGCATTCCCACTAACAGTGAAAAGGGTTCCCCTTTACTCACATCCTTGCCAACATTTGTTATTCCCTATCTTGTAAATTTTAGCCATTCTGACTGGTGTAAGGTGGTATCTCATTGTGGTTTTGATTTGTATTTCCCTGATGACAAGTGATGTGGAGCATTTTTTCATGTGTCTATTGGCCATTTGTATATCTTCTTTGGAGAAGTGTCTGTGTCTTCTGCCTATTTCTTGATTGGATTATTTGTTTTTTGGGTGTTGGATAGGTTCTTTACAGATCTTGGATACCAGCCCTTTATCTATAATGTCATTTGCAAATATCTTCTCCCATTCTGTCAGTTGTCTTTGGTTTTGTCAACTGTTTCCTTTGCTGTGCAGAAGCTTTTTATCTTGGTGAAGTCCCAATTGTTCATTTTTGCTTTTGTTTCCATTGCCTTTGGAGATGTATCTAGCCAGAATTTGCTTTGTCCAAAGTCAAGAGGTTGCTGCCTGTGTTCTCCTCTAGGAATTTAATGGATTCCTGTCTCACATTTAGATCTTTCATCCATTTTGAGTTTATGTTTGTGTATGGTGTAAGAGAATGGTCCAGTTTCATTCTTCTGCATGTGGCTGTCCAATTTTCCTAACACCATTTATTGAAGAGACTCTCTCTTTTCCACTGGATATTCTTTCCTGCTTTATCAAAGATTAGTTGACCATAGCATTTAGGGTCCATTTCTGGACTCTCTATTTGTTCCATTGATCTATGTGTCTGTTTTTGTGCCAATTCCTTGTTGTCTTGATGATCACAGCTTTATAATATAGCTTGAAGTCCTGCATTTTGATGTCCCCAGCTTTGTTTTTCTTTTTCAACATTCCTTTGGCTATTCAGGATCTTTTCTGGTTCCATACAAATTTTAGGATTGTTTGCTCCAGCTCTGTGAAAAAAGCTGATGGTATTTTTATAGGGATTGCGTTGAATGTGTAGATTGCTCTGGGCAGCATAGACATTTTAACATTTTTATTCTTCCAATCCATGAGCATGGAATGTTTTCTATCTCTTTGTGTCTTTCTCCATTACTTTCATAAGTGTTCTGTTGTTTCTAGAGTACAGATCCTTTACCTCTTTGGTTAGGTTTATTCCTAGGTATCTTATTTTTTAAAGATTCCACATATATGTGACACCATGTGGCATTTGTCTTTCTCTTTCTTATTATTCTACTTAGCATAATATACCTTACAACCAAATGGGAAAATGTAATTTTACGGCTGAGTAATATTCTGTTGTGTATATATATATACACACACCACATCTTTGTCCACTCATCTATCAATGGACATTTGGGTTGCTTCCATATTTTGGCTATTGTAAGCAATGGTGCAACAAACACACAGGTGCACATTATCTTTTTGAGTTAGTGTTTTCATTTTCATTCGGTAGGTTCCAGTAGAATTACTGGATTGTATGGTATTTCTAAATTATTTTTTGGGGGAAACATCTATACTGTTTTTCCACAGTGGTTGTACCAATTTATATTCCCACTAACAGTGCATGAGGGTTCCATTTTCTTCACATTTACACACCACTTGTATTTTCTTTTTGATATCAGCCATTCTGACTGGTAAGAAATGATACCTCATTGTGGTTTTGGTTTCCATTTTCCTGATGATTAGTAATTTTGAGCATCTTTTCATATGTCTGTAGGCTATCTGTCTTCTTTGGGAAAATATCCATGCAGGTTCATTGCACATTCTTAAGTTAGTTTTTTTTTTTTATGTATAGTTTTTTTGTTGTATAACTTAATTGTATATTTAGGATATTAACCTCTTACCAGATGTATCATTTGCACATACCTTCTCCCATTCCCTAGGCTGCCTTTTGTTTTGTTGGTTTCCTGTCCTTTGCAAGAGATTTTTATTTTGGTATAGTTCTAATACTTTATTTTTGCTTTTGTTTCTCTTGATTGAGGAGACATATCCATAAATATGTTGCTAAGGGTGATGTCCAAGAGATTACTGCTATGTTTTCTCTTGGGAATGTTATAGTTTCAGGTCTAACATTTACATCTTTAATCCATTTTGTGTTTATTTTTGTGCATGGTGTAAGAAAGTAGTCCAGTTTCATTCTTTTGCATGCAAAAGAATGTCATCTTCTCCAATATCAGCTATTGAATAGACTTTTATCCTATTGTATATTCTTATCTGCTTTGTTGTAGATCAGTTGACCATGTAGTTGTGAGTTTATCTCTCAGCTTTTTATCATGTTTTACTGATCTTTGTGTCTATGCTAGTACCTTACTGTTTTTTTATTACTCTAGCTTTGTAGTATATCCTACAATCTGGGATTGTATTAATTCAAGCTTTGCTCTTCTTTCTCAAGATCGCTTTGGCTATTCAAGGTCTTTTTTAGTTCCATACAAATTTTAGTATTTTTTTTCTAGGGAAAAAGTGTTATGGTATTTTCACAGGGATTGCACTGAATCTGCAGATTACTTTGGATGTTATGAACATTTTAATGACATCAAACCTTCCAATCCATGAGCATGGTATACTTTTCCATTTTTTTGTGTCATCTATTTCTTTCATTAATTTTCAGAATGTAGATTTTTTACCCCCTTGATTAAATTTATTCCAAGGTATTTTACTCTTTTTGGTACAAATATAAATGGCATGTTCCTAATTTTCTTCGAATTCATTTTTTATTATATAGAAATACAACGTATTTCTGTATATTAATTTTGCATTCTGAAACTATACTGAATTTATTCTAAGCTTTTTTTTGTGTGGAGTCCTTAGGTTTTCTATGTAATCAAATAATATTGTGCCATCTGGAAATTATGACATTTTACTTCTTCCTTACCAATCTGGATGCCTTTTATTTCTTTTGCTTGCAGGATTATTGCAGTTAGGAATTCCAGCAGTATGTTGAATAAAAGAAGTCACAGTGGACATTATTCTCTTGTTCTTAATCTAAGGTAAAAGATCTGTTTTTCACCATTTAGTATGATGTGTTAGCTGTGAGTTTGTCATACATGGCCTTTATTATGCGAGGTACATTTCCTCTAAACCCACTTAGTTTTTATCATGAATGGGTGTTTTAGTTTGTCAAATGCTTTTTCTTCATCTGTTGAGATCACATAGGTTTTATCCTTTCTCTTGTTAATGTGATATAGCACATTGATTTTGTGAATATTGAATCATCTTTGCATCTCTGGAATAAATCCCATTTGATAGTGGTGAAGATCTGCTTTAATGTATTGTTGAAATTAGTTCGCTCATATTTTGTTGAGGATTTTTGCATGTGTGTTAATCAGAAATATTGGCCTGTTAGTTTTCTCTGTAGTATTTTTGTCTGGTTTTGGTATCAGGGTACTAAAGACCTCATAAAATGAAGTTTTCCTTCCTCTTCTGCTTTTTGGAATAGTTTGAGAAGAATAGGTATTAACTCTTCTTTAAATGTTTAATAAAATTCACCTTTGAACCTATCTGCCCTGGACTTTTGTTAATTTTTGGTTACTGATTCAAATTCATTACCAGTAGTCAGTCTATTCAAATTTTCTATTTCTTCCTGATTCAGTTTTGGAAGATTGTATATTACTAGGAATTTAACCATTTCTTCTAGGTTGTTCAACTTGTTGGCATATAAATTTTCATAGTAATTTCTGTGGTATTGGTTGTTTTTTCTTCTTCACTTCTAATTTTATTTATTTATGTCCTCTTTCTTGGTGAGTCTGACTAAAGGTCTTTCAATTTTATCTTTTTAACAGAACCAGTTCTTGTTTTTATTGATATTTTATATTAGGTTTTTTTTTTTTGTATCAATTTCATTTATTTCTGCTCTGGTCTTTATTATTTCCTTCCTTCTACTTGTTTTGAGTTTTGCTTACTTTTTAAAAAATCTCTTTTGGGTGTTGAGTTTTTTTCTTAATTTTTAGGTAGGCCTGTAATGTTATAAACATCCTTCTTAGAATTGCTTTTTCTGCATCCCAGACATTTTGGACCATTGTGATTTGATTTTGTCTCCATGTTTGTTTTAAGTTTTTCTTTATTTCTTGGTTGACCCATTTGTTGTTTAGTAATATGTTAATATGTTTAGTAATGTATTTTTGTTGTTTTCCAGATTTTTTCTTCTGATTTCTAGTTTCATAATGTTACTTTCAGAAAAGTTGCTTGATAGGATTTTAATCTTATATTTAGTGATAATTGTTTTGTGTCTTAACATCCAGTCTATCCTGGAGAATATCCTTGTCCACATGAAAATAAGTATTGTTTTTGGACGGAATGTTCTGGTCATATCTATTAGGTCTATTTGGTCCAATGTGTCATTCAAACCCAGTTTTCTTACTGATTTTCTGCCTGATCTATCCATTGAAGTAAGTGGGGTGTTAAAGTGAGAAACCGACAGTAATACAATAATAGTAGGGGACATTTTTCTGTTAATATTTGCTTTATACCTAAGTCTTCCTTTCTTGGGTGCATAGATATTTACAATTGTTATATCCTCTAGTTGGATTGATCCTTGAAGGGCATTGTTATGCCCTCCTTTGTCTTTTGCTATAGTTTTTGTTTTGAAGTCTATTTTGTCTGATAAAAGAAAAACGCAGTAGCAATTCTTCTATATTTGTATGGTATATTTTTTCTTCCCTTTACTCTTCAGATCTGAAGTGAGTCACTTATAGCAGCGTAGAGAGAGGTATTTTAAAAATCCCTTTAGTTAGCCTATGTCTTTTCATTGGCGCATTTAGTCAATTTATATTTAAAGTAATTATTGATAGGTACATACTTTCCACTTCATTTTCTGGTTCTTTTTGTAGTTCTTTTGTCCTTTCTTCTTTTTCTTCTTGAAGTTTGATGGCTTTCTTTAGTAGTATTATTGGATTCCTTTCTCTTTTTTGTATGTGTATCAAAGTTTTTTGATTTGTGGTTACTACTGGGTTCATGCATAACACGCTGTGTGTATAGCGGTCTATATTTAGCTGATAGTCACTTAAGTTTGAACACATTCTAAAAGCACTAAAGTTTTACTCTCCCTGCCACGTTTTAGGTATATGTCACATTTTACATCTTTATATTTTTATGTATCTCTTGACTATTACAGATATAATTGATTTTACTGCTCTTGTGTTTAAACATCCATACTGGCTTTATATTGTACTTACTACTTTGACTATATGTTTGTTTTTATGTATAATTTTTTTCCTTTCATAATTTTCTTCTAGCTATTGGCTTTACTTTCCACTTAAATCACTTTAACATTTCCTGTGAGGCTGGTTTAATGGTGATGACTCCTCTAATTTTTGTGTGTCTGGGAAAGTGTTTCTCCATCTATTCTGAATGATAATCTTGCTTGGTAATCTTGGTTGTAGGTTTTTTAAGTAATTATATCATGCCACCTTCTTTTGGCCTGTAATATTTCTGCTGGAATATCAGCTGAGATACTATGGGGTTTTCCTTGTATGTAACAGTTTTCTTTTCTCTTGGTGCTTTAAAAACCCTCTTTATCAATACTTTGTCATTTTAATTTTTATGTGTCTTTGTGTGGATCTCCTTGGGTTCATCTTGTTTGGGGCTGTCAGTGGATCCTGGACATATATGTCTATTTGCTTCCCCAATTAGAGAGGTTTCTAGCTGTTAGATCTTCAACTAAATTTTCTGCCCCATTCTGTGTCTTTTCCTTCTGGCACCCTTATAATGAATGTTATTATGCTTGATAACACTGTAGAGGTCCCTGAACTTATTTTGTTATTTTTTTCTTTTTGCTGTTCAGCTTTGTCACTTTCCATTCCACAGATTCCAGATCACTGATCCATGCTTTTGCATGTCTAATTGGCTGTAGTGTATTTTTCATTTCAGTTATTCTTCAGCTCTGATTCCTTTTTTATATTTTTAATATTTTCTGAAGTTCTTGAGTTCACCCAGTCTTCTCTCAAGTCTGGTGAGAATCTTTATTACCGTTTCTTTATATGTATTATATGTATTAGGTAGGTCAGCTACATCTACTTATCTTGAAAGCAGTGGTCTTATAGACATTGTCCTTTAGTGCATTTCCCCCTCCTCACCAGAACCAGGTGCTCCAGGGGGGTAGCTCCTGTGTGGGCTACATGTATCCTCCTTTTGTGGTTAAGCCATGATTGCTGTGGTGGGTAGGGCTGGCCCTTAGCTCTGCTGGCTACAATGAGCAGTATGAAGATAGCTGTGGGTACACCAAAGGGCAGGATTTGTTCTCTGTGCAGCCAGCTGACAGTCCCTGCATAGGAACTGCAGGTGTGCTGATGTGTGGAGTTAGTTTTCCCAATTTCCATGGTAGGAGCCACTTTGGAGGGGCACCTACAGGAGTTTGTAAAGTATGTCTGCAGGAAAACTTTGGGGTGGGGCAGTTGGAGAGGGTTAGCACTGGCTGTACAAGCATCCACCTATTTAGCTGGAAGAGAAATGGCACCCACCAGCACTTTTATTTCTAGAGAAATCTCCCGAAGGTCCCTGCCCCTCTAGCACACATATAAAATTAGTAATTAATCTACTTCATGTATACCCCAGGCACATTTCAAAGTGTTGCTTCTATGCTATGTCTCAGGCTGAGTTAGTATGCTGGTTCTTTAAGGGTGCACTCTCCATTTCCTATAGCTCTCCCTGAGTTAAGCTTTACTGACTTTTGAAGTCAGACATCGTGGGGGCTCCTTTTCCCTTATGCATCCCCAGGGCTGGGGGGTGCCAAGGGTGAGGTATGATCCCCTTTCTCTGCTGTGCTTATGATATCTCTCCTGCTTGTGGTTATTCATATTAAGGATTTGTTTCCCAGCTGTGTTTCTATTCCTTTTCCCTTTTTAATGTGGTCTCTTCGTGACTAGCTGTAGAAGATCTAATGTACCAGCCTTTAGGTGTTTTTCAGTCAGTTGCAGTACAGGTAGCCATTCCTTCAGTGGGTCTGTGGGATGAGCAGAACTCAGGATCCTGATATTCCACCATCTTCCTTCTCCCATATCTGTCTCCTAACTCATGGTTCATTTTTGCTGAGTTTCTTCCTCAAATTTAGCAAGGTCTGAAGAAAGAATTGGTAGGTTATATAGAATATGGAGCCAAACAGCAATGGGAAAAAGTAGGCAAAGGAGGATAATGGCACCTCATTTTTTATTTCTTAAGTAGTCAAGGCTGAGAAGAGTTTAACTTAAGGGACATTTTGAAGGCAACCTGTGGCATAGTGCAACAGGTTAAGGGCATGCTTAAAGACAGCAACTTTGGAGCCAGAGACTGGGTTCAAATTCTTGATTTAACTCCTTACATTTGTGATCATAGGGAAGTTACTTAACCTCTCTGATCTTTGTTTTTCTAAATAAAGTTTGTAAAATACCTAGCAAATTGAAAGTATACAATTGCAGTTACTGCGTTACCATTATTCGCCTCTTCCTTGAAGAGATCCATAAGGGATCCAGGGAGCAATATGCCTTAGGTTCTTATTCCAGCCAGGGCATTTCTCAGTCTAAGCATGAAATTTCCCACAAATTGTAGCTAAAAAAACTTTCTTCCTAAAATTATCTTTAAAAATGCTCTTCATAAAGAGTAACCCAACCTTCATTTCAGATTTTCCCCCATTTTCTTCTATTCTTCATTAAAAATGAAACACAATCTTATTCATTTAAAATCAGAATTTACACATATAAATGGATAAACCATGGGTACATTTAACTGAGAAAAAATCCAGACTTGCCAGGTACAATCCAAGACGAATGGCTCTTGCAGTGTCCCTGCCTCCTGCAGAGTTCCAGGCCAAGCTAGAGTTTAAGTACCATATCGGAAAACTTCAGTCTTGCCATCCTCTCCATGGTATGTGTCTGTATGGGGTATTTGAAATGTAAGCAGCAGAAGAGTTTTTATACCAACTGCTGTTTTCCAAATAAAACTTCAGCCATCCGCATCATTGACACCAGCTGTTTGTTAAGAAATTTTTTTTTTGCATAAATTCATGAATCTGATAAGTCTGTTCAATCTAATTGATCATCATGGCCATCAGAATTTAAAAACACAATAAAATGAATGGAGTCAGTCCTGCGGTTTGTAAAACTTGACCATCCACAAGCAACATTTACACACAGCCTGAGGAAGCCTGAGGTATTTTGTAAAACTAGGTGAACCAAAAAGTAATCAATCAAAACATATTTAAGAAGCACTATGATAGGCCCTGAGGGAAAACAAAAAGTGTGTACAAGCAGACTCCCTGTGTGAATAGTTTCTAATTAACATTCACTTGTCTTTTTGTTGTTGTTAGCAAATATGCCACATTATTAAGGGAAACACTCAGGCTCCCCACAAAACCCATTTTAACCAATTCCATATCTGAATTAGAAAACTGATAATATAAATGAAACGAATACTGACATAGCAAATTGTTTCTATGCTGAAACTGATTTCCCAATGATCTCAGGATGGCTCCACACATTAGTGACTCCCATATACCTCTTCCTCAACCATTCAACAGGAACTGAACCACCCTGTCTCATTTCAGAGATTTGAAGGCTATTATGTACTAAGAACATAGCACCAAATCCAGAGGAGGAAAAGTTAGGAACCTCTGGATCTTCCCGAAGCCATAGTGTTGTGTGCAGAATTGTGGCCCACCACCAAGTGCATATGCATAGGTCTATTCCAATATGACTAATGGCCTTACAAAAAGAGAAGATGAGGATATAAACAAACTAAGGAAGGGCCATCTCCAAGCCAGGGAGAGAGGTCTTAAACAAAACCTGTGAACACTTTGGTTTAAGTCTTGTCACCTTCAGAACTGGCAGAAAATTAAGCAACCCTGTCTGTGGTATTTTGTTATGGCAGCTCTAGCAAATATACCTGGCTACCTGTCACCTCTTTCCGTTCCTTCAGGGCTTTGTTTCAAATATGATTTCTCCATTCCCTGAACATGAAATACATTTAGACCTTTTCCTAATGACTGTACATGGATGAAACAAAGCCATTTTTTCAATGAAGATTTCTGAGGAGTAGAAACAAGGGGTAAGCTCATAGAATGTCTAAGATAATTTTCTTCCTCTTAGTTCAGTAGCTTTTCAGAAGAATAGGAATTACTTTTTTATATTAATTTCCCAAACTCGCACATGGCATCTGCCAATTAATAAAACAAAAATGTCAAAAGAAAGACTATGTATTCAGTGATGCATTTGAATATTGGGTATCCATATACAAGTAGGATTACCCATTTAATGTACAGTCAACTCTTGTTTTTTCAATTAACCATCAAATTACTTTAGGCTTCTATTTGGAAACTCTCCTGAATCCTACTAAATAATGCTGGGGCTCACTTGGAAAAAAGATACCAATTAACTCTTCTAAACACCAGGTAGAGAACTGTAAAATCCTATCAGTTCAGGGTTACTGCCATATTGCTATTGAACAATGGCACTCTGATACAAGTAACACTAGAGAACTATACAGTGATGGCCTGTTTCTTGTCTCAAAGGGTTCAGTACTTGCAGGTACATTCTTGTTCAGAAACATGTTCTGCTAGCTCTAATCTCATAAAAACACTGGCTCTATATTAAGATCAGGTTGCCAGCCATTTCTCTGAGTGAGATCCCCTCTAGGGCTTTTGGTATCCTTTATCATAAACTAGCTTTGGAGTCTGCTAGAGACTGAATATTAGTGTTCCCCAAAGTGATAGTATTTGTAGATGGGACCTTGGGAGGTCATTAATTCATGAGGGCTCTCATCAAAAACGAGTAGGGGTCCAAGACAGTCACACAGGAAGATGCTGAACTCACCACCTCCATGGATATACCAAGTCGACCTATTTATAGAGCAATTCCTCTGGAATTAAAACCGAGGCTGAATAGCTTCTGCACAACAGAAGACCACCCAGAGAACAGCAAGGAAGAAGGAGACATGGTAACAAAGGGAATCCCTACACCCAGCACTGCTAACTGCAGTTGGAAGGGAGAGTACTGAGGGATTGTGAGCATATTTGTCTGCCCTGGGGCACTGGAAAAAAGGTTTTACATGGTTTTACAGGACTAGACTATAAAAGAACTAACCCTAGAATCCAAATGGCTATGGCACTGTTGGAACTCTCTCTGGGTCAGAGGGCATGGTGAGCCTCACTGTTTATGTTTCCCCACCACCTGGATAGTGCAGATAGAATCAGGGTTCTGGTACTACAGCTAACCTATGGGTGAGCCCCAGGCCTCCAGGCCACACCAATCTTGGATGCCCTAGAGAAAAACATAGTTTAAAACAACATAAATCCCAGCCCTAGAATTCTACCAAATGGCTAGGGGGCTGCTGAAACTTTCTCTGGGTTGGAGGCCCTACAGTTTATACTCCCCCTTCCACTTTGATAGCATGGACAGGAGCAGAGTCTGGCCTACTCTAGAGCTGGCCTATACCCTCAGTGAAATTACTAGTCCCCAGTAGCCTCAGCCACCCCTCCAAGGCTGCTGCAGTGTGGCATACACCTGGACACCCCTGGTCAGTGCTCACTCCAGCTGTCTTGTCAAGATGACATAGATCCAAAGCACTCCAGAATGCTCCAAGCCCATGCCACTTTGGTTCCAGACAACTGGCCAGGGAACCCTTGGGGTAGAGTATCCCAGGAGCTTTTTGCCCACACCCATTTGAGCTCCAGACTATTAACCAGGGTACCCCCATGTACCCTGAGAAACCCTGTCCTGCACCCAGTGTGGCTCCAGCCACTCCCCAGGGCATCCCCTAAACAAAGTGCCCTAGGAACCTCCAACTCACGGTACCAAGGCACTCCCTGCATGGAGCATTCCAGGACCACCCAGCTTATATCCACATAAGCATCAGCAGCCCGCCAGGGTGCCCTCCAGGTGGAGAATCCCTGGATTCCCCAAAACTTGTACCTACTTTAGTTTCAGCTATCCTGCCAGGGCTCTCTCTATATAGAGAGCCACAAGACTACCTCAGCCCATGCACACTCAAACTTCAGTAGTTAAGCCAAGTCACCTGTCTAGGGCCCTGGGACTTCATTCAGCTCTGGTGCCAGTTGTAATGCCCTGGGACCTCCAGCCCATGACAGGTAGAGGTCTAGTCAGCCAAAGTCACCAGGCATACACAGTCTACATGAGGGATGACCATGCACAAGATCATTACTTCACGTTTAAGAGAAGTAGCTATTGGGGCGCCTGGGTGGCACAGCGGTTAAGCGATTGCCTTCGGCTCAGGGCGTGATCCCGGCGTTCTGGGATCGAGCCCCACATCAGGCTCCTCCGCTATGAGCCTGCTTCTTCCTCTCCCACTCCCCCTGCTTGTGTTCCCTCTCTCACTGGCTATCTCTATCTCTGTCAAATAAATAAATAAAATCTTAAAAAAAAAAAAGAAGTAGCTATTTCACACAATTCATAGAAACAAACAAAATGAGAGACAAATTGCTCCAAATGAAGACAAACCTCAGAAAAATAGAATGAAATGGAAATAATCTATCTGAAAAAAAGTTCAAAGTAATGGTCAAAAAAGATCGTCACCAGAAGGTAGAGTGGATAAACTCAGAATTTCAATAACAAGACAGAAAATATAAAAAAGAACCAGTTGGAGTTGAGGATTACAATAACTGAAATAAAAAAATGGAATAAATGATGCATCTGAGTATGGAGAAGAATGGATCAGCAATCTGGAAAAAAGTAATGGAAAACACCCAAGTTGAACAACAAAAAGAAAAAAGAATTTAAAAAATGAGGATATCTTAAGGGATCTTTTGAACAACATCAAGTGAACAAATATTCACATTATAGCATTCCCAGAAGAATGGAGAAAAGGAGGCAGAAAATATATTTTAAGAAATAATAGTCTAAAACTTTCCTAACCTGGGGAAAGAAATGAACATCCAGGTTCAGGTAGCACAAGGAATTCCAAACAAGATGAACCCAAGGAGCTCTACACCAAGATACGTAATAATTAAAAGAGAGAATCTTAAAAGCAGCAGGAGAGAAACAAGGGAAACCCTTTAAGGTTATCAGCTGATTTTAAGCAGAAACTTTGCAGGCTAGAAGAAAGTGGCATGATATATTTAAGGTGCTGAAACAAACAAAAAATCTACAGCCATGATTACTCTACCAGGCAAGGTTATCACTCAGAATTAAAGGAGAGAGAGATTTCCCCAGACTAACAAAGGTAGAGTTCATCACCAACATAAAGGTACTAGATCACTTACAAAACTACAACGAAGGCTAAAAGACAAAGGTAGTAAAAGCAATTATACCTAAAATATTATTTAATTGGGCTTAGAAGATATGTAAAATATGACAACACATACATAAAATGTGGAAGAGGTAGTAAAAATGAAGTACCTTTAGCATGTGTTCAAATTTAAACAACCATCAACTTAATATAGAATGCTGTATACCTAGAATGTTATATATGCACCTGATGGTAACTGTAAACCAAAACTATATTGATACACAAAAAATAAAAAGCCAAGTGTAACACTGAAGAAAGTTATCAATCACAAGGAAAGAGAGTGAGAGAAAAAAACAAAGGAGAGATCCAAAAAAACAACCAGAGAACAATTAACAAAATGACAATAAGTATATACATATCAATAATTACTTTAAATGCAAATGGACCAAATGCTCCAATGAAAAGATAGAGGGTGACAGGATGGATAAAAGATCCAAGACCCATGAATGTGCTGCTTAAAGAGACTCAGTTCAGACCTAAAGCTACATACAAACTGAAGGGATGGAAAAAGATATTCCATGCAAATGGAAACAAAAACAGGGTAGCAATATTTAGACAGAAGACTTTAAAACAAAAACTATGACAAGAGACAAAGTAAGGTATTAATAATGATAAAGCAATCAAATCAATAAGTATTACAATTGAAAATACCTATATACCCAACACCAGAGCACCTAAATATATAAAGCAACTATTAACAGACATAAAGGAAGAAATCAGCAGTAATACAATAATAAGGGACTTTAATGCCTTACTGACATCAATGGAAAGATCACCTAGGCAGAAAATCAATAAGAAAACAGTGGCTTTGAATGACACATTAGACCAGATGGACTTAATAGATAATACAGAACATTCCATGTAAAAATTGTAGAATACGCACTCTTTTTAAGAGCACATGAAACATTTTCCAGAACAGATGACTTGCTAAGCCACAAAACCAATCTCAAATTTAGGAGAACTGAAATCAAATCAAGCATTTTTTCCAACCACAAGGGTGTGAAACTAGGAATTGATCGCAAGAAAAAACTGGAAAAAACACAAACATGTGGAGGTTAAACAACGTGCAAATAATCAATAGGTCAATGAAGTTAAAAAAAAAATACATGGGAACATGTGAAAATTAAAACACAATGATCCAAAGTCTCTTGGATGAAGCTAAAACCATCCTCAATGGGAAATATATGGCAAACAGACCTACTTTAAGAAACAAAAAATCTCAAACAATGTAACCTTATAACTAAAAGAACCAAAAAAAGGAAAAAAAAACAAAAAACAAAAACCCGAAGTTAGTAAGAGTAAGGAAATAATAAAGATCAGACCAGAAATAAAAACCAAACAAAAAAAATTGAAAAGAACAATGAAACCAAGAGCCTGGTTCTTTGAAAAGATAAATGATATTGATAAAGCTTTAGTGTGACACATCAAGAAAAAAGAGAGAAGACCCAAATAAAAAAAAATCAGAAAATGAAATGAGAAGCAACAACTGACACCACTGAAATACATAAGAGACTACTATCAAAAATTATATGCCAAAATTGGAAATTTTAGATGAAATAGATAAATTTCTGGAAACATAAAATCTTCCAAAATGGAATTTGGAGGAAAAGAAATCTGAAAAGATTAATAAGTGGAAATGAAATGAAATTGATAATAAAAAAACTCAACAAAAGTCCACAACCAAATAGGTTCAGAGATGAATTTTACCAAACACTTTAGAAGACTTAATACCTATTCTATTAAAAATATTCCAAAACAATAGATGATGAAAGAAAGCTTCAAAACACATTCAATGAAGCCAGAATTACCCTGATACCAAAACCAGACATAGACACCACCACAAAAAAACAACAACAACAAACAAACCTATAAGCCAGTATCCTCATCCAACAAAGATGCAAAAATCCTCAACAAAATATTAGCAAACTGAATGTAACAATACATTGTAAGGACCATTTAGCATGATCAAGTGGGGTTTATTTTGGGTATACAAGGATGGCTCAATATTCATAAGTCAATCAACATGACACACATTAACAAAAGGATAAATATCATATTTTGATAGATGCAGAAAAAGTATTTGATGAAATTCAACATCTGCTCATGAGGAAAACTCCCAACAATGTGGGTTTAAAGGAAACATACCTCAACATAATAAAGGCCATGGATGACAAACCGACAACTAACATCATACTCAAAGGTAAGAAACTGAAAGCTTTTATCATAAGATCATAAAGAAGACAAGGATGTACACTCTTGCCACTTTTATTCAACACAGTACTGGAAGTCCTAGCCACAGCAATCAGGCAGGGAAAAGAAATAAAAGGCCTTCAAACTGGGAGGAGAAAAGTAGAATCTTCACTATTTGCAGATGACATACTACTATACACAGAAACCCTAAAGACTCTACCAAAAAACTATTAGAAGTAATAAGTGAATTCAGTAAAGTTACAGGATAATAAGTTAATATACAGAAATCTATTGAATTTCTCTACAATAACAAAATAGCAGAGATATTAGGAAAACAATTGCTTTTACCTAGGAATAAATATAACCAAGGAGGTGAAAGACCTGTATTCTGAATACTGTTAAGACACTGATGAAAAAAATTGAAGATGACACAAATAAAAACATATCATGCTCATGAATTGGAAGAATATTGTTAAATGTTTGTTTTACCCAAAACAATCTAGGAATTCAATGCAGTCCCTAACAAAATGCCAGTAATATTTTTCACAGAACTAGAACAATCCTAAAATTTGTATGGAACTGCAAAAGACCATGAATAGCAAAAGCAATCTTGAAGAAGAGGAACAAAGCTAAGGTGTCACAATCCCAGAATTCAAGTACACTACAAAGCTATAGTAATCAAGACTGTATCATAGTGGCACAAACATAGGCACATATATCAATAGAACAGAAGAGAGAGCCCAGAAATAAACCCGCACTTACATGGTCAACTAGTCTATGAGAAAGGAGAGAATAATATACAATGGGGAAAAGACAGTATTTTCAACAAAAGATGTTGGGAAAACTGGACGGTCACACGCAAAAGCATGAAACTGGACTATTTTCTTCACACACAAAAATAAACTCAAAATTGATTAAAGACCTGAAATCATAAAACCCTTAGAAGAAAACATAGGCAGTAATTTCTTTGACATTGGCTGTAGAAACATTTTTCTAGACATGTCTCCTCAGACGAGACAATCAGAAACAAAATTAAAATCTGGAGATTAAACTAAAAAGCTTCTGCACAGCAAAGGAAACAGTCAACAAATCAAAAAGACAACCTATTGAATGGGAAAAGATATTTACAAATAATATATCTGATAAGGGGTTAATATCCAAAACATATAAAGAACTTATACAAGTCAACACCAAAAAAAAAAAAAAAAAAAAAGAGACAACAACAAAAAAACCCAAACCAAAACCAAACAAACAAAAAACTCTGTTCCAAAATGGGCAGAGGACTGAATAGACATTTTCCCCATGACATACAGGTGACCAACAAACATAGGGGAAAATGTTGAACATTACTAATAACCAGGGAAATCAGAACTCCAATGAGATGCACCTCACACCTGTCAGAATTGTTCGTATCAAAAAGGAAAGAAATAAGTGCTGACAAGGATGTGGAGAACAAAGGAAGCCTTGTACACTACTAATGGGAATGTAAACTGATGTAACATTATGTATCAACTGTACTCAAAATATAGGTTGGAAAAAGACAAATACCATGATTTCCCTTGAGCAGAAACAAACTCAAATACAGAGAACTGGTGGCTCCTATGGGGAGAAGGTTGGGGGGAATGGGCAAAAGCAGTGAAGGAGAGTAGTGGGTAGAGGCTTCCAGTTAAGGAATGAATAAGTCATGGGGATGAAAGGTATAGCATGGGAATATACTCAAGTATTATAATAGTGTTGTATGGTGACAGAAGGTAGCTATTCTTGTGAACACAGCATAACCTATGGAGTTGTTCAATCACTATTTTGTATACCTGAAACTAATATAACATTGTGTGTCAACTATATTTTTAAAAATTATTTAAAAACAAAAGATTATTTTTCTTATGAGAGAGCCAGAGAGTTCCTTTAACCCCTTATGTCTTGTAAGGATACAATGAAAAGAGAGCAGTCTATGAATCAGTAAGCACGCTCTTCCCAACACCTAATCTGTACAGACTTGATCTTAGATTTCCCAATCTTCATAACTGTGAGAACTAAATTTCTATTGTTTATAAACCACCCAATCTATAGTATCTGCTATAGCAGTCCAAACACAGACAGACTGGGTCACCTTTGTCCACCCAGATAGGTTTCCTTAATTTCTAATCTAAAGGATAAGAGTTAGGATCTTAGATTCATCCTTACCAGACCATATCCCGGCTTCTGGTCGTCTTTCTCCCAAAGACTTAACTCTGATAACCAAGAGTCAGATGCCAAAAAAGCTTTTGTTAAGAGAGTCCCCCAGAACAATAGAACTTTCTTACCTTACAACTGCTTAACTAAGAAGAATCACTGAAGTAAATCCTCCCATAATGAGAGAACTCTTCTCTGAGATGACTTGCAAATCCCACCTCTGAACATAGAAGCTATTAACTTGTCACATATTGTTTTACCTACTGCAATCATGTACTCGAAAATGGTAATTTTATATCATATATATAAACATACATAATATGTATTGTGAGATGTATTAGTTACTCAGTTTTCACACACTGCTTAGTGCATATGTGCTATCCCCTGGTTGGCAACCATGGACTTGGATTCTATAGGTTAAAGACAGGTGAAGATGATAAACATTTTAGTTGGCACTTTGGAAGGAAGCTGAGTCTGAGTCTTCTGCATATTTGACTAAAATAATAGGATGAGAAGGGTAAGTACAAAGAGGATTTATGAAAATATTATGAGACTGATGGGGCCAGCTACCAGCAATGTAGAGTAGGGGACTGGTAGTAGTGTTAGGGGGAAAAAAAGGAAAATTCACTTACCTTTCACCATCTCTGCCATTTCGGACCCTCTGGTTATAGAGGGGAAGTAGGGTCTTCCAAAAGGAGGGGAAAAGATGGTAGATTATGAGGAAAATCCAAAGAGAGTTCACCAATGTGGTAACTATTTATCTGTCTATCTAGAATAACAAAAACAGATTGAAGACAGAATTAAGTACTATTCTTAGTTCCTATCGAAAGTTTAATAGAGAACAGAGGAATGTGTTGTTACTTCGCTCTCCTATAATTTCTGTTTCCCTCAGGTATTTCTTCTCCTTGCAAGTTTCCCAGTATGTTACAGAATAAGGTGGCATTTTATCTGAAAGCATTTGGTAAATGTTCTTTGAGTCTAGAAGGCTGCAATTTAACAAATGGCTTCCTCACACAAACTCTAAGCATGATACAGAATGATTGACAACTATGCCAGCATTTGAAAAGCAGCTAAGAGCTTTAACGCATACAGTAGCTGAGACCAGGATGGAGTTTATCATCAGCCTTGAAGATTGTGGTTTATGTTGGCAATATAAAATATCTGTCATTTTAATACAGCTCTTACAAAGATTTTTAAACATGTCATTAAACAAACATACCAGAAAGATGGGCCCAGAGAAAACCAGTTTTAAGATAACAACAATAGAATCAAAATACATTATCACCAGATAATAGTCTCCTACGGTTTGATAAAGGACTCAGCTTCCAAACCAAAACAAACACTGTGGCACAGCAAAGATGTTTGTTTTAGAAGTAGAAGACATTGATCTTATGACACATTTCTACTACAATGGCTTTATTTCTGTTACAGAGCAGGCTAAACTTACAATTATTCTAAATTCAGAAGTGTTCAGAGGAAGTTAGTTACATAGTTACCACCTGTATGCAGACCTAGTGAACGCCTCCTTCCACTCCACCACTCATCACTCTTTCCTAGCACTGCCCAAAATATGATCTTCACTATCGACTAAAACAATAGGAACATGAGTCAATAACTACAGGTGGTATAGGAGGGGTGGGATAATGTTCAGAAGTGGTGTTTTTTATTTACAACATTTTGAAAACTCACATTCAAAACTAAAACCCTGTACCTATCTCTTTTGTAGATCTCAGGACTTGCTTGGGGAGGTCATTAAAAGTTACTTAAAGCCAGCTTCAGTTCCATTGTTATAATATTTAAGTGTATTTACAGTATGGAAGAGACCTGGCCTGTGTGGTTGGGGGATAGGGATAAGAATAATGTATGGATAACAACTTGGATACTAAAGTTACATTCTTGCTGTAATCTTGGAATAACTCTCTTCTCTCTCATTCCTATACTTTACCCAATGTTAGGATGGACACATGACTCCTCTCTTTCAACCAAACCTCAATGAGTTTTGCTTCTTGCACGAAGCTATACCTTTGCATTTCCTAATTTGTTTAATCAGAGATCACCTGAAGAGTGGGTAGGTAGCATTGTGGAAGAGCTGCTAGGAGAATATACCTGCTCAAATTATCTCCCCAGTCTAACATTCCCACCTCATGTCAAGCTTTTGCACTTATTTAATTCATTCCTCCTATGTGATCAGCACTAGGCCTCCCAAATCAACCCATCTTCCAGCAGGTGTCAGATAGTACATCTATTTTCAGCATTACCATGGGCTAAGTATTGTAATGACAACACTGATACAAAGATGAATGGGTCATATATACAATGGAATATTACTCAGCTATCAAAAAGAACTAGTTCTCAACATTTGCTGCAACATGGATGTTACTGGAGGAGATAATGCTAAGTGAAATAAGTCAAGCAGAGAAGGACAATTATATGATTTCTCTCATCTATGGAACATAAGAACTAGGAAGATCGGTAGGGGAAGAAAGGGATAAAGAAAGGGCGGGTAATCAGAAGGGGGAATGAAGCATGAGACACTATGGACTCTGAGAAATAAACTGAGGGCTTCAGAGGGGAGGGGGGTGGGGGGATGGGATAGGCTGGTGATGGGTAGTAAGGAGGGCACGTATTGCATGGTGTACTGGGTGTTATACGCAACTAATGAATCATCAAACTTTACATCAGAAACCAGGGATGTACTGTATGGTGACTAACATAATAAAAAAAACATTAAAAAAAAGATGAATGGGTCAGAGATTCAGACATAAAGAAGCTCACCATTAAGGTGGGGAGACAGATAAATGGATAAATTAAAGCTATGACAAATGCTAACACCACTGTCTTAGTACTGAATTAAATAGAAAAAAAAAAATCCCTCACAATGGCAATTAGAGCTTAATGATGGCAACCTTAAAGAGAGTAGTTTCAGGAGACAAGATGAAAACCAGGTTACTTTGGAGTTGTACTGACTGGGAGGATAGGTAGGAGACAACTCTTCTATTGTAAATTTTGCATAAGAATTGATCACCACTGGTTGGTAGCTAATGGGAACTCAGGTGTCAAGAGAGCATGTGTTTATTTGCTTTAAAGATGAGAGAGTTGTAGTATGAACTGGCTATTGTGAAGGAACTTTATGCCTCAAATCTCAGAAGTTTGGGTGGCTTTTTTTTTTGTTTGTTTTTTGTTTGTTTGTTTGGATTTTTTTAGTCTTTAAGTCAACTTTTAAAATGCAAATACTACTGAGAAGAGTAGGCTCTTAGTAAAATCTGTCAGTTGTCAGTTAGCACCTTAGCAGGGCACAGGATGCTAGGGGGTGCCAAGAGCAGACAGGAGAAACGCTGCTCCTGATGAGGTGGGAGAGCACCCAATATCCGTTTCTTCACAGTTGCGCCTGGGAGTCAGCCAGAGAATCCCAGCTGGTCCCGGTTTGACAAACAATCCTCATTCTAATTCAATTGCCCAGAATATAGGAACACAAACAGGACTCAAATAAATGCTTTTGCAAATTGCTCTTCCTTGCTAGGATTATTTTTTAAGTCAATGAAGATACAGATTATAAGGAAGCTACAAAGGATTATATAATTTTGATTACATCAAATAATGCTAAAATGATGCATGTTCACGAAAAGTTAAAAAATATAAAAGGATAAAAATGAAATCTGCCCTCATCTCCTCCCTACTTCATTATCCGCCAGTGGTACTCACAGTTACCAGCTTGGTGAAGGGCCTTCTATGCTTGTACTGTGCGTTTATACCCACACATACACATTATAAATAGGTCATCTGGTTGCCTGGCCCTCTTGCCAAGCAGTTTTCCCTGGTCTAATTTATACCTGTTAGCAGGAATCTGATTTGGGAAGTTCTCCTTTATCCTTAATGATAATAATAACTGCTAATATTTAATAGGTGCTCTCTATAGTCCAGATGTGATACCAAGCACTTTATTATTTTTTAGTTTTACAAGTACTAATTACTTGAATATATTCTCATAAATGGCAAAAAAAAAAAAAAACCAAAAAAAAAAAAAAACCCACAAGGAAAAAGTCCCCATAGTTAATCCTCCTAATGCCAGACCCTTCCTCTGACATAACCACTGTTGGCAGTTAGGTAGGCGTCCTAGACATTTTTAAAATGTACACACGTACCTGTATGTATATGCAGAAATATAATTGGTTTTCTTTTTTTGGAACTATCATCATTCTATAAATACTGTGCACAACTTACATTCTCCATTTTGGTCATGGAGATCTTTCCATTTCAAACCATGTAAATACAATTCATTTTTTTAAACATTTGCTGAGAAGGCATGCTAATCCATTCCGTGCTTTCAACCAGTCATTCCTCTGGCTGGCATTGAGGTTGATCCCACTTTTTCACTGTAAGAAAGAATGACCTAATAAAAAGCTCACGCAGGCCTTTTAGACATATATGTCACTATTTCCTCTTGTTAGTGAGAAAAGGAGCTGCAGGATGAAAAACGGAAAAGACATTTACCTGGCATCCATTCCTTGCTCCTCCATTTGCAATAACCTTCATATTCCATTCAAGAATTTTGGTTCTCGGGCATCAGACTGCAAAAGAAGTGGAGCTTAGGACTTAGGCTAAGGCAGTGAGCCCATTTAATACCTTGGATCACAACAGTGATGAACATAGATAATGGGACATGTCTTAGGACTGTTCTAATCAAAATGGAACTCAAGGATTTTGATAGGAATTCTAAGATACTTATTCTTTCTTACTGTACATATACAGGAATTATGTAGACCTGGGAGATGCTGATGCCATCTGTATTAGTTTTGTATTAGTTTTGTAAACTGGGTGGCTTGAAATTTATTTTCTCACCAGTCAAAAGTCTAGAAGTCAAGAGCAAGGTGTCAGCAAAATTGGTTCCTTGAGAAGACTGTGAAGGAAGAATCTGTCCCAGGCCTTCCTCCTTTGTTTACAGAAAGCTATACTCTACCTGGGTCTTCACATTTCTTCCTTCTGTGTGTGTTGTATCCAAATTTTCATGTCTTGTTAGGATACCAGTCATACTGGATTGGGGTCCACTCTGAAGACCTCATGTTAACTAGTTCTCCAGACACCCTATCTCCAAATACAGTTACATTCTGAGATACTTAGGCTTAGGACTTCCACATATAAATTTTGAGGATGTAATTCAGCTTATAACACCATCTCAGGATCACAGTGGGAGGCAACCCTAGGATAGAAGGGAAAGCTGAGAATCAGTAGGAAATGGGTGCTTCCTGATCGAGCTTCACTTAAAGCTAATGTTCCTTTGCTGAATTTCTTTCAACTGAAATTCTCAGTTGAAATAGTCAGTAATTTGTCTGAATTACATAAGCAAGTTTAAACAGGGCTTGTTTTTGGTGACAAAAGGAATTAGGCTTAAAAAAATATATGTGTGAAAGTCTGAAAGATACTGCTCAGTTAACCTCCTAAAAGGCATTTTATTTTTTTTTTACAAGATTTTATTTATTTGACAGAAAGCAAAAGAGGGAGAGAACAAGCAGGCAGAGTGAGAGGGAGAAGCGGGCTCCTTGTGGAGCAGGGAGCCTGATGCAGGGCTTGATCCCAGGACTCTCAATCATGACCTGAGCTGAAGGCAGATGCTTAACCCACTGAGCCACCCAGGTGCCCCCTAAAAGGCATTTTAAACATACTTTCTCATCAACAGAACATAAAAGTTCCAGGTCCTTTCACTGTCATCAACAAGAATTGTTCATAGGCTTCTTTAAAAATTGCCATTCTTTTTGGGGCGTCTGAGTGGCTTGGTTGGCTAAGTGACGGACTTCAGCTCGGGTCATGATCCTGGAGTCCGGGAATCGAGTCCTGCATCAGGTTCCCTCCTTGGCAGGGAGTCTGCTTCTCCCTCTGACCCTTCCCCCCCTCATGCTCTCTCTCATTCTCTCTCAAATAAAATAAAAATAAAATCTTAAAAAATTTTTAAAAAGCTGCCATTCTTTTGACTGAAAACTGTTATTTTCTTTTTTCCCCCGATTGTCAGGAAGTTGAATATCTTATCCTTTGTTTATTGGCCATTTCAGTTCTGTGAATTATCAATTTATATCTTTTGCCAGTTATTTTATTTGGCTAACTGGTAATTTTCTTATTAATTTGTGGAGTCCTTTAGAAAAAGCTAATAGAAAAAATGTTTTCTCCTGTCCTGCACCTGTTTTTAAAACTCCATTTATGGGGCGCCTGGGTGGCACAGCGGTTAAGCGTCTGCCTTCGGCTCAGGGCGTGATCCCGGCGTTATGGGATCGAGCCCCACATCAGGCTCCTCCGCTAGGAGCCTGCTTCTTCCTCTCCCACTCCCCCTGCTTGTGTTCCCTCTCTCGCTGGCTGTCTCTATCCTGTCGAATAAATAAATAAAATCTTTAAAAAAATAAAAAAAATAAAAAAAAACTCCATTTATAGTGTTTCATATTATACAGACATTTCTAAAATATTATTAGTTGGTTAGAATTTTTAGTCTTTTTCTTTAGTGTCTAGGTTTTCTGTCTTTCTTAGAAACCCTGTTATTAAGCCAAGATTACAAAAACATTCTCCTATAATTTTATACATGTAATACTTTTACTGTTAGTTTCCCTTATATTTAGTTAGATCTTAAGTATCTATAGATCTTGAATGTTGTGATACAGAAAATGTAATTTATTGTTCTAATGGATAGCTAATTGTCCCTAAATCTTTTAGTAAACAATGTGTGTCTCTGGTGATTTGAATTATCTTCTTTATCATATATTATCATATTTATAGTCTGTTTCTGAAAAATCAGTTCTGTTCCATTGATCTGTTGTGTTTATTTCTCTACCCAAATCACACTGTTTCATTTAAGATAGCTATATATCATAATAAAATATTATTTAAAACATAATAAGGTAACTTTTAATATAATGTTTGAAGGAAACTCTTACCTTATTGTTCTTTTTAAAATCTTTCTTGGCTAGTCTCTCATTTATAGAAAATCAGGTATTCCAGTTTCTTAAAAATCTTAATAGGGTAATTCCAGCTTCCACCTGAGACACAGAAGTGAAAGGAGATCACACCCACACTTGCTACAAAAAAGAGCCAGATTAGCTTCAAATTTATTACTTTTTTTGAGCCCATCAGAGAGCTGAGGTCCAATGAATAGTCTCAAATTATCTAAGGAGAGATGGTGCCTGCAGGAAGACAAGAGAGCAAGCATTCACTAATCTTAGGTAGATAGGAATGAGATACAGTAATAAAAGTTAAGCTAGCATATTTGAAAACTTGGTAAAGGTGAGTGTTGGCTTGCAGAACCGTGTGAAACCACAGTGTGTCTCCATGAGCCTTATGGGGTGTACTCACATAAAAGACTGAATTAAGCCCTAAGAAGTGTGTATAGGAAAAAGCAGCTGTGTGAGAAGGCAAGAATTTCTGAGCATCTTCTTTATATACATTAAGAAACAAGAATAACCAACAATCACTAGAGAAAATCTGCATGACATTGGGTTAGGCAAAGAAGTTTTATATATAACTTCAAAATTCCACAAAAGAAACAATAAAATGAACTTCTTTAAAATTAACTTTTTCTACATGAAAGATCCTGTTAAGAAAATGAAATGACAAGCCATAGACTGGGAGCATATATCACAATTCTGAAAAGGACTTGAGCGCAGAATATATAAAATCCTTCAAAACTTAAGAATGAAAAAAATGGACAATCTACTAAAAAATGAGTGAAAGACTTAAATACATCCTTCATTAACTGAGAAGATGTTCAACATTGCTAAGTAGGGAAATGCAAATCAATACTACAATTGATAATACTACACACTTATTACAATGTCTAAAAAAAGAAAACCAAACCAAAACAAAAAACTTGTCATACCATGTGCTGAGAAGAATGTGGAGCAACTGGAACTCTCATTTAAGTTGTTAGTGGGAATTCAAAATGCTAGAGTCAACTTGGTAATATTATGTCAATTTCTTATGAACTTAATATGCAACTACCCTGCTCCTAGTTATCTACCATGAAGAAATAAAAACCATGTTCACACAAAAAGCTGTATAAAAATACTTACAGGAACTTCACTCATAAGCTCCAAAAACTGGGGAAAAAACCCATATCTCTTTCTACTCGTGAATAAACCATGTGTAGAATATCCATACAGTAGAATATTAGTAATAAAAATAGCAAACTATGAATTCACATGACATCCCTATGAATCATAAAATGCATCTTGCTAAATTAAAGAAGTCAAACCCAAAAAGCTACATAGTACATCATTCCATTTATGTGATACTCTGGAGAAGGCAAACATAGTTGTTGGGTTGGGGGTTAGGGAGAGGGGTTGTCTACACAAAAAAATTTTGAGGGAACTATGGTGATTACATGACTGTATATATTTTTCAGAGCAATACAAACCACAAAGTGTAAGACTCACTGCACATGAACTTTCAAAAAAAGTTTAAACTTTAAAAAAAAAAACTTTAAAAAAAGTCAACCAGGATGTATGTGGGACTGGGGGGAGGGGGAGAAGATGGAATAAAAGTTAACAAATCTGGAAAAAAACAGGTTAAGATGGCGGAGGAGTAGGGGACCCCTTTTTCAGCTAGTCCCCTGAGTCGAGCTGGATAGGTACCAGACCAGCCTGAGCATCCATGGAATCAGCCTGAGATGCATGAAGAACTTCTGGATCTCTACGAATGAACATCTCCAGTGCTGAGTATTGAGGTACGAAGCGGGGAGCCGTGAAACTGCGCACAGATATCAGAAGATAAACGGAAGGGGGAGGGAGCCGCTGCATTCGGGAGCCGGGAAGCAGTAGCCACCTGCACGGGGGAGCCGGCGGACTCACTGACCGGCACCTGCAAGAGAGCAGACTGAGACCGTGAGCCGGGAACACTCGAGACAAGACTGAAATGGAACTCCGGTGCGCTCACTGGAACCAGACTGAGACCGGGAGCTCCGGTGCGCGTGGGGGCGGCTGGCGGCTGGCGGTGTTAGAAACACAAAGGACAGAGACACGCTGGCCCTGGAAGTGAGGGCTGGGACGCCGGGTATGGGGCACACATCCCGGGACGCTGCAGAGTTGAGCAGTGCCAACAGAAGCAGAGTTAAAGTGGCCAGAACATCAGTGGAGAATGGTCTGCGATCCCTCTGTTCTGAGACAAAGGCTGAGATTCGGCCACTGCTGCTCTCTCAGAAGAGGCACAGCAAACCGCCACGGAAAGCCGCCAGAGAACAAAAGCCTGGAAACACCGGCTCACAGCGTGCCCACCCCCAACCCCCCTCGCAGGGGACACAGAGACGCTACCCAAACAG